>NC_063200.1:21317993-21352993 GCF_017589495.1 Alosa alosa | reverse complement strand
GTGTGTGTGTGTGTGTGTGTGTATATCTGAGTGCGTGTGTGTGTGTGTGTGTGTGTGTGTGTGTATATCTGAGTGTGTGTGTGTGTGTGTGTGTGTGTGTGTGTGTGTGTGTGTGTGTGTGTGTGTGTGTGTGTGTGTGTGTGTGTGTGTTGGTACATATGTGTGTGCTTACACAGTGTCCTCTAAAAAGGACACGAGAGGTGGGGGGATCTTTCCCACTAAGACAAATGCCCAGGAACACGCTTTGGCTGCTCCCGTCATTTGTCACGTTTGAAAACGCCCCCACCACCACCACCACCACCACCACCCCTGCTGTTCTGGCCTGTGTGACAGTGGCAATTGTGCAAAAAAAGAAGAGAAGGGGGGAGAGAAAGAGATAGAGAGAATACATAGAGTAGAGAAGAAGAGGAGAGTGGAGAGAAAGATAAAGAGAATGCATATGGTAGAGTAGGAGAGGAGAGAAAGATAGAGAGATTGCGTACGGTAGAAAAGAAGTGGAGAGAAGAAACATTTTGCAGGTGCACACACATGCAAGATATACACATGCATACACACACACAGTCGCGAAACAAAGACTCCCTTGCTTTACAGCAGCAATCTCCATCATCGCACCCCCCACACCCCCAGAAAACACACTCACACAGTCAGACACCAAACGCTGATTGCTCGTGTGGGGCCGCTGATAGAGATCTGAAGATCTAAGGGCTTGCCTCTCTCGTCTCGCCCCTAATTGACGAGTCTGTCAAAACAAACGGCAGCACAAGTTATTTCTCTCTCTCTCTCTCTCTCTCTTTTCCTCTCTTTCTCTCGCTCGTTGTTCATCAACTCGCTTTTTAAAAACTCTTTTCACAACTGACTTAGATAGCTTTTCCTGGAAGGAAAACACTGTTTGTGTGGGGGTTATTGGAGACAGGAGGGGTCATTTTTCGCAGACTTTCCTTCGGTCTGGCTATCTTTGCAGCTGTCCCTGTGCTTCCTCAGATCTGAGAGAGTCAGACCTGGGTCATCGAGTAAAGAGAGACGCAAGATGAAAACCCCAGGCTAAAAAATAATGCGTACGCATATCAGAGTTCACTTTCAATTGAATGATCAAACATTTCATAAAAAAGGCTTTTGCTCTAACTGCAAAGTTTGCTCCAACGTGTCTGAAATACAATTTGGAGGTAAATGTTAGATCAATTAGCCTGACGAGCCAGACCCACATTAAAATGTAGGGTCTGGGCACTCACCGTTAGCAGTGCTCAGTCCGAGGGGCGGGATAATCGGTTGTCTTTCAAATTCCCTCTGCACGCAATAGGACAGCGCAATGAGTCCCATGCGTTTCCCACCAGCGGAACTAGTTGGCTAGTTCAAACTTTTGCCAACTTAATAAAAGCTTAACTCGTGTCACACTGTTAAGCCAACAGCAACATCCATCTTATTTGTTTTCAAGTAGCAGGAATTCAAGCCAAACCGTTTTGCAACTCTGCCATCAATCATTATGTTAAGCCCGCCTAACGACTCTATACACGATTTGATTGGCCTGATAGAAGTTACATTTTTCGAGCTCACAAGCCAACGGAGAGTTGCTAGACTAGCCCTGGCAGCAAATATAATTTGCTGCCACTAGGGTGCGTCTAGATTTCTAGGCTAAAGATCAATGGTAATGTCATCAGTGTATAAAACTAAGAATCATTGCAATGATTGAACCTGATTGAGCAGATCGGCAACAGATCAGGGCCAGCATAGGGCCAGCATTGGGCCGGCTCTGTTGGCCAGCTGTTATCTTTCGCTTGAGGTCCTTTCTCTGCAGGTGTGTGTTTGACTGACAGTCATAAGAGGTGCTGAGTGAGACGTGTGTGTGAGAGGGTGGAGATTCCTTCACCTCTGCCAGGCTCACGCATAGAGCCATGGAGTATATCAGAAGCTTCTTTCTCTATCCCGCCCTCCCTCTCTCTCTCTCCCACCTCTCTCTCTTTCTGTGCTGACCTAATAAAAAGATATGGCCATAGTTGTTGGAAGCCCCAAATAGCTACTGGCCCATAGAATGAATGGAGTCAGCTGTGCCAGAAATAGGAACTTCGGAGTAAACCAGAAACTTGGCTCGTGCTACTCTTAAGACGGGGGCTCGCATCACACACACACACACACACACGGCCATGATGAAATTACAGTGTGGGACTGGACACGTCGATTATCTCCCCGAGAGCACTTAATGACAAACCTCTTTGGAATATTAAAATGGTGTTAAGTTGGTGCTGACTTTTCCGAGAGCACCACTTGTGGTTAATTTTCTCATTTGGGTTTCTTGATGTGTGTGTGTGTGTGTGTGGGGGGTATGAATGAAGAGGTAATCCCATGAAGAGATTCAATGGTGCTTCTTCGCTTTTCTGTGCTCTTGAGGGTATTAGTGTAGAAATAAGGAAGTGGAAGCTGGAAAAAAAAATGAGGAAGAAGAGGATTCTGGGAAATGAAGTCAGTAATCATGATCATTAGTGCCCTTGGAGGATCTATTGTGTGCCTGTGTTATTATGCATTTCCCCATGCTTGATTTTTTTATTGTATTGTCCCATCTTGCAGACAGCCTCGTACTCAGCCATGTAGAAAGAGACCCCACTGTTCATCCATGCAGTCGGTTAAAGAGAGGCAGTCACAGACAACAAAGCATGCTTTTCATAGACTCAGGGCTAAGGCTGAATCAGGTTGCTTGTGTGTATGTGTGTGTGTGTGTGTGTGTGTGTGTGTGTGTGTGTGTGTGTGTGTGTGTGTGTGTGTGTGTGTGTGTGTGTACACGGTGGGGCAGCCTGGTGCCTTTGACTAGGAGAGAGACTATCCCCCATAGGCGCCCCTCACGACTATAAATAGTTCTTCATATGGCATTATGAGGCAGTCAAGAGAGGGTGGAGATGAGTGAGAGAGAGAGCGATAGATAGAGGGAGAGAGATGGAGAGCAAGAGAGAGAGAGGAGTGTCGAAAAGAATATATATATATATATATTTTCCCCAGACTCATGCGCCATTGTGATCTGAATTATTTAAATGTGAGGTGGAGTAGAGGAAGCCAGCAGCAGCCTAATGCAGCGAGAGCACTGTGAAGTGTGTGTGTGTGTCCCTCTCTGTGTGTATAGGAGTGTGTGTGAGTGTCCCTCTCTGTGTGTATGGGAGTGTGTGTGTGTGTGTGTGTGTGTGTGTGTGTGTGTGTGTGTGTGTGTGTGTGTGTGTTTGCACACCTCTGTATGTTTGTGTGTGTGAGTTATTCTGTGTGTGTGTGCGTGCCTTTATGCATATGATTCTGTGCGTGTGTGTGTTCCTCTCTCTCTGTGGTGTGTGTGTGTGTGTGTGTGTGTGTGTGTGTGTGTGTGTGTGTGTGTGTGTGTGTGTGTGTGTGTGTGTGTGTGTGTGTTTACGTACGGGGAAATAGACTACTGTTATGACTCCAGTGTTCTGTTTTTCTTGGTGAGCTGAAGGAATGTTTATGTGCCACAGCACTTGGCCTCCGCTGTTGCTACGGCAGCGCCCTCTACAGGCCGACTCCGCCCCCTCACCCCGATCCTCCTCCCTCTGTTTCCCCGGCACCATCAATTATTATTGAGCTCTCATAAACCATTTAGGACTGCTCAAATGTGATTTAAAACTGCACTTTTTGTTGCCTTTTCAAGTTTGGCTCCGTCTGGAAATGCGCTATAAACTTAAGTCTGTTTTGTTTTCCAGTTTGAAAGAGATGAGAGAATTAGAGATCACTGATGTGGGTTCTGTGTATCGCTGATGGTTTCACACTGCAATATTAACATTGTTTATATCATTTCTTCTGTCTAATTGCGGGTACAATTACTGATAAAATGATTTTGCATTGTATAAGCTTATTACCATTATTTGCATCATGTGATGTAGGGAATAGAACAGTTATGTGCAAATAGACCTGAAAGTTTTATTTACTTGAGCTTTTATAGTTGGTCTACTCTGAAAATTTAATGAAAATGCTAAAACATCCTCTATGAATTTCTGGCTTACACTCAATTCTTTGATGTAGAGATGTTTTGACAAGCAAGTGTGCCTTAAACGTACAGCTTGATCTTTTATGTTGAGGACATCAGACATGTTGTTAAGGGAATGAACCTACTATATCAACAAGCATGGATACTGAAAAAAAAAACATCGATGGTGTGTGAGTGTGTTTGTAACGCTGCGGTGTTGCTGTTTTTTCTTTCACAGCGAGCACTTGTCATGTGCGTTTACATTCTTCCTGCACGGTGAGAGTAATGTGTGCACCAGTGTGGAGATAGCCCAGCACCAGCCAGCCTACCACATCAGTGCCCAGCACATCCACCTGGCCCAGACCTCATCCAGCCCTGTGCAAGGTAAATACTAATCCATAACAAACTAAATTACCCATAATACCACATCAGTGCCCAGCACATCCATCTGGCCCAGACCTCCTATGGCCCTGTGCAAGTACTTTGTCTCTACCCATCTTTCTTTTTCTTATCCTCTCTCTCTCTCTCTCTCTCTCTCTCTCTCTCTCTCTCTCTAACTCACTCTCTGTCTCTTTCTCTGTCCCTCTCTCCCTCAGTACATTTCAATCATTAGTTGCCCAAGTCCAATAATTTTACTAATTGCAGAATCCAAACAGTTGGTGATAAATACTGAGTTGATTTATATTCCCAAACCTGGCTCGTTCGTAATGTGGATGTTAATGCCAATGTCTGCTGTAGATAGAAAGTAAATTAATCTTACAGGCAGCTGTAGTAGTGCTGGTCTGTATTTTTTTTATTAATCTCTCTCTCTCTTTTTCTCTCTCTCCCTCTCTCTCCCTGGGCAGTGATCCTGAGTCCGTACGGGTTGTGCGGCACGCTGACGGGTCAGACGTATAAGATGAGCGAGCCGGCTGTGAGGAAGCTGATGGAGGAGTGGAGCCACTTCTACCCCACTGTACTCCGCCGCCGGAGCCCCGAGCCTGAGCGCACTGACCAGACGGCCGACCTGAACTACGACGTCCATGGACACGCCGCCGTTGAGGTCATCGTAGGTGAGTGGCCCCTGTAGAAGAGAGAGAGAGATGGAGAGACAGACAGAGAGAGAGAGCGAGTGTGTGTGAAACAGGAGAGAAATTACATAGAATCTCCTGTTCATGGGGGGTGCTGGGTGCTGTGGTGGTCCATATTGACCAGCCCTGACGCATAGGAAGCCAAGCGAGCTGGGAAAGCTCAGCGCAGTGACACCCAGCACATTCTAATCACCTGCATTGACCCGCCGACCTTCTCCCATTGATCCACTCCTCGTCTGGGGAGGAGGGTGGCACTCGAGCCCCTGGACACCAGCAGGAGCACAGAGGCTGGACATGTGTGCTGTCCGCATGCATTATAGCAACATTTACATTTATACATCTGAAAATACTTTGTTTTGTCATATTAAACTGTTCTTGAAAATAGTGAATGTTTATATAACTATGTGTACAGTAGGCCTCGGCAGTCGTGGCCTACTCTTGGGGCAGTCGTGGCCTACTGGTTAGGGCTTCAGTCTTGTAACCGGAGGGTTGCCGGTTCGATCCCCGACCAGTATGAATGGCTGATGTGCCCTAACCCAAGGCACACTGCTCCCCGACCGCCGCTGTAGCAAGGCAGCTCACTGCTCTGGGTTTGTGTGTGCTTCACCTCACTGTGTGTTCACTAATTCACGGATGGGATAAATGCAGAGACCAAATTCCTTGTATACGCAAGTATACTTGGCCGAGAAACCTGATTTACATTTTACCTTGGTGTTTTTAATACCATGACAGTAATATTTACATTTATCCCTTTTGAAAAATAGTATACATAGTGTAGGCAACATACAGCATTGCAATCGTATATTATTCCAGAGTATCAAACGTGTGGCCATGGTGTTATTAGCACATTGCCAGTTCAGCTACCATAACACATGTTAACACATCAAAAAACACAAATGCAAACCCCCCATATAAATCACAATAAATAAGTAATGTCTTCATCGACTGTGATGAGAATGGATGAGGGCTTTGGATTGAGCAGAGGGGAGGTGTATGTTGTTATCTCTCTCTCTGACACCAAGCCAGTTAATTTCAGTCATTAGTTCCACCCCAAGTTCAATAATTGTACTAACTGGCAAATCGAGAGGATTAGCAAGAAATACTGAGACTGAATACATTTTCCCAAACCGGGATTTCTCAGAGCATAGATATGCGGGTGATGGCAGTGGATAGAAAGAACATTTGTCTCGTTGTCTGTTGCTGTAGTTCGTGCCAATCTGTGTTGAGTGTATTTATTGAGTGTGTGTTTTTTCTTTTCCTCTAAGGCGGCGTGAGAATGATCTACCCAGCAGCCTTTGTGCTCATCGCTCAGAGCGACCTGCCTGCGGAGCAGCCCCCTTCGGCCCCGGGCAGCCAGGGGGGTGGCAGGGACCTGTCCGGCTGTGGCATCCCGCTCACCCCTCCCACGTCGCCCGAACAGCCATGCTCAGGTACGCAACCCCACACCCCTGCCATGCTCAGGTACGCACCCCCACACCCCTGCTATGCTCAGGTACGCACCCCCACACCCCTGCCATGCTCAGGTACGCACCCCCACACCCCTGCCATGCTCAGGTACATGTTTTTTAAATTAAATTTGCTGCCAGGGCTAGTCTAGCAACTCTCCGTTGGCTTGTGCGCTCGGAAAATTAAACTTCTATCAGGCCAATCAAATCGTGTGTAGAGTCGTTAGGCGGGCTTAACATAATGATTGATGGCAGAGTTGCAACGGTTTGGCTTGAATTCCCTGCTTCTTGAAAACAAATGAGATAATGTTGCTGTTGGCGAATAGTGTGACACGAGTTAAGCTTTTATTAAGTTGGCAAAAGTTTGAACTAGCCAACTAGCTCTGCTGGTGGGAAACGCATGGGACTCATAGCGCTGTCCTATTGCGTGCAGAGAGAATTTGAAAGACAACCGATTATCCCGCCCCTCGGACTGAGCACTGCGAACGGTGAGTGCCCAGACCCTACATTTTAATGTGGGTCTGGCTCGTCAGGCTACTGGTCAAGTCCATAGGAACTCAGATTGGTGACTCCACAATAAACTATTTTCTCACCCCTCCTAAAACAAACCCTCCCACCTCACTTTTAAATTTACTTTGCCCAGTTACGCCCCCCCCCCCTTCAACATACTCACCTGCTCAGGTAATGACCCCCCCCCCCCCCCACACACACACACACACACACACACACACTCACACACATGCACACACACACACAAACACAAAGCCGTAGTCCCCTGCCAGAAGTCCATCAGACTCGTGGGGGTCAGCTTAACAGTCTGCCGGACTCTCTCTCTCTCTGCCGACTCTCCGGAGCTGTCGCCAGATCCATTTAGACCGGAAGCAGAAAGTCAATGAGCGCAGGCTAGACGGACGCTCAGGATCAATGTGCCGGCAGCCTCCTCTGCAGCACCGGCACGGAGTCTGGTTGAACGCTTTACGGCGCACCGTATGTTAACCCATGAAAGCTGTGAATAACAGCAAGTGGTTTGCAATCGACTGCAAACCTAACTGCTAGTCTACTGAAATATTATTAGGCCATTATGTCACAACATAAAGTGCATTTCTTTTTGTGCAACCGGCCTCATTCTTGAAGAATCCAAACATGCCCCATGTGGGGTAAAATCTATAAACCATGCGCATTAGCCCTGGTGGGGTAGCAGTGACCATCCTCCTATACAATAATCAGCGATGCTCTCAACCCGATTACCCCCGACTCATTTGCCCTCGGTGGGGCTGCTCTAATGACCTCATTTCCCTCCATTGATTCTTTTAATGACCCACAGCCCTAGTAGCACCTCTTCATCATCATCGTCCTCTTCCTCCTCAGTAGGTTCACAAGCAATAACCCCGTAGCCTGATTCAACCCCTTACAATCACAACAAAAAAGCACAAAGCCGGCATGTAATCCACACCCAGACAGAATGATGGAGCGCAATCCTAATCTGTGGGAACTTAATATGGCTCTGCATGGCCTCATGGGGCAGGCTATGGTGCTAGCAGTGAGTTGCCCCTTCAATTTGCGCTATCGCTGCTGGTGGAGAAGGGGCTTGAGGCAGGCGGCTGTCTGTGGGGTTTGAAGAAAACTCTTGCGGAATAGTGTCCTCAATGTCTTAATTATCGCGTAATGAAAGGCTTCAGCGTGAGAGAGGGAAAGAGTGGGAATTAAGATGAATGGTACCAGAGCGCCTCGTGGACATCTTTTAAAGAGTTGTTTGTCAAGTTCAGTGGCTCTCTCCTTAATGTGATTTATTGCAGTCAGGGTTTGGAGATGGAATCATATCAGGATCAATTTTGAAGTGTGTTCAAAGAAATCTTTTGATGTGGTCTCCTCCTCTCTCTTCTCTTCTGTTTTTTTCTCTTCTCTTTTATTTTCCTCTCTTCTCCTCCTCTCTGTTTCCTCACTCTTTTTCTCTTCCTTCCACTCTTTGACATGTAGCCATGTTTTGTTTGTTTCCTAGGTGATAGTGGCTTTCAGACAGCGGTGTCCAGTGTTAACAGCCAAGAGGGCTGCATGACCCTCAGCCCAAAGCACTCTGGGAAGAAGCTGACCAATCAGATGGTCCATCAGGCCTGGAAGGAGTGCTACCTGAACCAGCTGCAGCGCAAGTAAGCTACACAAACATGCATCCTGACGTTAACACCAATGGTGTTAAAGATGACAGATAACAGTTTGACACTAGTATAAGAACACACGCTTTTATGACACACGTAAGCCTGAGCTAGACAAACATGCATGCTGATATGAACACCCATGGCATTAAAGATTACAGATAAGAGCTTGGCACTAGTGTAAGAGCACACACTTTTATGATACAACAGTAACAACAATACTAAAACAACTACTGCTTATGCTACCACTTGACACACGGTATTAACAACTACTGCTATCTACCTCGACTATGCTACTGCTGCTGCAGTTGATAATAATAATAATAATAACAATAATAATAACAACAACAATAATGTAATAGCGCGTTTGTTGCACTGGTTGATTGGTGCTTTGCACTCAGTGGCGTAAAAACTACAACAAGGACTGGGTGAAGATAGAATATATTAACAGCTTGACCAAGCTGTAAAGAAATACTATAAACAGATCAATAGTTGTAAAGTGGTGATATGGCTTTCAAGATATAGCAGCCTATAAATACAATAGAAGACATATTTTACATAATAGTGCATTTCTTGGTAACTCTTTATATTCATACTTCAGACGTGTTTATTTGCCCTTCTGAAGGATGTTCATTTCTGCATTTAATTAGCCTGGGTGTTCCCATGCTGCCTTGCGCGCGATTTGATTCACGCTGCTAAGGCAGCCTGGAGACCATGGAGCAAATGTTCGCCTGAGATAGGGAACCAATCACAGAACAGGGGGGAAAGCAAGACGATGATGAGCTATGCACAGACGCATTTGATAGACATCCGTGGCACCCAATAAACGGATCTGGGTATTTTTTTCAAATACGAGAAAATGAACGTTTGATTCCCAGACCACGTCTCATTGAGAAGTGGTGGCGCTAGCCAGGCTAGCATTTAATGTTAACAAGCCATGATCACATGCATTAATGGACCATAGATTATAATTATCATCAGTGCAAATTAGCTATTAAACATTTCTCACATTACCTCCATGTGTTAAAATGAAGTAGCAGTTACAAAATAGGTGATTAGCTCTTATGATCACTTGTGGTCATGTAAAGAAGGTTTTAATGGATTCTTGATGTAAATGAATACGTTACCAGACCATTCCTTTCACATTCAGGCAGTGTTCTTTCCTGCAACAAGTCTCTACACAGTGGAAATATTTCACTTAAATAAGACAAGCAGAAAAATCCATTTAGTCTCTGGAAGCTTGTTAGAGTGTGATGGTGTGTTTTGACACTGGTGTCACCGCAGTGTTATTGCTTTGTGTGTGTGTGTTTGTGTCTGTGTCTGTGTTTGTAAATGTGTGTGTGTCTGTGTGTATGTCTGTGTGTGTGTGTGTGTGGGTGGGTGGGTGTGTCTGTGTGTATGTCTGCATTTATACGTGTGTGTGTGTGTGTGTGTGTGTGTGTGTCTGTATGTCTGTGTTTATAAGTGTGAGTGAGTGTGTACAGTATGTGTGTGTGTGTGTGTATGTCTGTGTATATGTCTGTGTTTATACGTGTGTGTGTGTATGCGTGCGTGTGTGTGTGTGTGTGTGTGTGTGTGTGTGTGTGTGTGTGTGTGTGCGCGTGAGACGTGGGCCCGTCTCTGATTGGCAGCGGGTTCTGGCACCCCTGTCACTCGTCTCCCTCTCTCTCTCTGCCCTCAGGGCCAGTCTGTCTAGCAGTGCAGTGTCGGCGGCGGCGCCGCCCGTGAAGGAGCCAGTGCCAAGCGGCGGCGCCACGGCAGCGGCAACGGCAGCGGCCACATGGGACTTCACCAGCCCCGGGGAGAGAGTGGCCTGCAGCTGTTCCAGGTTGGCACCTCCGCGCGCCCATTATCTTGCCCGCTCGTGGCCCCTGTGTCTTTAATGAGGGCTCGGGTGGCATAGCCTCACAGCCGTCACGGCTGACGATGCCACCGCGGTGATGCCGCTCCGGTTGGTGATGCCGTTGCAATGCAATGCTCCCCAGCAACAGTGAAATTGTTCAGGGAGAGGGAAAGCAGATGGCACACACACACACACACACACACACACACACACACACACACACACACACACACACACACAGAACCTCTCCTGGCCATTTGCAATTGGAGTATTTTTCCTGTCGTTCTGTCTCAGACCACAGGTACTAGTAGTAACTGAGTAATTGTGCAATCCTGGCATTAACCAACACATTTTCCCCTTTATTTGCATAAATCATGTATATTGTGTAATGTATAAAAGTATACGGTAGTAGGAGACTTTTAGTTAATATATCCTTTGTGCCCTTGTGTGGTTTATTGGCATAGTTTAATTAACAGCTGTGTAATTTGAGTTTAATTGTTGTTTGAAGAATAGTGTTTATATAATAAGCGGTTAGAGAGCTGGTGCTAATTGCATTACCTGACAGTATAGTTCAGACAGCGGCTTGACCTTAATTATCAATCTTCTCTTGGCTTTGTTTGCTGGATATCTGGAAACAATCCTGTTTTTTTTGCTTCCTCTCTTTCTTTCTCTCTTTCTCTCTCTCTCACTCTCCCTCTCTTCTCACACACACTCTCTATCTCTCTCTGACTCTCTCCCTCTCACTCACTCTCTCACTCTCTCTGTTTCTCTCTCTTACCTTTACACACACACACACACACACACACACACACACACACACACACACACACACACACACACATTTTCTTTCTCTCTCTCTGCTTGTTTTGGTACTTCAAGGTTAAAGCAGCAGAAGCAGCAGCAGGCCAGCTCAGCATCTGCCAGCACCGCGCCCGGTGCCAACGCCGCCCCCTCTTCTACCACCACCTCCTCTTCCTCTTCCTCCTCCTCCTCCTCTTCCTCTGCCACCTCCTCCTCCTCCACCCCGTCCTCCTGCTCCCTGCCAGCCTTGCCCCCGCCCGCGCCTCCTCCGTCCAAGCACAAGGTGGCCGACAAGCCGGACAAGTCGGACAAGCAGGCCAAGCGACCCACCGTCACCCCCTTCCACCACCGGGTGTCCGCCAGCCAGGGGCCCACATGCCCCGACCACGAAGCCCAGCAAGGGGGCCCTCAGCTGGGCTTAGTCCCACTGGAGCCCCCCTTAGAGGCTCTGCCCGGGTGCAACAAGTACCCGCCCAAGCCGCTGTCGTCCATGCGGAAGGGGACGGCCGAGTCGCTCATGCACTCGCCCATCTCCCCGCTGCCCCCGACGCTGAGCCCCCACCCACGGGGGCAGCAGGATCCCGAGGCGCTGGACGTGTCCGCCAGCCTGCCACAGTGCCAAGATGGGCCGATGGGGGGCCCCATGGGGGGGCCCATGGAGGTGAGCGAGACGGCCCTGTATGCGCCACCTCTGGGCCCCAGAGACGCAGGGGGTGGAGGGGGCTGGTGGAAAGGCTATAAGACCCCCTGTGTGGAGAGGAGCGACTTGAGACCCCCGGATCTGCCCAGCGCCGAGAGAGTGGAGAGCAAGACCGACACAGCCGCAGAGGGCATGGCACTGAAAAGGTGAGACACACACACACACACACTCTTACATTCACACACATTCTCTCTCACGGCTACTAAGACTAGACTAAAGAGGACTGTAACACACAGACATGCACAAAAAATACAGCGCAGTCTTGGCATTAAGACATTAATTACATTATGCTTCCAGTGATTTACATTAATTAAATGGAGCAGTGAACCCTGATAATTAATTAACTACATTATTTATCTGTTTGAGTAATAACATTTGGTAGAATATAAGTTGATATTTGTTATTACTGAAGTTAATGGATTGTTCATTTTAATTTTCATATTGAATCATGTTTGTTGAGAGTTACTAATGTGAAACAGTTCATTAGTTAATATAGACAAACCGGAAACCTCCACTTAAATAATAATGTGTTCTAATAATAAATGTAATGGTTTGTCCGTGTTAATTCGTTCACTGACTAATATTAGTTAATGTAAGGCATTAATAACTTTATCTGTAAGTGTGTCTGTGCGTCTCAGCCAGAGTCTCTTTAGATTTCCACAGCATTATTCCATATAATCACTCACTGAAGCACACACACTCAGCATACTCCAGGGATGTAGCCATTTGCTGAGACACTCTCTGAAATCTCAGTGGATAGCTGGGATGGGAATATCAAATTGAAACATTGGTTAACATTAAGAGTGTAGCTTTTTTTTAATTTTCTTGAAGAGGTTCTATTTTACGCATATACACACATACATGGGGTAGTTCACTGTTGCCAATGGAACTGTACTACATGTTTTATCGTGAGATTTCACAATAGTGAGAGTTTAATTCACATTCACATGGGGATTAACTAGGATATGAAGGGTTGGAAAACTTTACAGTGTGAATTTATTCCTTGGTGGATTTAAAAGCTGTGCTATGCCAGCTAATGAAGTTTGCCTTTACCTGAGAGTACCCACTACCTGTTGATCTTAGCCCAGTTTACCTGTCGGACTGACAAAAAAAACAACAACAGAAAACACACAGAAAAAAACATTTTCACTTTAAACATATCACACTTGTTACATTATAACTAATCAATTATCAATATGTAGCACCAAAGATAACAATGGCAAAAAAAAATATCGCGACATGTTTCTTTATTCTTTTAGTATTCACAATGATACACTCTGCTTAATAGTCCAGTGACACTATAAAGAGGGCAGCTTAATACACAGTATGGCCGTAAAACCTCACGCTATGCACTCTGGCTTTAATCGCCCACTTCTCTCCCTTTCCCTTCTCTCTCCTTCTCCTTCACTGTCCCCTGGACTCTCCACAGGCTGTTCACACAGACGCATAAGCGCTTTAAAGTGAGCGAGGAGCGGGTGAAGGAGCACATCAGCATGCTGGGCCTCCTGCAGCAGCCCGGCGTCGGCGTGGAGATGCTGGCCGGCGACCCCGCCGACGACCCCTACGACTTCAAGGAGGGCGACATCGAGTACAGCTTCCCCACCTCCAAGAGGCTCAAGGGCCAGGGGCGAGACCCCAACCGCAAGAGCAAGGTCAGTTCCACTAGCCCCTCCTGGCTCCCTTCCTGCCTGATGCTAGCAGGAAGTTGCTAACTCGCTAATTCAATTTGCGCATGTTTCATTTAGATGTTTTGATTTGTTTGATTAGATTTCAGGCATCTTCTGGTTTGCTGCCATTATTATTTAAAACCACTGCATGATTATTGAATACTTCTCGGCATGAATCATTTAGCCGACACATGTATTCATCATTCATCTGAGTAGCTGCAGTTGAGTTAATATGTACATTTGAGTTACACATATGCTCTGTGGGAGTTGAAATCAAATACATATTGATATTGACAGTGCTGTACTGTGCCAGTTCAAGCAGAGGAACTGAATTATAATGCATTATTAAGTTGACATTGATTCAAAGAAGTGCTTTGAGATACAGTACACTGGAGGCTCTCATTTGATTCCACTGAAATGTAATGCAATTTTTGAGCACAATGAGAAACCACACTTAACATGCCATCATCAGTCATGCCATTCTGTTGTTGCGCTGTCTGATTGGTTACTCGATTGTCCTGAGCTGTCTGATTGGTTCCTCGATTTGTCTCGAGCAGGGAGAGGAGATGAATGCCAACGGAGCAGTGCCTGATGGGAAGGACGCCATGTCCATCTTCAGCAGCGCCCCCAAATCAGGTGAGGGTGCCCGCTGGCGTCTGGCGTGCATGGCGGGGCACTAAATGACTCGTGTCCGCCACCGCACCAAATTTCTCTCCATTTGTCTCCCGGTTGTGTATGAATCGCTTCTCGTTTCCCCTGGCGACCCCTTTAGATGAATCACCTCAAGACGACGCAGCAGCGAAAGCCAACGCTCCACTCACCCGGGAGACGGACCTGGTTGTCCTCTACTCTGACCTGGAGAACATCTTTGATGAGGAGGAGGATGAGCTAGGGGTGAGAGAGAGAGAGAGAGAGAGAGAGAGAGCAAGAGAGAGAAAGATGCTGGCCGCCATCACTGTGTATGAAACAGAAAACCTCTAATCACTTCAGAAAAGGGATTAATGAGTAAATGTGTGTGTGTTGAGGGATAATCAAGGGTTTGGCAACAAAGTTGAAACACAGTTAAAGGAATTTCTGGCCCCTTAATCCACATTAAGAGATGTGGCATGATCACAGAGAGCTGTAAGGAGTTTCAGTTTGTTATATATTTCTCTATGGGAATTATACTTTTATATCTAAAAGGGTCAAAAGATTGTAAGACTACATACAACTTGGTTCCTTGCAGGTGTTGTTATAAGAGTGATGAGAAACAAACCCTTTGAAATGATAAAGAGCTCTCACCCTCAGGAATGTTCTCCATCTCAAAGCGATTTCATTCATTTGCAATGGAGCGCTCTGTCAATTGAGTGCATTATGAGGCAATATTGCATGAAACACTTGCAAAAATATTATTTCCATTTTCACTGGCTGATTAATTCACCACTAATTTGATTATAATAACAAAAATGCCTCAGTATTGTCCCTGTCATAAAGTATTATATGACATTTTAAAGCCATTCCAGTATTTTTATGATGCCTCATATTAGCTCTTGTAAGAAGTCATAAATTAGTTTATGGCCTTTCATTTCAGACAGCTAGAGAATGCATGTGTCACAGACTAGTGAGTAGCTTTATGCTGAACTGATTTGAGTGCTTAAATCTCCCCCTAACCCCCCTATATTTAGGGCACGCACCCGAACCAGCAGTCAGCACGGGCCGCGGTCCCAGGCTCAGAAGAGCGCCCCCTGGGCAAAGAGGGGAGAGTTGCAGTGCCGTACCCTTCAAGTGAGTCCCTCCTCAGGCTAATGTTTCTTCTTATTTTCTCTCACATTACTCTTGTTGCTCCCTTCATATTTTTTGTTTGCATGCTCTTCACACATGGTTATATGTGATTCCACTACACAAGTCTGCACATGAGAGAAGGAATATTGAAAGAGCTTCAGGCAATGGCAGGGCCTTTATCATATTTCCCTTTCCCCTTTCTCCCTTCTCTATGCCTGTCTTTCCCTCTTTTTCTCTTCCTTCCTCTTCTCACTCTCTCTCTCTTCATCTCCATCTCTTCTTTTCCTCCTTTCCTCTCTCTCTCTGTCTTGTACCCCCTCTCTCTTTTTCTCTCTCTATAATCCCACCTTCTCATTCTCCCTCTCTGCCTCTCTCTCTTTCCCTATCCCTTTCTATCTCCTTCTTTTCCTCCCTTCCTCTCTCTCTTTATCTTGTTCTCCCCTCTCTCTTTTTCTCACTCTATACCCCCATTCTCCCTCTCTCTCTCCCTTTCTCTCCCTCTCTCTCTCTCTCCCTCTCTGCCCTCCCCCTCTCTCTCTCTCCATTCAGCAGTAGCAGACCTCCAGCGCATGTTCCCCACGCCGCCGTCGCTGGAGCAGCACCCGGCCTTCTCCCCCATCATGATCTACCGGGACACGCCCAGCCAGGAGCCTCCGCCGCCCTCCACCGGCCTGGACCACCCGCTCGGCCCCATGGCCTCCACCCAGCTGGCCGACTTCAGGATGGAGGTGGAGGAGTGCCTGGCCAGCCCCAGACCAGAGGACATACGAGTAAGTGTAAGCACTGGCCAGAGACGGACATCCCAAGGTTCAGACAGTAAAAGTCCTGCCATGTTTATCTTCTCCCTGTGCACTTAATACAGGTGATATTAGTTTTTAATTAATTAATTAGTTGATCTAACTGGCTGAAGAGTTGCGGTAGTTACGATCAGCTGGTCTACTAAATGGTTGGAACTAATATGTGGCAGGATTTTTATTTTCTGAACCCAAGATGTCCGTCTCTTGTGGTGGTGTAGTGGTGGCATGGAGTAGTCTAATCCAGTGAAAATTACATGAAGTCATTTTTATGTGGATGGGCCCACATGGCGATCAAGTCAAGTCAGTTTATTATACAGTATGTCTAACACAAGAGAAGTTGACTCAAAAGTGCTTTAGCAGTTACATAGTGTTGCTCATAAGTCTAGTTGACCTTTGAGTAGTGGCCACGTGGTTTAAAGATGGCAGCTACTTTTTTATGAGCAGCATTTCAACAGTGGCATAGCTAGTTATTTGCATTTTTGCATTTTTCCAGACAATTAAATGCAATCTACATAACTGTCTTGAATTAAACACTGTATCTATGAAGGTGTGTAACCCAATCCTCTGAGTTAGAGCTCCAGATATTTAAACAGTACTGCACAGCTCCTTTGGTGCTTCCACCGACACAGCACTGAGTCTCTAGACAGTACTCTTGTTTGCATTGAGGTCTTGCCACCCCACCCCCACCCCACCCAACCCAACTCCACCCCGTGCCTCCCCTCTGCAGGACTTCTCATTTGTCTACCGTGTCCCTCCCGTCCAGCCACAGATGGGCTGCTCCATGTTCGCACCACTGCGGACCCTGCCCAGTCAGTGCCTGCCGCCGCTCAAGATCCCAGACAGCTGCTACTACCGGCCCTCCTGGACCCTCATGCCCAAGATGGAGCCCTACAGCCTCCCCTCCCAGGCCCCCTTCATCAGGGATGGCTATGTGTAAGTAGCGCCAAAGTCCTGCTAAGCCGAGTTCAGATTAAGCCCTGCAGATTAAGCCCTGGGCTGAAGGCTTGGCTTTTCTTGTCAGTCTTTGGTCTGGGCTGGGGGCTTTAAGGGTCTCAGCCTAGGATAGGACTCTGTGTAGAGTACTGTCAGTGCTGAGTGGTTGCACTGGTGATACAAGTCTGTGTAGTACAATTTCCTTAAACTGTCTGTTATTGTTGTCCTCACTATTGTGGTCTGTCACTTACTACACTCATCTTATCCATTTAGAGATAATGTTGATGTCATCCATGTCTGATATGCAGTAGCTTTGTAGAGGGTCAGTTAAAGCCATGCAAGTGTTTGTTCTGATGGCAAAGTAATGTATTAATAATATGCAATTGAGGGGAAAATACATCAGTCACGCATCATAACACGTAGATTTTATAGTTACAGTATAGTTACAGTTTAAGTGCTCATTCATTGCTTTCACTGACCTTGTGCATATTATATTGTTAAATATAAAATATATATTTTGCATTTTCTATTACTGACTGACCTTTACTGTGTCCTGTTGTGCTGCAGTAACGTGCCCAGTGTGAACAACATGCTGGAGCAGGACTATGGGCAGATGAGTGTGGTGAGTGTGGCGTCCGTGGGTACGGCCGGCGGCGGTGTCCTGCCCTCCCCCTCCCCGGCCACACCGCGCTTCTCTGTGCCCACTCCCCGCACCCCGAGGACCCCACGTGGCGGCCCGGGCAACGCCAGCGGCCAGGGCTCCGTCAAGCAGGAGGGCGGGGTGCCCACGGGCGGCGGCACGGAGCTCAGCTCGCCCGCCTCCACGCCGGCCTCGTCCAGCCTGCCGCTGAGCTCGGTGGAGCAGGGCGGCACGGGCGGCCGGGGCTCTTTCCTGGCGCTGCCCGAGGCGCACAGCCTCTACGCCGTGCTGCTGCTGTCCGACTCGGTGCTGGACGTCTTCAAGGACCGCAACTTCGACAGCTGCTGCATCTGCGCTTGCAACATGAACGTCAAGGGCGCCGACGTGGGCGTCTACATCCCCGACTCGACGCGCGAGGACCAGTACCGCTGCATGTGCGGCTTCAGCGCCATCGCCAACCGACGCCTGGCCCACGGCGCGGGCCTCTTCCTGGAGGACGAGCTGGACATCTTCGGCCGCGGCTCGGAGGTGGGGCGCGCTGCCGAGCGCCGTCTGGCGCTGTGCCGACGCGAGTTACCCGTCTGCGAGCCGCCTGCCGTGTCCAAAAACTCCAAACGGCTGCCGCAGAGCGACTCGTCCTCGTCGTCCTTCGCGCTGACGGCGGTGATGGTCCAGCTGCAGGCGCAGTGCTCGCAGCCCCTGGCCTCGCTCTCCTCGCTGCACCTGTCGCCCGCTTGCTCCTGCCACGGCCGGCGCGGGGCACTGCTGCAGAGCTGGGCGGCTGACCGCCTGTGGGCCGACGGCAGCGACGCCTGTGTGGAGTGCTACAACGCGCTGGTGCAGGGCCAGCAGTACGTGGACAACCCCGCCGGGGGCAAGGTGGACCAGGCCATCGTCCGGAGCAGTGCGCTGCACTCCTGGCCACACACATCAGGTGAGCACAGTCTTTTGCCCTATGAAGCAAAAGCAACCATGGAAAGTCAAATTCAGCGACTTGTAGCTATTACTTGTGAAATATCCATTGGTGATGCAAAATATTGCTCAACAAAGTTGTACAAAGTAATTTCACATTTTGAGGTGACAGGTGAATTGGAATGAATTGCCGCTGTGTATACTCAGAAATTACCTGGGAAGGTTGGGAACGTAGACTAGACCATGGGCAGGAACTACATTCCGGGACAAGCTCTAAAGCTAATCCTGGCCATGTCAGTGTACTGTAAAGAGACAATCTCACATACAAGCATAACATCGATATTGCAGTCTAGTACTAGTGTCTGGATTTCTGTAGTCTCATACTGTGTTGTGATTCTGCATTGTGAAAAGACAAGTAGTGCACTGAGTCCATGTTTACAACTCAGCATGTTACTCTGCTTTTGGGAGATGTTTTGTGTAATGGATAGAGAGTTATTCAAGCGATTGAAGCTTGTTTGTATTGTGGAGAGTGTGTGTGTGGGTCTATTGCAGCGTTCTCCTTTTCAATGGACAGTTTTTAAAACCTCAGAAACTCCTCTATTCCCCTGAAGGAAAGGGTTATTTTATGGAAGAAAAGAAAAGCTTTTTCTTTTCTTGAATAGTTCTATAGAAAAAGGAGAGCAGACTCTGCTGGCAGCAACACCCCACTTTCTTTTAAACCAGTCTGTTTAGTGCCGTCTGCAGTTAACACAGATCTCACGGGACTTAATGTCCTACTCCCTGATCTGAAACACCGGCTGACAGTTTTATTAGCCACTAATAGTGTGACTGGGAGTCTGCTTCTTCACGCCCACGCGGATTTTTGTCACCGGGGCGGAGAGAGCAAGTCGAATCTGGGCCGGGTGTCAGATTGCGTCTGATATTGTTTGATGGGGATGGCGTCTGATTTGTCAGGGAGTCTCTTCAAGACTTGAAAGGTGGCAGCGCAGTTTTTTTTTTGTGTGTGTTGTTTTGGTGTAGCAGCACACGCATTTAGAATGACGACAGAGTTTTGTCTTTGTTGTCAATGTAACTTACTTCCATTCTGAGTGAAGAAGAGGTCAGATGAGGACATGATAGGAAAAAAATGACATTCACATGGAAAATTCATTATTCATACATCAACATATTATGAAAGATTTGTGGATGATTTAAAATTCACAGTATCTTTTATCTCTTTATCCTGACATTCTATAGGGCTTGATCATATTTTTGTATACTAAAATATGTATAATTGAACTACAATAAGCAGTCTACTGAAAAAAGTAATTTTACCAAATTTCCCTCACAGGATCAAAAGAGTATATATACTTATATACTGTATATTTTACAATTCTGGTAATGTCTTGTACATATTACTTATTGTGCTAATGAGAACATATACAAGGAAATTGTGTTATCGTCCTAGTTCAAATGTGTTGGCTCTATATTATCTGATGAATGAAATAAAACTGTTGTACAAATGTCACAAATTAAAAGTGAGTAAAGTGTTAAATGATCCTGTGGTATATTTTAATGTGTGTACTTCCGTTTGTCTGTGTAGTGTTGGACATCAGCACGCTGTCCTCCCAGGACGTGGTGAGGATGCTGCTGTCCCTGCAGCCCTTCCTGCAGGACGCCATCCAGAAGAAGCGCACAGGCCGGACCTGGGAGAACATCCAGCATGTGCAGGGGCCACTCACGTGGCAGCAGTTCCACAAGATGGCAGGCCGAGGGTCCTACGGTGAGCAGTTAGGGCCAGCTTCATCACCCGACGGCACTGTCGTTTCAGATAGATTTTTGTTTGATTTTGCATTTAGTACAATTCTATATCCACAAACAAAATGATTATCTTCATGTTTTGTCATTATTTAGAAAAGTCAATGATGTAAGTGGTGCATATACTACAGTAATACATTTTACTTGCATCAGTAGTTCTAATACAAATCTAATACATGTTGATGCTCTGGTCTACCCATCACAGCATCAAGTATTCTGGTGAAATACCAACTTTCTCAATCACCTTATTTCTGATTTGCTCCCTAGTTTGACTGTTTTGTTTCATATTGCTCATGCAAATATATCCTGTCTTCTGTCTGTCTGTCTGTCTCTCCGCCTGTCTGTCTGTCTGTCTGCCTGTCTTCCACCCACAGGTTCGGAGGAATCCCCCGAGCCACTGCCCATCCCCACGCTGATGCTTGGTTACGATAAGGACTTCCTGGCGCTGTCGCCGCTGGCGTTGCCCTTCTGGGAGAAGCTGCTGTTGGAGCCCTACGGCGGCCACAGGGACGTGGCCTTCCTAGTGCTCTGCCCCAACAGCGCCGCCCTGCTGGCTGGAGCCCGCACCTTCTTCCAGGAGCTCAGTGCTGTGTACGAGGTAAGAGATGTGGCTGAGGCGGTGTTGAATGGAATGGTTATGGATGGAGGCAGACAGGGAGAGTTTCATATCGGAGTTGCACATTTTCATGTATTTTGTCGTTTCTGTGTAGAAGTCCGTGTTCAATGGATATCAGTGGATACCCACATACTGAGAGAGTCCACAGAGCAAACATACAGTAGGCTTTAAAAGACTTGCTTAAGGGCATAGCAGGGAGTCAGACTTCCATTTTCACAGATACCAGCAGTCCTCTCCTTATGCCTACAAGCAAGTTTGCCCTCGACACCCATGTCTGGCTTAGTCATCCAACCTTTCATTTAACGGTCTAGCACCCACAATGCAGAAGTAACCTACCGTTATAAATTTATTTGCAGAAACAAAATGCATTGATTTTTCGGTGTCAATTTGTTATGAACCTCTTACGTTGTTATTGATAACACTGAGTGAAAATAGGCATTTTGAAAAATCACATAATGAATAAACTGAATGCTCTGACTGAAATACTGTATGTGAAAGCCTCACCACAACATCCAAGTCCTAATGGCTAGGTCACACTACTTATTTGTAAGTGTGATTTTAAGCTCGTCCATCCGTCTGACCAACTCCTCTCCCTTCCCTCTCTGCAGACGTGTCGACTAGGGAAGCATCGACCCCTGGCCAAGGTGTCCCGTGACGGGCTGGTGCACGTGGGGGACACTCATGAGGGCGAGCGCGTGGAGGAGGACGAGCTGGTGGAGCAGTGGTTCACCGGGCCCTGGAGCGGCCAGCACCAGGAGGACAACATGCGCAAGCTCAAGCTCTACGCACACGCCTGCCGGAAGCAGCTGGGTAAGAGAGGCACCGCCAACCACTAGGGGGCACTGTGGAAGGTGGAGAGGGTGGATGGTGTAGGACTAGGACACTGAGCTGAGCATGCATAGTTGGATACACTTTGCCATCAGTATTCATTGAAAGGATATACAAGCATGCATGTGTATGCACTTTAGCCAGAAACAGTAAGTACAATAGCTATCTGCTATTGCAACATGCATGTAAGCATATTTCCTTAGATAAGAAGGAAAAGTTATGGGGTTCAGAGGTGACAATAATGTGTTTTAGACAATTTTCTGGAAAATAACAATAGACATTGCTGGACAAAAAAACGAATCATGTTTGATCACTTTTTTACAATATCAATTATTTAGTTATTTAATCATTTAGTTATTTAATCAAGAAAGTAATGCCACTCACAAGATATCTTTGCATATATCTTTGAAAAATCTTTTTGTATCATGGTCTTGACTGACTCTCACTGGTCTCACCATCTCTCTCTCTCTCTCTCTCTCTCTCTCTCTCTCTCTCTCTCTCTCTCCTCCAGCTCCCCAGCTTGCTGGTCTGTCGATAGACTCCAGCCTCCTGGTGCCTCCCAAAGCCCAGCCTCCCCCCTCTCAGCCTGCCTCCAGCGGCGGTCAGGCTGCTCCAGGTTCCGGTGCTGCAGAGGGGGACCCAGCAGCAGCTGCCCCCAGCACAGGCAGCACGTCCCTGGGGTCGAGCTCAGGCCAGCAGGGCAGTGGTGAGCTGGGACAGGGGGGTGGCGGCGAGGCCAAGAGTGGGGCGAACCCCACGTCCTCGTCCACACCAGCACCTGCCCAGCCCACAGAGACCTTAGAGAGGTGAGATGCATAAACAAAACACACACACACACACACACACACACACACACACACTTGACTTGGAACAGTGCGTGATGCCAAGTTCCTTTCCTCACTGAATATCTGAATGTCCATATCAGGTCAATTTCAAGTTACTCAGTCTAACATGATAATTACCTGACAGTAATCATTTCTTTAAGAGGGAATTTTACAGGAAGTATTTATCGATTGACTATTCCCCCTTAAAGGAAGACATGTTATTGCTGTACTTATCAGCTCAACCTTGATAGTGTTTCTTTTGGAAATCTTCTGAATTATACCTGAAACTGAATTGTACCTCCCTCATTTTGTTGGTCTCCTGGGTTCAGTTATTCTATTTTATGTACTTTACTTTCTTATATTTTTCTGTGTTATTTATGTAAAGCACATTGAATTGTCATTGTGCATGGTATGTACAATGTAAACAAATTTTGCCTTGCGTTGTAGTAGGGTGGCTTATCTTTGTCCTGTGTGCTAATGTTCCATCATTCTCCCCACCTCCTTTTAGCATTGCGGAGCGCGAGCGCATCGGCATCCCCACGTTGGCGGACGCAGCCGACAGCCATGCCCACCCGCCGGCCATCGTGCTGTACGTGGTCGACCCCTTCCTGTGTGGAGGCGGGGCCGGGACGGGTGGGGGTGGAGAGGGGGAGGAGCAGGATGTGGAAGGAGGAAGTGTGTGGATGCTGGCGCTGCTGAGGTGCTTCACCGAGCTGCTCCAACTGCTGCCGGAGAACATGAGGCCTGCGCTCACACTACAGGTCAGATTATGAGGAGGACACACACACACACACACACACACACACACACACACACACACACACACATTCATGAGTACACACATTAATCAATCATTTGTATCTTGTCACTAATAATTAATACATGCTCACTAATAGACATAGTCACACTCACTCACTCTGTCACACTCATACACAAACATCCCACCCACATGTACGCACACACACACACACACACACACACACACGGACTACACACACAAATCACTTCGAATTACAGAAAACAGAACAGATTATCCGGCAGAAACTGTTCAACTAATTGCCCAGTGTTTTTTCTTTTTTTATTTTCTAAGGCTCTTAAACTAAAGTAGAGCAAATACGTTCCATTGTAGCCTGGTGTGCCAGTCTTGCTGAGATAAAGAAAAAAAAGCCTCCCAGAGCTCAACAAATCAATTGTTACATTTACTCGACTCATTCTTTTTATTGCGTATCATTAGGTTTAAATGTTTTGGCAACAGGAACCTCAGCCACCCCTCTGTCCTGCTCTGCGGGCCCAAATTCGCTCTATTAGTGGCTGACTGAGTTTCAAAGAGGCTCAGGAAGGTCTTTCCTACTGAGCAAAATAAAGAGGCCTAGTTTTTTAAGCACCGCCGTCTTCTTTTGTTGGGGGTTTTAGCCAGCTAAGTCCACTGACTTATCCCAGTGAGGGGGGGCATTTAGGCCACTAATATCCAGCCTATTCAGCCCCTTTCTGTTTACTAAAGCATCTGAGGAATCCTCTTAGAGACGATGTGCGCGCACAAAATACAACACACGGGTTGAGTGTACACACTCTGTGGGCCAGTAGAATAATGCCCGCTACAGCAGAGAAAACACATTACAAGTCACGCTTCAACAGATCTAATGGCCCGAGATGTGGGCACAGGTTGTTTTGTTGTTAGCTAATACATGTACAAAGCTGTTTGTCTTTTTGAAAGAGGTTTAGACCTGTTGGGATTCAGACTGTGAAATGTCATGGGTGTGATATCTTTATGAAGTCTAGATAAGAGGATTTAAGGGTTTTTAAAAAAAAAAAAAAATACTATAATCTTGAATCTTGTGTGTGTGTGTGTGTGTGTGTGCATCCTCAGGTGGTGCCATGTCAGTACCTCCTGCAGCCTGCGAGTGGTGAGAACCCCCTGTACCTGCAGCAGCTGCGCTCCCTGGCCTTCTCCACCTACTCTCAGTGCAGACGCCTGCTGCCCACGCAGACACACATCAAGTCCCTCACGGGCTTCGGACCCGCGTCCACCATCGACAAGACCCTCAACAACACACAGGTGGGG
This sequence comes from Alosa alosa, assembly GCF_017589495.1. Lineage (NCBI taxonomy): Eukaryota > Metazoa > Chordata > Actinopteri > Clupeiformes > Clupeidae > Alosa > Alosa alosa. Next base: position 21,328,195 of record NC_063200.1, on the reverse strand, counting down.
CCTCGCGCACACCAAAAACCACATTTTACAAAAGCATCACAGTTCAGTGTCACCCACAACCAGCCAGTGCCAGTTACTTGGATGGATATAATCTACTATGTCAAGTGAATGACATTGTCACTCTAGAAGGCCACTATGTGTATCCACTACATATATAGTAAATGAACTTGGCAGGAAAAATTGTGAACCGTAAGTAATCATGTAAACTAATTTGTCATTTTAATATTGTCTCAACCTAACAAATTAGTCACCCTAAGTCGTTTGTATCCATTTTGATTCTGTTCCAAGTTCCAAGCTTCTAATGAATGTCACTGGCATTTATCAGTTGTCCCAGTAGATGGAAAAACCCAAACTTCCTGTTGGCCACAGAGCACACAAAAACACCGACATTTTACTGTCTAGAAAACTGATTCTTTGCATGTAAAAATGTTCCCAGTTAAACTCTGTGTCTGTTCAGTCTTAGTTTTGTGTCTGTAACTTCTCCGCCATCTTGCCTCCTACCTGTCTGTCTCAGGACCCCAATCCTCCTATGCAGGTGTTCTCTCCCCCGTTCATCTTGGGCCCCACGCGCAGCAAGCAGCCGGAACCGGGGGAGGCCTGGGCTGAAGCGGCGCCCCGCTACAATGTGCTCTTTGTGGGCTACTGCCTGTCGCACGACCAGCGCTGGATCCTGGTGTCCTGCACCGACCAGCAGGGGGAGCTACTGGAGACCTGTATCATCAACATCGACGTGCCCAACAGGTGACAGCTGCATACACACACACACACACACACACACACACACACACACACACACACACACAAGGCTGATTTGAGAAAAAGCTTTGCAGTGGTGCAGAGGCCATTGGCCATCTCTCTTTTCTCTCTCTCTCTCTCCTCTCTCTCTCTCTCTCTCTCTCTCTCTCTCTCTCTCTCTCTCTCTGTCTCTCTCTCTCTCTCTCTCTCTCTCTCTCTCTCTCTCTTAGTAATGGTTGTAACCAAGCAAGCAAGGCTTTTTGGGAGTACAACTGTTGTACTTCCAAAAGGCCAACTGAGATCGCTTGCATTAGTCACTAGGGAGAACAGTGCTGTGAGAAAATGAGCACAACTGCTCACAGGTCAGCAGTTGTCTGTGTCATATTGACCCAGCCACATAATATTTTGGTTTCACACTGACAGAAAGGAATAAATGTGTCACACTTAATAAGACTTAAAGATGAGATTAGATACGCTCACTGTGGGAATTCAGACATTTCTTCTTCTCAGGAACTTCTTCTCGTTGTCTCTCTCTGTCTCTCCGTTCTTTATTTGGTTTAAAAATAACATTACAAGATTACATCTAATGTTTTCATTGTACCTCAATTTTGCACTCTAAACCTGTCATCACTGTTTTAAATGGGAAACAGTATTTAAGATGAACAAGCACAGATAGAACATACTCTTCTACACATTCATCTTCCCATTACGTTCCATTGTGCAGGTCACGACGGCCGAAGTTCTCTCCACGCAAGAAAGGCCTGGAGAAGCTTTGGGAGTGGTGCATAGGAATCATCCAGATGACATCGATGCCTTGGAGGATTGTGATTGGTCGGTTGGGTCGTCTTGGCCATGGAGAGCTGAAGGGTGTGTAGTGTGAAGAATAATTAATAATCATATCACGAATGATATCATATCATGAAGTGGAGCTTCCTCTCCTGCTTTCATCTTTTATTTGTCTCTTTCTCTCTTTATTTATTCTCTTCCCCCTCTTTAATATCTTTCTCCTTCTGTCCATCGTTCTCTCTCTCTATGTGTCCCTAATTCTCTCTGTTCTTTATTTTTCTGTTGGTTCTGTACACTAATTCTCCCTGTTCCTCTCTTTCTCTCTCTCTCTCTCCCTCCCTCTCTCCCTATCTCCTCTCTCTCTCTCTCTCTCTCTCTCTCTCTCCTCTCTCTCTCCCTCTCTACTCTCAGACTGGAGTTCTTATCTGGGGGAGCACTCTCTGCACTCAGTGAGTCGGCAGCTGAGGGAGGCGTGCCGGATGTGTGGCATCTCGGCCAGCGACTCGCCCTCCATCCTCAGTGCCTGCCTCGTCTCCATGGAGCCGCAGGGGTCCTTTGTGGTCATGCCAGGTGAGAGAGCGAGTACACACACACACACACAGATACACAAGCTCAAAGATAAATTCACAAACACATACACACACAGAGACTGGATCAATGATACATCAGTAATCCATTTATTCATCCCCTCATGTATCATGCTTATAATGTACAGTACAGGTACAGGTTATAATGTACAGGTTAGGATATGGTACAGGATGTGGCTTCATGTTGTAATATATGTCCTCTCTCTCTCTCTCTCTCTGTGCGTGGGGGGGTTTTGACCACTCCTCAGATGCTGTGACCATGGGTTCGGTGTTTGGCCGTAGCACGGCGCTGAACCTGCAGACGTCCCAGCTGAACACCCCACAAGACGCCTCCTGCACTCACATCCTGGTCTTCCCCACCTCAGCCACCATACAGGTGGCCCCCAGCTCCTACCCCACCGAGGACAACCCAGGTAGGAGGCCCCTCTCTCTAGGAACACGCTGATGCTACTATTATGTTGCTACTTATGTTGAGGATTAGTATATAAGTTCAATGTCTTAATGAATGCAATGTGTCCTGTGTGATGCTTACTTTAAATACAGACTTAGACAAGCATGATTGGACAGAATGAGTTTAAATTAAAATGTACATCTCAGCACTAATACCAGGCCTGTCTGAATATGTCATTTTAGTCTGAGGCAGTTTATATGTGACCAAGCACCACAGAGCTGTTGATAAGTTGTAGTTTTACTTTTGCTGTAGTTATCTAAAGCATGATTGCATTTTAAGGGTAATTGCTTTGTTTTAGAAATGAAGCCAGCTTGTCTTTTTTGAAGTTCATTGGAAACAGCTTCTTGTCAATTAGGAGCTGTCATGAAATCTAACATCTGCTTTGAAACACAACGCAATTATGTGGGATAAACTCCTTCTCCTGGCATGCAGTTCTCAAAGTCACCAGCAGAGTGCAGTGTCTACTGTGTTTTGCAGTGTTTCAGTAGAGGGCTCTTAGATATGGTAGGAATTATGGCCCTGCTTTTGGGTTGGTGGTGCATGTCTGTGGTTTCTAATGTTTTTATTATTGTTTCACTTCACTAACAGGCAGGCTCTCGTAGTTCACACACCGCTATGTGGCTCCATAACTCATTTATTTATTTTCATTTGTTCGGTTTCTTTGGGCTTTTTGTATTCTGAGAGTAAATATTTGACAGGAAGTGAGAGGAGGAGAGATGACGAGTAAACCTGAACGATGACCTCCGTCTGGACTCAAGCTTGGGTCCTTGTGGGCACTTAGCCCATAAGTGGCATGGGATGTCAACACTGGCACTTCATAATGGCTCCCCTCTCCATGTCTCTCCTCAGACGACATGTTTGGTCTGCCTTTCCCCGACGAGCTGGAGAACGACATCGGCCACGACATGATGCTGATCACGGGCAACCTGCACCCATCGCCCAACACCTCCCCCGTGCCCTCGCCAGTCTCGCCCTCGGGCATCGGAATGGGCTCCCACTTCCAGCACACACGGGTGAGCAGTCAGACATGCACACACACGCACGCACACACACACACACACACACAACAAAACAAACAGACGCACACACACACACACACACACACACAGACTCAGACACTGACAAGGACACGCGCAGACGTGCAAAGCACGCACGCACACACACACACACACACACACACACACACACACACACACACACACACACACACACACACACAGACATACACACACACACACAGACACACACACACACACACACACACACACACACACACACACACACACACACACACACACACACACACACACACACCAACTCAACAAAACAAACAGACACACATACACACACACATATATGCCTGTACACACACACACACACACACACACACACACACACACAGATACATCCACAAGCACAGACACACACATACACACTCATAGACACGTACATGCTGGCACACACACAGACAAAAACACAGACAGACAGACACACATAGACCTCAGCAAAGATGGGCCAACAGAGCCCAGTGGCTGTGGTTAGTCTCTTCAGATCAGCGTCTGCGGGAAAACAGAGTGTATCAAAGACTACTTTATCTTCTTTATCTACTTAGTTACTCTCAGCTTCTTATAATACTAATAAATCCACACCACAGACTTGGAAATGTTCGCATTTTGAACACACCCGGGATTAGTCTGGACCTGTGAATGTGTTTGGGTGGAACCTTAAAAGACCTTGATGAGATATTTATTATGTGTTGATGAGCTATAGCTGAGTCATAGCTTATAGATATGTATATTACAGAGTGCTAGTCTGTAATGTCAATATAATGAACATCATTTCAAAACTGTATAGTTGTTGGTACTGATGAATTGCATAAAAGCCATCTGATGTCGCTGGGAAAGCTTTGGGATGGCCAAGGTCACTGTAAGCATAGCTGTGGCCGTTCATGGTGAGTGGATGGAGCAGGATGTGTGTGTTTGGGCTCTCAGAGGCTGGGCACTCAGAGACGTCCACAACACAAAAGCTGAAGCCCTCTAATGGGCTCATACTGGGGCAGGGAGAGCTCACACACACACACACACACACACACACACACACACACACACACACACACACACACACACACACACACACACACACACACACACACACATATATTCAGTATAATATATATATATATATATATATATATATATATATATACACACACAGAGAGAGAGAGAGGTACAAATTGCATTTTGAACAGAAAAGGTGTTTTTACTTAGAATTTATGACTGTTTGTTTTATAATTAACCATGTATTTCTTCTCTCTCTGTGTGTGTGTGTGTGTGTGTGTGTGTGTGTGTGTGTGTGTGTGTGTGTGTGTGTGTGTGTGTGTGTGTGTGTGTGTGTGTGTGTGTGTGTGACACACGTGCGTGTGTGTGTGTGTGTGCGCACATCCACAGAGTCAGGGTGAGAGGCTGTTGTCGCGCGAGTCTCCCCCTGAGGAGCTGAAGCAGCAGCCACTGGCTCTGGGCTACTACGTGTCCACGGCTCGCGCTGACGGCCTGCCCCATTGGTTCTGGGCCTCCTGCCCGCAAGCACAGAATCAGTGCCCACTCTTCCTCAAGGCAAGACACACAATCACACTTACATTTAAAGTACAGTGCTATGGTTTCAACACATTTATATACAGCCAGAAAACATTGCTTTCAATTCATTACAATTTTACAATGCCTCACAAAACATTACAATGTTTTTTTACAGTGTGGTAAAAGTTCTCTTATAGACACTTACATTCACAATTCAAGTAAAGTATATTATGGTTGAGCAGTTGATATGCAAAGTTCATTGTATGCATTGGTCATATTAAAGCTCTCTGCTCTGTGTGTGTGTGTGTGTGTGTGTGTGTGTGTGTACGTGTGCGTGTGTTTGGTTACTGCAGGCGTCCCTGCACCACCACATCTCTGTGGCCCAGACAGACGAGCTGCTGTCCAGTAAGAGCTCTCAGAGGAGCCCCCATCCGCTCGACTCCAAGACCACATCCGACGTGCTCAGGTGCGCTAGGATAGCTCCCACACCAGTGTTTCCCACAGAATTGAATTCCATTTGTGGTGGTTGGTTTGCAGAATTAACTTGAATGCAGCAGTTTTTAGCAAATTAGTACAGCGTGGTTATGATGCTAACCAGATTTAAGCACAATTTAGTACAACCTGGAAAATCATTGTGTGGTGGTCAATGTTGATATTGTGGTGGGCTGCCACAAATAAGTCAATGTATGGGAAACACTGCACACATCGCACCTCATGATCTCACCATCCTGCTTAATTACTGTCTTTCAGGGGAATGTTTTAACTCTAGTCACCTGCAGTAACACGGGTTATAGTTGTAGTTATGGTATTTTGCTTTTGGGGTTAAGATAATGGACAGTTGCAGAAAGAATGTGTCAACTTTCAAGTGTCATTCTTGTGTGCTGCCGAGATTTTTTCTGCTTCCTGTTGAAGACATCAATTTCTATGTATTCAGTCAATACCGAGTTCTACTGCAAAATGCACACATGTACATATACCAGGCCTGATATGTCATGCCTTATGTACCTTGTATGTCTTACATACCATCTCGTACGGGCTGTGTTGTCCCTACAGGTTTGTGTTGGAGCAGTACAACGCCCTCTCCTGGCTGACCTGCAATCCTGCGACGCAGGACCGGCGCTCCTGCCTCCCCGTCCACCTGACTGTCCTCACACAGATGTACAACGCCATCTTCAACATGCTCTAGAGATGCACACACACACACACACACACACACACACACACATACTGCAGGATGCAAACAGAGACCAGACATGGACAACAAACTGCCGTCACCCATCCAGAACCCCCCGTCATCCTCACAGGAAGAAAAGGGGGGCCTGGCTAGGTCTCTTTGCCGCACCCGAAAGTCTCAGGGGGAGGAGGGTTGAACAGCCATACCCAGCGATGTTTGCTCAGCGTCTGAACAAAAACAGATGGCAAACGCAGTGCGGTCTTCACTGTGGTCTGGATGTGTCTGACACATACGCATGTATGCGTGGCCATTCCTATGACCCTAACCCTGTCATCACGTCACCCCTTTAAAAAGAACCACTAATATGCCAACAAGTGCAAGCCAAGCCAGGAGACAAGAAGGGGAACAGGAATCCACAGGGTCTGTCTGTCTGTGCGTTTCAGTGGAGTCTTGTGCAGATGGCTGGGAGGTATATACATGAATGGGATAATGAGACTTTACATTACCATATCCTCAAACTCACGTGGGAAGATGGCCGCCGCCTCCTGTTGGAGCTGGACGATCGGCCCGACGATCGGACCTCTTGTCACTGAAGTGTCTCCCTGGAGAGGCACACACTAGTATGGAGATGTCAATCATGTTTGCTTTATTTTCCAAGTGTTTAAGTCACTGTACAGATTGTTCTTAGTGCGGGGCATTCGTAAAAAACCCTAAATCTACAAAAAATATATATCGAAAGCCAATGTTTTTCACAAACGGCAAATGTTCAATACTGGCACTTTTAATGCAACGATTTTTAGAAGTGACAAATTTATGGTTGTAGGTATGAATTCACATTGAGAGATATTTGACAAAGAAATTGTGAAAAAGCTAAATTTAAAAAAATGTTTATAGTACTAAACTGACATTTGCAAAAAATTATGACTATTTTTTAATAATGAAAGTAGGAAAAGCAAATAAAAAGAATTTTCCAAATTTAATACAATCGCCTTGTGATCAGAAATGTTGACTAAGGACAGTTGCTAAAATTGTTGAGATGCCATATTTATATATACATATATAGATATATAGATATATATAAAAAGATATTATATCTAGCTGTACAAATAAACATATTATATATTATACCTCTTGGAAACAGCCACAGATTATGATGGTGGTTTACACAGAGACTTCTTAAGAGGTAAATACAGTATAAATATTTTATCAAAAAGGCAATGCATTTCAGTTGGCTCTATGCTTATTATTATTTTTGTGTTTTCATTTTATTGTTACAAATACAAAATGTTTAACCATTTTTATTTAATGAGTTAAGTTAATAACTAAACAAAGCAGGGAAGATATATTTATTAAGTATTTGTCTTCTCCTGTAAAATAAACTTGAAATAGGCAATAGATTTTAAAGAATTGTGTGTATTTGCGCATTAAAAAATATTGTATATTTAACTAATATGCATTATTTTCAGAGGTGGTTCATAAAAGATGTCGAGCAAATCATCAGTTTTATAGCCTGTTTTGTTTATTTGTTTGTTTTGGTGTTTTGCTTCTTTTCTGCCGCCTTTACCGATGCAATCTGGCAATTTGTACAATTCCTTGCATGTCTGTATATACACTTTTCAGCGTTCTTTTTTTATTTTATTTTAATAATTCTAAAAGCTGTATATTTCATTCCAGTTTGATTTTATTTTATTCTGTGTGATTCCTATGAAGTATTTTTTTGCTGTGCGCTTTTTTTACATATATACACACATACAAATATTATATCAGCCTCATTCAGACACAGCCAAGAGAGAGAGAGAGAGAGCATTGCCAAGAATTGTACACTTCAGAGCAGAAATGTGCAAACTTTGCAAAAATTTGTTACATCTGCCATCATTTTGAATATCAATCAGATCTAACTTGGGGTAGAGATCTGTATCTTTTACACTCTTTTTTAGTAAATTATTAAATCCTTGAAAAAATGTCACAGAGTACGTTTCTTCCTGTCCACGGGTTTTCCTACTCGTAAATTACTCAATGTTTCATAACATAGATAGCTCAGATAGCTCAGATAGCATTTGGCAGCAACATAAGAGATTAAGTGTGTGTGTATGTGTGTGTGTGCGTGCACATCTATGCAAACCGAGGTGCTAAATTGCAACATGAAGGTCACGCTGTTTGTGTAAGTGCCGTGGTGTAGCGGTTTTATCTCTGTTGTCCTGCCAAAGGTGACTGATGTCTCAGTTTAAACATGACATGATCCAGACTGGTAGCACTGAGTAAACAGCCTCAATGGCTTTCCCTAATCAGCGCTCAACAATAAGCCCAATCTTCAGACAACAGCTCTAGGGCCAGCGCCTCTGAAGTGTGACCCACTCTATGCAAAACACCGCGTGCCACATCAAACTTGCGCCCGAGATCCCCGGAGTGGCGCGGGGACGACTCCACAGCTCTGAGGACATACCGGTATTTGCTTAAGCACACAGTGTGCTGACTGACATAGCCCTAATACTCTCCTGTTTGCATATCCTCAACTCATTGGCATAGGAAATAGCCATGGTACGATGCCAAGGCCTTTCTGCTTGATGGAGTGACTCTCTCTCTCACTTTCTCTTTTTTCTATCGCCCTCTCTCTGTCTGTCTATCTATGTAATTAGTTCAGTATTCGGGGATGCCTGGCCTAGTTTAGCTCCAAATCACTCTTCAGAGGCTCTGTACACTAAATGTACACTAGTAGACACTTAAATGTAGGAAGTCACGCACACACACACACACAACATCCATTTACTGATGCAGACACAAACCTCATTCACTGCAAATATATATATATATATATATATATGTGTGTGTGTGTGTGTGTGTGTGTGTATGGTGGGTTAAAGCTGTTTATCTGTGGACTAGAAGTGTCCATTATGACCAGGGTCAAATTGAATTGCCCACTTCAGAAGGGGGGACTGTTGGAGTGCATTTCAATAAAAATGGGGGGACCTTGGTGACAGAAGGCCCCCATCAAACACACACACACCTTTGGGTTGAACTACTCTGGAAAACATGGAAGAGAGTGCCCACTATGAAAGCTGCCCATGGCCAGTGTGGTCAGCAACTGTAGCACAGTGTGATGGGGTAGGAATGGGGGTGGTGGAAGGGATTCTCTGATTGTAGAGTGACTAGAGAGAGGTTGTGTAATGGCCGTGAGAGAGAGTGCACGTTGCATGAAGTGCAGTCAAATTGAGGGTTTGCGTGCTGTCCACAGATGGCCTATTAGCCTTGTGGCTATTCATCTCACCATTTCCCCTCTGCACCTATTTGCACGAGTCCTTGTGCTGTCCAGGGGAGATCTTTGTGCTGTGTGCTTACAGTCACAAGAAGCCACTTCCTCACAATGAGTCACAAATGCAATTAGAAATGGGTTTGGAGTCACGCAGCATTCATGTGTTACTCACTGATTTGGATGGACGAATGAATGATTACATGTCTTGTAACTTTTTAAAATATAGCAGTGTCTAAGAAAAAATCGCCCAATGCACGTCAATATATCTTCATCATTTTTTGTTATGAAGATAAACAGACCAATATCAGGTAACGGAACCCCGTCGCTATGGCAACACGGAGAGGAGAAGCAGCTGTTGGTCTTTGTGTAGTAGCTTTTTTTTTTTTGTGGGGAGGGGAGGGGTGCTAAAAAGTACAGCAGGAAAGCAACACATAGACGGACAGGGTAAGAGCCCCCTTTACAAGGTGAGTGCAGCAAGCTAATTGCTGCTTTTCATTCAGTTCCATATACTGTGTGCACTTAACACAGAACTATTAGCTAGATTCCATGGCCAGAACATTAGGCACCTCGCATTTGAACATTAGACTCCTCTGCGTTTGAATACTTTGGAGACATGTTGAAGCAGACGCTAGTTGTAGAAGACATC
>NC_063200.1:21305493-21312993 GCF_017589495.1 Alosa alosa | reverse complement strand
TGTGTGTGTGTCTGGAGGATATGGCGAAATTGTGTGTGTGTGTGTGTGTGTCTTTGTCTTTGTTTTTGTGTTTCTGTATGTGTGTGTGAGTGGGTGTCTGGAAGTATGACAAAACTATGTTTGTGTGTGTGTCAGTGTGTGTGTGTGTGTGTGTGTGTGTGTATCAGGATAGGGTGGCCTCGGGTGCCATTATGACCGGAGGCAAGCGGAGAGAGGGAGAGAGAGTGCAACCACCCCACCCCACCCCCTCCAAAAAAAAAACCCAACCCACATTCAACCTTTTTACCTGCACATTACGCCGCTCTTCAAAGCCAGCGGCCTCCTCGCAAAGCGCCTGTAATCTTCGTCATCAGTCACCATTTCTACGCAACAGATGTTTCCCACTGTCAGTTGGGGGCTGCCTGATCTGCTCTGCTCTGCTCTGGTCTGCTCAGTGCGGTCCAGCTCGACGAGTCTGACACGGTGGAGATGTAGAGCTGGGTGTGTTTAAACAGTTGCACATGGACACTCTCCTGCCCTTCAGCCTCCACCATTACAGCCGGGGGTATACAGGCGCATGCCCCTCTCAACGCCTCATTCCTGCACCGTGCAATCACCACGCACTTCCACCGAGTTGGTAGCATTTAAGCCACCACAAAAAACACACTACACTACACACACACACACACACACACACACACACACACACACACAGAGAGAGAGAGAGAGAGAGAGAGAGAGAGGAGACACACACACACATACACACACACACACACACACACACACACACACACACACACACATCATACACAATAAGCACTTTGAGAGTTGTGGGGGGGGAAACAAGGCAGCCCCGGAAAAGCTTGGGCTTTTGCATGTGGATTGTGGTGTTTTGTTTTTGATTACTTGGATGGCTATGAAGGGAATATTTAGCATTTCATTTTGGTTTTGTAGTTTTAGTTTTTTTATATGGAGAGTTGGCAGATCACAAATGCATCAGATATGTTCTCTGGTCATTTCAGACGCCTGGTGATTTGACTGTTTGGTAATTTGGTCCCTGATGGAGGCTGGAAAAAAAGGAGTTTGGTTTCTGTTGAACTGTGGCTGCGGTTACGCTGAGCGAGTGATGGAGAACAGCGTTTGTCTCCACAAGGCATCAAATATCAGCAGTCTGCTCTTAAGTCACAACTTACCATACTTGAGTTTCTTGATAAATAGCTTTGCTCTTTGGCATAACTCAAGTTATTCTGCATTTTAAAGAGAAGCATCCTAAATTAATTTTAAAACGCACATTTATGAAACTACACAAAATCCCTGTGAAACATCAAAAGCTTTTTAAAGGTTTTTAAGGTTTCAAAAGTCGGCGCCTAAAGTAGCATATAGGCTTCTCAGTTTTTGTGAAGTTAAATTGCATTATATGCGTGGCTGCGTTACCTTCAAGCCCGGGGATACAATTAAATGGTCTAGTCATTGATTCAACCACCGAGGATGAAAATAAATAAATAAAAACAACATGAGGAGCAACGGAGGTAGCCGTTTGTTTCTTCCCGTTCTCTGTGCAACAAGAGAAGAAGAAAAGCCTCGGTGAGCCCACTTATGCCTACAATGTTTACTTTAAATTAATCTGGATCGAGATAAGATTTTAAACATGACCTTTATTTCGATAATGCGATTACTCTAAATATGCTAAATGAAATGCTTCCATCTGTACCAGTCTTGTGTGACATTTTGTATATATATCCGTAAGAATTTATTTTAACACATCCAAATTTATGGAATGAGGGAAATGGGCTTGGTATATTTTGCGCATAGTTCACATATTTTGGTGAACATTAACTCATAAGTCTGTGTAAATTTTAGTCTAGGCCTTCACTGAGTTAAAATATATGTTTTTATTAAGCTGACATTATTTATATTATTAAAATATCATGTTACGAAGAGGGTAAAACTTCACCAAATGACGGGAAAACATTATTGCCAGTTGCCTCTTAAAACTTAAAAGGAGATTGAAAACCTATTTATCTTGGACGTTTAGCGGTTAATTGGGGAGGACAGGTTTTCAAGCAAACTCCGAGAGTGAAGTATTTATACTTAACTATCTTAACGGTGAAAAAAATCATCTTCTCAAACATTTCCTTTCTTTCCCAGTTAATGTCTTACGGAGTGCTCCCGGGTGACAGAAAATTGCCGGGGTCACACAAAAGGAGATTGTAGCTTTCTTAGCGGTCTTTGTGGTGAGGGGAAGTTATTGTAACAATTTTCCGACACCAACCCATTTTTCTTTGCACTTTGTGTGAAAAGCACAGACAGTGGTTTGCTTTTAGGCTTCAAAGTGGTGTTGCAAGTTGCATGAATGAAAGTAATTTGGCCAACAGCAACATCCCACACTTTTTAAGTCAATAAGGCTGTTAAAACAACTGGACAGAAGGGGAACGCAACAGGATTTTTTTGTGTAATTGTATTCTTATTTTACTAATTTGGAACAACTTACTCGAAATTTAAACGCAACAATGTACAGTTCTTGAGTACTATGACATATCAACACGGATAGAGGGACATTAATTTAAAAACGAATATGCATAAGAAGACGAAAAACACTAGACAAGCAGTATCAGTTATGTTCTTAGTAAGGGGTTAGTTAACTGCCAGTAGGCTACATATTCAAATGCATGTATCTAGTCGTACATAAGGCTACAAGCAGAATCTCACAGTCCTATTAGAGAAAGGAAATGGAGAACATTCATATGATTTTTATGCTATCTAAAAAACAAAGCAAATTGACGTCCGACCACTGCATGGCGCCAAACAACCATATTAATATGAATCATGCAAATATGAATTCCTTCACCGAGTGCTTTATTATTATTATTATTATTATTATTATTATTATTATTATTAACTTAATTCTTAGCATTTACTGAATACGTACAGTATTTTAAGTGATTCCTTCAAACGAACGGACCTGGCTACACAAAGAATGTGACATCCCTTATAGATTAACCTGCGATTAATGTTGACGTAAAGGGCCAATGCAATTTGCAAATATGTACAATTAAATATTGACATAGTGAGAGCAATAGATACAGATAATTCCAGAAAATAGTGATAAATAGAGATAGCCAAATTACACAAAAATGAATGCATTTCTGCAAAACATTTTTAGCTCTGTTTATATCTCTAGATATTGGCATATTGGAGGAATTGTTCTCCTTTTGTAAAGCAACCACTGACAAAACAATTCAACTACACCAGTTGTCCTAAACCACCCTCCACAGATCCCCCAATCTTCTTTTCGTAAGAGACATGCCTTTTCTTTACAAGATTACTGTGCCTAACATTACTTTAAAATTGAATATGAAAACTATGATCAAATTTATGAAATTATTATATTTCCCCTATTGATGCACATGTGAAGGAGTACTTTTTATCTAAATACACAGGCAAATAGCACTTGTAGTCCAATTATGATTACTTGCTGAAAGAAACCATTTGGTACACAAAATAAGGACATAGCAGTTAAATGATAAAGGTTAATTTCATACTAGAAATACATGCTGTTCTGAAAACACTGTGTGTAGGTTTTGGGGTGTGTCCAGTTTTTCTTCCTGCTTAAGACTCGATAGACGTGTGTCAGTGATCAGAATTATCCAGCACCTATACTGACCAGTGGCATTGGCTCATGAAGGGCTAGCTCCAGTACAGCACAGCAAACTGAGACTGTGCAACTATCCTCAGTCACTTTTGTGCCATTTTTGAGGTTGCTGAATGTTACAAGGTTTTCCATTATTTCAGTGTAAGGAAATATAAAATGTGAACCGAACAAAGAAAAATGATGCACTCTGCATCGTAGATATAGGCAACCTTGTCTCCTTAATTGAAAGAGATTCTACTGCTCTTTGTCAGAAATATCTATAGCTAATATCTAATAGCTATCTGGACCACCATGCAATCAATTGCAACTTGGCCTTCATGTCACAACTGAGTAGAGTCAAACAACAAGCTTAGCCATAGAGTGAGACATCATACAATATATGATAATATATATACAATATTGGTGCAAATTTCAAGGATAGGACATAGTGAAGTTTATCTATAATGTTGCTTTCTTAGAATCATCCACACAAGCAAATACATGGCGCTTATGTGTTTGGGCCAAAAACAAACGTCTGAAAACTGACCAGGAATACACAAACCCATGCTGTCCAAATGCAAGAGCATGTTTGATCTCCACGATGTTATCAACATACCTATCAAGGCCTTTGACCGCCTGGGTCTTTTGTTGCGTTGTAACTCTTCCTAAATAGCAGGTCTTCTCTTCGGCTGCGGCTTCTTAAGCTTTTTTGATGATAGGTTTCACTCCGTCCCCTGGATACACAAACTTGCTATGAAATGACCTCCAACCCCTACTCCTCTCCCCACAAACATACACCACCCTCCCACACACACCATCCTGCAAGAATGGCCCTGTTAAGCACACACACACACACACACACACACACTTCATAGCCTCTGTGGCAGTACCCTGACCCTCCAACTCCGAAAGGCTCTCTCCAAATCGAATTAATCCTCCACTTCATCAGGCTGAGAGATCTAGTTGGGTTGGGTGGGGATGTGGGGGGGGTGGTGTATTGGCATCTTACTTGTGATTTATACTTTGAGCTTGCCACTGTGGCTGGCACCAATATTTGAAATAGCGTCTGCTTCATTAAAACCCATGCAAAGTACATCATAGTTTTTCCATCTTGTTGTTTTTCTGGGCCCTGCCAATCGATCCATGCCTCAGTATTGCCACTTTGTTACGTCAATGATTTATCAAGCGAGTGTGTGGCATCGACTGGTGATCGGGCATGACAAAAGTCTTGGCTACTGTATGTAACTCTGAAAGTGGTAAAATGACACGTGTGGATTTGAGAGGGTTGGTGAATGCACACCATGTAACTGACTCCATCCTTACCCCTCGGTCCGAGTCAGGCGATTCAGGAGGGCGATAAGTCCAGCAACTAGCTACTGAATGGACGTACTAGCTCGTAAACAAGGCTGCGGGTAGCTAGCTTCTTGCTAACATGCTAACGTGATGTAGGTGAACAACATATCGTACACCACCATTACAGAAACAGTTTTTAGATTTAATAGTGCTTATTTCTCACTAACTTTTGCTAAATATAAGGGCACAAACTTATTCATTTTATATAGAAATACTGATGTCTATGAGTTAGCTCTGCCATCTAATTTTTTTTTTTTAATCGAGCGTTCCTGTTGTTCATTGTGACAACCCGTAACTTGTGAAATTATGTAACTTCCTTGCCGTGAACTGGGGGTCCTTTGATTTATACGAGATCTCTTTTCGTCAAACAACTTTAAGGGGGCGTGCCGTTGCATCATTTTGCGTAACTTCTTGCTTTTCGGTCATCTTACTACTTGTAAGAAGAGCCCTTTGGACAACTGGATCGCAGCATAAGTTTCAAGCAACGCACATCACATGTGCTTCACTTGGATTGGTAGTCAACATGTCGTATTGCTTAGCATTGTCCATTTTGGCCCCACCTAGCTGGCGGCATAATGACCACTTGTCTCGTGTTGCTGTAAAACCCTGACCAAAAAGGAAATGCAGCTGCATGGTGGCTTTGCCTCTGAGTCTTGTAGATAATGTGATCGAGGGGTTCCTGTGTTATACTTTGCTGGTGAAAAAATACTGTACAGTATGTTCTGTTATCCCCCCTCCCTGCCTTGTCCAATGTTTCTCTGCTTCTTGCCCCCTCAGTTTGATCTCACTCTAACACTCTTTTTTCTCTCTCTCTCTAGCCATTGTGGGTTTTGCATGATATCCGCTGCTGAAAAGTCTCATAAAATGCCATTTAACACTCAGCTATGCAGCCAATTTGACTCCGACAGCAGGTCCACCTGGATCAAGATCAGAAGTTGGATCAGGATTAGATCTTGAGTAGATCTGAATCGGATGTGGACTGGATGTGGACTGGATTTGGACTGGGTGTAGAAGGCCAGGTAAGGAAGGACAGGTAAGAAAGCTGTGCTTTGGATCTCAGCTCATGCTGTGGATGACGTCTTTTGGTCAGTGTCTGTGATGAGCTGCCAAACACTGGCAGCGGGAGTGGGAGAGAGAACCAGAAATCACTGCAGATGGGGGGCATGGGGGCTCTCAGTGAAATACGAAAACACTTTAGAGATGCACCACAAGGAGACGGCAGGGGATAAAAAGGGCTAACAGAACGTGGGGGCCACAATAAAAGAGCTGAAACACCACCACGACCATCCGACCCCTGCCCCCCCAAACACGGACAAATACAGATATACACTTACGTACACACACGCAGAGACACACACACACACACACACACACACACACACACACACACACACACACACACACACACACACACTGCCAATGCAATTTTTCCCTTTTATGGACCACTGGGCCCTTCAGAGATAAAAAATCCCACTCCCACCCCCACTACACACACACATACACACCAGACACACACACACACCGCTTTTGTCACACAAGCTGTTTACCGTCAGTGTGAAATGCAATCAATTTCTGCTGAGGGCGAGCAAAGCTTTGTGCCAGAGCGCCATTGTGTGGCAAGGCCAGCAGGAGAGAGAGGACAAGAGAGAGGACGAGAGTGACAGAGAGAGAACGAGAGGGAAGAGCTTTAGTGTAGCAACTCAGCAGAATGCCCTTCTGATACCCCCACACACACACACACACACACATGCCACACATCAATGTACTTATCTCATCCAAGGAGAGAAATAACCTTTTTATATCCCATAATCTACATCAACCCCTCTCACCTCCAGTAAAGAAATCAAAGCACCCACCCACACCACCCCCACCCTCCACGCTTCACCCCCTCCAGTCACCCCACCTCCACCCCACCTCCACCTCCACCTCCACCTTCCCAGCATCCCTCACTCTCTCACTTCAGCGCTCGTCCGAGATCAAAGTATGCGAGAGCGGAGTTACGGGAGGGGGAAATTTATAACAAACACCCAGACGCCGCACAGAAAAAAAAAGCGAGCAAAAGGAGAAGAGGAGGAGAAAGAAAGAAAGACAGGAAGAAAGAAAAGAAAGAAAGAAAGGAAGGAAGAAAGAAAGAAAGGAAGAAAGAAAGAGAAGCTGAGAGGTGCATGCTGCTGCCTGGCTGGCTTTTATTCCCAGCACTGAAGAACAACCTTCTCCTCTCACTGTCACTGCTACATACCAGCAAACTGCCCACCCCCAGCCCTCACCATGGTGACCCTGTAGCTATAAGCGGCCGTTCTGAGACCAGAGCCTCGCTGGGCCACTGGGATTCCTAGCACAAAGAGAGAGAGACTGAAATAAGTGCTGAGATTTCTCAGGCAGACGATTGAAATCAATTAGTAGACAATAGCACACTGAAAGCAGCTCTGTCATAGCATAAATGAAGCCAGAGCATAGCACTTATTTGCCCCCTCTCTCTATTCACTAGTGGAGGGGAGGCAGACAGTCACACACATACATGAACACACACACATATG
>NC_063200.1:21255493-21302993 GCF_017589495.1 Alosa alosa | reverse complement strand
ACTCTATCTGTTCATTAATGTGTATGGGACATTTGGTTATACATATATGTGTATAGAAATTCTGGAGTGTTTATTTTGCATGTTATAATTTTGTGAGCTCTACTTCATACTTTGAAGTCATACTTTATCGATCCCCAAGGGGAAATTCAAGGGTCTCAGTAGCATACAGACATCACACACAACATGCACATGCATATTTTTACAAATAAATCACGTTTAGCAAGGTAGAGTAACATTAAATGACCTTCAGTCAAAAATGCACTTTGTTTGGAAAATGCAGGAACTGAATAAACTGCAGCTGAAGAACAAAGGTCTTATTTTTATTTGTCGAATCCCAGATGGACCGGAAAACCTTACTGGTGAGTGAAACTGCATTAGTCCTCGCTGGACGGTGCAGCTTTTTGTCCACATTGACATTTCCACATTAACATGGAGACTCATCTGTCACCCACACACAGCATCCCCCACTTTCCACAAGCACCACCATAATAACTACGTCCAGTCTGACCCCCTCTATACCGTCTGTGATTCAGTGCCAACCTTTATTGTCCAGAATCGACCGCCTGCCCTCACCGCTGCTCTGATGTCCCCCTTGTCACCGAGTCCTCGCTGCCACAAGTGCCACCTCCCCTATTATTGTCACGGCGACCACTAACACCAATCAAAAATAAAAAGCCTCGCCATCAGATGCAATCCACCCGCATGCAAACAGAGGCAAGATGAGAGTAAGGATGAGAGTCCGGGGGAAGAAGGGAGGGTGAAAGATAGATGGATAGATGGATGGATGGATGGAGAGAGTGGTGGGAGATAAGAGAAAGAGACGCAGAAAGGGGGAACAAAGTGGTTGGATTGTGAGGCTGGGTTGGTTGGGTAGTGGGGCCCGGCCTTACGGAGCTTTAATGAGGCTCTGTGTCTCGGCAGGAAAGATAAACATTATTTCTGGCATATTGTGCCCGTCAGCTCCTTATTTATGGACTGGGCCCTTTGTGTGTCTGGGAGCTAATAATGCTTCAGAAACCAGTAATGCAGGAGCTCCTCCATCACCACCACCACCACCATCACTACCCCCACTACACTACGCTACCCAACCGCCCCACCCCCATCACCCCTCCATTGCCCGCTCTCTCTCTCTCTCTCTCTCTCTCTCTCTCTCTCTCTGTGTCTCTCTCTCCCTCGTTCCCGAGCTCTCAGCCAGCATCACCGCCGCCGGTGCCGCCACTCCATCGCCACATCAAACGTTCGGGCCCCCAGACCTCCGTACCATGCTAATTGTGCTCCCATTGTTCCTAGCCATGCCGCACAGAGGAGGGAAGGAGAAAATTGAGGTGGAGAGCGAGTGAGACAGACAGACAGAAAAAGAGAAAGAGAGAGCGAGAGAAAGAGGTAAATAGACTGGGTTCTAATGAGAGGTTTCTGAGTATATACAATATAATCCAGTCTAAGAACAATGTGAACTGTTGTTACTCAGCTGCCTGTTCCTGAAAGCCTCTGTCTTGTTTTAGGACTTCAACTCTTAAAGCCACATAACAAAACAAGGAGGTCATTTTTTCATAATCAGGGTCATTAGGTGAGTCTGTGGGTGCCATGGGTCACGGTCCTTTCCCAATGAAGACGTTAATGGTAAGACTGAACATGAACTGCTAATGGGGTTTTGTTTGAAGTGCCCGGGATGTGACCTTCAGATGGTTTCTGCATTCTCTACAAAGTGGTTTTAAAAACTCAGAGGTTGAATAGGTGATTACATGGAACGATTAGCCTTGTTATGGTACATAGGAGACAATTGCAACCCAAAGAATTTCTATAACACTAAGATGCTGTGTATTGAGCATCTTAGTGTTATAGAAGACCGGAGGTTCTGCAGATGTCAAAGGGTTGGGCCGTATATCTGAACAACATAACAGATCATTTGGAAGTCCGAACTTAGCTGGCTGTTCTACTGCTCCTCTCCTAGTATTTCGGGCGGACATTATGTAAATGAGCTCGTGTCTGAACGAAGTGAAGAACATTCAGAGATTCTGTTCATGTGCGTGTTTAACCACGTTCAACCACACAAAGATATATATATATATAGTATGTCAGCATAAGGTCAGCAGGAATCTGAATCACCCGAAGTGTCGGACCTCCGTTTGACAAAGCTCTGCATATGCTGTGGAGGTTGTGTCTGAAAACAGCTATTGACACAGAGATAGACAATGAGAGAGAAAGAGGAGATAGAGGAGGAGAGAAAGAAAGAGGGAGAAGGCATGAAGCTGGACAACCCCATCTGAAGGCGCCAGCACCAGGATTAGGGTGAGTGAGAGTCCAGAGGTCAAAGTTCAAGCCTGGCGCTCTCCACAGTGCCCCTGTCCCCCCGCCCACACCCGAGCGTACAGGGAGACTATTTATGAGGTGTTATTTTTATGGTGCTGGGCAGCGGCAGGCTTTTCAGGAGGGCCGCTCTAACCTTGCTGTGCGGCGGGGCTTGACCCTACATCCGCCGCTACAACAACATCTTAGGGCCACAATTAGCGTCAGGCATTCATTGAGTCACCTCTTTTGCAATCAGGCCCCCCACCCAACCCCCCCCCCCCACCCCAACCCTTCAGCTGCCCCTGCACAGGGGCATTGTAAGCCACAGGGGCAGGTGAACAAGGGCTTTGTCCTCTGTTCTCGGAGGCCTTGGGGTGGCCTGGGACAGTAGGACAAGGGACAGGGGGACAGGGCAGTGGCTGGAAGAGGGTGATCCTGGAGGGGGAGGGGGGGGTGATGGTGGGTATGACCAGGGGGAGAAACCGGAAGCCACAGAGGGAGAGGAGGGGGGCTTTTGTCCCCCAGATGCACACACACACACACACACACACACACACACACACACACACACGCACACACATGCCTCATGAGGCTCCTCTAACCTAGATTGTGGAGGATGCTAACAGGATGCCAATGGTACAGAGTATTTCATTGTAGTTGAGGCAGTGGTCAGCAAACAACAAACAGCCCCCCCTTAGTCCCTTGGAGGATCTTCCGCTGGTCAGTTCCTGTGAGTGAGGTGGCCGTAATTGAGTAGCAAATCCGTTGTGGCTTCATTTTGCATGATGCCGTCTCTTCTTTTTTTTTCTTTCTCATCCTCTGCAGGAAGGAAGTCACGCTCCTTCTCAGCCAACCACCCCAGACACACACACACACACACACACACACACACACACACACACACACAAGCACGCACACAACACGCACACGCACACAAACACACACACACACACAAACACACACACACAACACACACACACACACACACCGGCACATAATACACACACACATGAGCACACACACACACACACACACACACACACACACATCGGCACATAATACACACACACATGAGCACACACACACACACACACACACACATGAGCACACACATACAAAGACACATACTCCTCCATAGCAGTGTATCCGTGGCCCTTGTGTCTCGTGTGTTATCCGTAGAGTGGGGGGGTGGGGGGCCTGACAGATGCACGATCCTGTTAGACAGAGTGAATATGCAGCAGGAGCTCCGTGGCCATGGACACACGGGCTGTCAGCACGGCTCACCGTCAGCCTCCAAACTAGCAATTAACTCTCCGGCCCCAGCATCCCCAGCGCCCGGCCCGAAGTGGCCCAACTCACTACACGGCCCCTGGGCAGAGTGACCGCCTCATACCACCCCCCCACCGCCCCCATCTCTCTCTTTCCTCCCTGGGTGTGTTACACACACACTCACACACACACACACACACACACACACACACACACACACACACACACACACACACTCTTATACAGTATAGCCCGCCCTAACATACTCTACATCCCTTCTCTACTTCTCCTCTCTTTAGCCCCTTAACCCATGCCCTCTAAACCCTACTATGACACACACACATACACACACACACTACACACATGCGCACAGTCAGTCACCCATTAACTAACTCTCTCAGTCACTCACTCACTCAAAGACACACTGCCCCGATCTTTGTCAAGCCTCTGACCTTTGCTTTGAAATGACAGAGTTCTTTTATCCTGCTCCTGCTGTTGTGGGCATGGTGAGTGTGTATGTGTATGAGTGTGTGTGTGTGTGTGTGTGTGTGTGTGTGTGTGTGTGTGTGTGTGTGTGTGTGTGTGTGTGTGTGTGTGTGTGTGTGTGTGTGTGTGTGTGTGTGTGAGTGTCAGAGCCAGTGGCATGATGTGGATGGATTCAGTGTGCTGGCTATGGTAGCTGTGTAAGCTTGTATCCTTAGTGTATTCCATGCTGTAGTCACTCCATTTGTATCTAGCAGATTGTTCAGTGTACGTATGTCACCGTTCACATAAATAACATTTTGACCAAAAGCACTCAACAGGAAAAGAAAAGTGAACTGGTTAAAAGTTTCCGAAATATCACTAGCCTACACCTGCTCTAAGCATGTTACTTGATACTCAGATAATATATATATATATCACTGAAAATGAGTGAATTATTTCACTCATTACATTCATTAAATAAACTTAATAAACAAATAATAAAAAATAGATCAATTATAAAAATATATACACTCACAAGCACTCACAGGCAAAAAAACCCCACCAACTTCATAACAGACATTCAATAAGAGCCCCAGAGGTGGAACCATTAAGAGTTTATGACTTAAGAATATTGTGGTCACAGTTCACGAACAAAGACAAACACACTAATTTTAGATTTTATTTCAACCCTGCCCCTAACCCCTAACATTGCAGTAAAAAATATTGTGGCATGCTGTATTTTGCCACTTCTGTGACATTTGTGCTCTTTAAATGTTTACAGTTACACTCCCCGCTAACTGTTCATTGTATTTGTTCTACTGAGCAAATTATTTTATGAGGTGATCACATTTCTGGCCATGACACCTCTTGGGCCATGCTGTTCATAACCCACTGATACAGCACGTTCAATGAGAATATTTGCTATCTTCACATGACGTCATTTGTATAGTTGATCCCCTGACTACCATGTCTGTCTGCTTTGTCACGAAGATCTGTGGGCTCATCACCCATCGGAGCAAAGGCTGCTGCTGACGTCAGATCGGGTCTGGACCGGATGTGGCGAAGGTCAGCCAGATCTGCTCTAGATTGGGGAGGAATCTAGTGGTGGTGTCAGCGGCTGTGTAGGATGCTGTGAGGGTAGGCAGGAACTGGACAATGGGAAAGAGTGTGGAACGTAGCGACGCTGTAGCACTCCTCTTCCTCCTCCTCCTCCTCCTCCTTTTGCTCTTCCTACTGTGGCTTCTCCAGAGGCGGCCTCCCAGCCCCACAGGGCTGATTACACATTAGCATCACGTCTGCACCTGGAGCAAGATGACACGCAAGCTTCTGTTTGCCTGCAAAGTGCCTCTCAGTCTCTCTGTCCTGACCCCCATCCCCCTGCCCCTACCCCTACCCCTGTCCTGCCCTCACCCCCCCCACCTCATATCAACTACCCCTGGCTACCCTCCCGCCCCCACCCACGACCAAACCCCCCCGCAAGGCCACAAGGTTTTTTTTTAATGAGAGGTTAGTACGCGTCCCTTTCACCTTCACAGTAGCCTAATTACTGAACCAGGGCCTGGAGACACACGCTTTTACCATTGCCTATCTGCCCCCCACTCAGAGACATATAGCCTGCCCTGACTCTCATTTACAACTGTGTGTCTGTGTGCACGCACGTGTGTGTGTGTGTGTGTGTGTGTGTGTGTGTGTGTGTGTGTGTGTGTGTGTATGCATGCGTGCGTGTGTGTGTGTGTGTGTGTGTGTGTGTGTGTGTGTGTGTGTGTGTGTGTGTGTGTGTGTGTGTGTGTGTGCTCTCTGTGAGCCCAGGCCAGCAGTGCAGGCTGTTTTTGTATATATGTGTCTGGTAAAGTCCTGCACTTGAGCGTGAGCCTTTCGTGACATCACCCATTACCCCAGGTTTATATTCCCATGTTTATGTTCTGTCGTAGGAGAACAAAAGCTCAAATGAGGGCGAGGAGAACCACTTGAAAGGGCTGCCCTAAACAGATCATGATGTTTGTCCCGCTATTAAGCGTCTTTGCTCGTTAGACCAATAAATTGGAGGCATAACGGTCTAATTTACCCTTATTAAATGTGAAGGAAAGGCTCAGGTTCCGAGACAAGATACGCAGCCCGTTGCGCGCCAGCTGAGAGAACAAACAAGTCGTTTGTTCGTTCATCAACAAAGACGTGCGCCGTCGAATCGATTCGAGCTGCCAGGCAAGCTACCTTTGTGGTGGCTGGTTCGTTCCTGCTCGCACGGACGTCTCCGTTTGAAGTGTCAAACGGCGACAGTGGCCGGCGTGAAACTTCTGACAAGGAAAACTTTAATCACTCGCTGCCTCAGTCTGTAAACATGCCGCCATCAAAGCCTCGCGGGAGTGATGTCACTAACCATAACCGCTCGGGCTCAGGACGGCTTAAAGGGTGTTTCATTAGAGGCTGTGGCATGCCGGCCAGTAGCACGGAGGTTGCGCCCGGTTCGCCTGTAAAAACGCCTCTCCGAGCTCCTCCTACCGCCGCTGCCCCCACCGCCGCCAGCTTCTACGAGAGAGGCCAAAGAAAATGGCTCTGACAGAGCGACGAAAAAGGCTTCAATGAAGACATCAGGCAGTTGTTTTTGTGGCTCAGTGTGCAGTGGATTTTTGGGTTGTGCAACTGCACTGCCATCTCAAAGTACTAAGAACATACCATCATTTTAATTTATTCTTAGGATACACAGTTACTCAGAGTGTTTGTCTGTTGTAACCATAATTACATGGTTTGCTAAAACAATAGAACAACTTGCAAAACCCTAAGGTTGTCTGTCCTGTGAAAATGTACAAGAGAACTTGCTATTTTGCAGAAGAAGGACGTTACACCAGAAACTGGTTGCTTTGGCAGTTTCGGTCTTGTGTAGATTACACCCAATACAGTCTGGTGGATAATGTGACCAAAATTTGGTGTTTGTTTACCACTGCAATGCTCTACTGAGTTTGTTGCATAATTTCAACAGGCTGAACGATACCCAAAGTACTGTAAATAGCATCTGGATCAGAGTTGCGTGTCTTGGAGCCAGAGGGTTGAACTGCATCCAGGAAGTCTCTCCTTTACCCTGTAAGGGGGGGTTAGGCCCAGACCTGTGATAGCTCAGAGTCTGAGAGGGCTTTGCTCCAAGGAGCAGATAAGATGCTGAGCTCAGCAATGGGAAATCCTCCATCACTGATATTCTCTCGGGCCTGGAGCATATAAAAATGAGAGCGAGAGAGAGAGAGAGAGAGAGAGAGAGAGAGAGAGCAGACTGCATTTCCACAAAGGAATTAAGTCCATTATTAAATCATGCTTTGAGCAATACCTCCTAATCTTTCCAAGGTTAGCAGGCCAATCATAAATAGAGAATTGGTTGTCCAACATAAGTAGAAATAACTTTAGAAACAAGCCTGTTTTGTCTGCATGGCTCAAAAATAGACTTCAGAGTAACATTAACCTCCTAAACCTCCAAGTGCTCATCCATGAACCATAAAAGCATGGCTTACTATGTGTGATGCAATGCTTTGTCATTGAATCCAGGCCTGAGCTGTCTGAGAGGAGTGCGTGTATGTGTGTGTGTGTACAGTATTTGTGTGTGTGTGTGTGTGTGTGTGTGTGTGTGTGTGTGTGTGTGTGTGTGTGTGTGTTTATGCATGCTTGCGAGGACCGCTGGACTCTACAAGGTCTTCCGCCCCAATATAATATCTTGTCCCGTACGAGGTGCGATAAAAAGGTCAGCTTCTCACGGTCCCCTGTCACACACACACACACACACACACACACAAGCACAAGCACACTCACACACTGTCCTGTCCTGTTCGAGGAGAAGGGTCGGTCGGGAGTCGCGGGCCGCCCGCCTGCCCAAGCGACAGGAGGGCCGAGCAGGGCGAGAAGAAACAACAGCCCAGGGAGCTAAAAGGGGAAAGAGAGGAAGTCCATTACAATAGAGGGAACCTTTGATCCATGGCAAGGGGAAGACTTCCCCTTGCGGGGGCCGCAGCGCAACCGCTAATGTGAAAGTGACTCTGCCCAAGTGCGCCTCGTTTGTTGCCTCCGATATAATGGGCCTAAATTTAGCACACAATGGCAGGCAGACGGGCGACACTCGCGCCCAGGCCTCGCGCAGGAAGGGAGAGGGGAGGTAATTGTATGCGAGTGAGTGATTTGCCGAGGGGGAGCTGAGAGACCTGTCGGGAGCGCCGCCGTCGGCCGCCTCTCCGTGCCACTTCGTGGGGCGGTGGACGCGGGGCTGTGGGGCAGTTATAAGTTGGGTGGGGAAGGCCAATGGACTCCAGACCCGAGTCTGAGGCGTATGCGCTGGAGCCAAGGTCACGTTCGCAATAAAACAAGCAGTCATCAGAGGCAGTGTCAGAAATAATTACAATAATAACATGAGTCTTGTCTGAGGCATATATATATATATATGCTAGGGCCAAGGTCATATTCATTATAAAACAAGCAATAATCAATGAATAATATCGGAAATAACTAAGCTTACTAAAGTTACTAAAACTTACTCAAATACAAGTCCTGAAAACAACAATGACAAGAACAAAAAAACAAAAAATGGGAAAAATTGGCAGTTAACTTTAAATGTTATATTCCCTAATTGGGTGAGCACCTTTGTAGGGAGTTCCCTCTAGACAGTGGGGTTGTTACAGAGAGCGAACTAGGCGCCCGGTAGTGCAGTTATATCGATACCGGGTGGTACAGGAGCCATTAGTGGGTCATGGGAAGCTACCACCGTGGCTCCAGAGCTCTGGTTTAGCTCAAGGCCGCGCGTCTGGACAGAGTTTTCAGCGCCAGTCCTGATTGGGTGCGAATTGAATTAACCTGCAGCACAAGGTGTCGATCTCTAACATGAGAAGTGGATGGGGGGGGGGGTTGTGGAGGGAAAGGTGGGTGGGGGTTTGGGGGTGCGAAAGGTCAAGCTCAGCAAGAATGCGGGTCATTAGAAGGACCAGTGACCTGACATGCTCACGACTCCCAGGTGGACGGCCTCTGAGGAAGTGAGAATGGTTTGTTTTTATTAGGGGCTGTTTCCATTGTGCGGTTCAAGTGCCTGTTGGGGTCGGCACAGACAGAACAAAAAGGCAGTGGCATATCGATGTAAACATAGCCCTCAAGTGAAATATGCTGGTGACAATAGACCCCTTTTTTGGCTTTAATGATCTCATTAGAGATGAATGCAAAGTTAGAGCTATAATTTCCTGGCGCAGTTATTCAACTCAAAACTATGCTGACTTTGATGTAAGGTACGTAAACTGCCATGAAGAGAGAATGGTGCTGACCCTAATCGCTGTGAGTCCTCTTGGGAACCTCGTTGGACGGGAGGAGTGTGGAGGTCTCCTGCTTGTTTGCCGCATACATAGCGTGCTAGTGTGTGACCAGGGCACCACCTCTCTGGCGTGTCCCCAGGGGAAGCAGCGGTTCCGAGCACTGCTGGAAATACGGCGGTGACTCTGGAACTCCTCATGATCACGCAGCTGAGCCCTGTTCCTTTAAAGAAAAACTGACAATTACACAGCTCCGATGGAAAGAGGAATTGGTGTGCAAAGGTTTTACAAGGCCAAGCAGCTACCCCGCCTCCCTCAGTACCCCCATCCATCCTCCAGTGGCCTCCTCTCTGAAAAACGTTGCCTGTTGCACATTAACTTTTTTTCAGATTGCAAGGGAATCTTTCCCAGGTGCTCAACTTGAGGTACTGCTGAAAAAGACTCTGATGGGAAAGAGTGTGATGAAGGTGGTGGTGGTAGGGGTCCTTTATTTATTTATTTATTTTTGCCCAGGCGCTGGAACAGACGACCGTTAGTGAGGGGATATGCTCACCCGCTAAAGCCCCCCTGTCGCCACAGCAGTAAAACCCATTACCCCCACTTGTCCCCTCCTCTCACTTTTAAGAGAGCACGAATAGCAGGGATTACAAGATCTAATTTCCACCGAGCACTGTTCCTAAAAGTGTCTCTACACACACACACACACACACACAAACAGTCACTCCCTCTCTCTCTCACACACACACAGCCAAGGAAACTCTCTCTCTCTCTCTCTCTCTCTCTCTCTCTCTTACACACACATACACACACACACATACACAGAGGCATAAACAAGCACACACAGACACACACACCCACACGCACCAAAAAAGGGGGCTTGCAAGTAGCTTGTTTATGTTGGTCGACTGAGAGCTGTTAAATGTTAAAGTCCCGGTAACTGAAGCCAAAGGCTGGCTGTAAGTACAGTACCATGTGAGTTCCAGGCTTGGCTGGCTGCAAAGGGCCCCGGGGAAGACAAGCCCCTACTGAGGAAACTTTGCATGACCTCCCGTAATGAGAACAGCAAAGAAATTCTTCGGGGGGGGTGACTTGAGGAGGGGGGTGCAAACAGACAACAGTACTGTTCAAAGCTAGTAAAATATGTACACCAGTCAGCCCAAAGAGTGAGAGAAATCAAATGTGCAGGTCTCTCTGTCTTTTGCCCCCCCCCCCCCGTCTCCATGTGATTTTACTCTTCGTCCAGCACACATGTTTAAAGCTGGGATATCTGGGGACTGTGTTTGTTAATTCACCCCTTTCTTTTGTTGGACCGCTTCCACCGAAAAGCCAGGTCCCCCCAGTCCCGGCCCGTCTCTGTTCCTGAAATTGAAAAAGGACAAACCTCCCCCTTGAAGGATCACTTCTGTTACTGCTGTTTCAAGGCAGCCATTAATGAAACCAAACCTTTAGAAGGAACAGATTTGAGAACACCCCCCCCCCCCCCCACACACACACACACACACATCCTGCCTCCCACAGAACAGTCCCCTGCCTGTCTCACACAAGTCAATCAAGCCAACAATTCCAAATGGCATTCTCCATAGTTTTATGCCCTTCATATTATTTTATGGATAACGTAAGGCGGGATGACAGACGCTGTAATAAGATAATTAGTTCATAATTAGTGGGTGTGTGAAGGGTTGTAATGCCGCATAGCGAAGACTCAGGCGAAGCCGCGGCAATGAGCAGCAAAAGCCTCGTAGCTCTGATCTAATTGTTCTACCATAAAAACGTCCCTCACTACATTATTCAAACTATACGGGACAATGAGTGCATTCTTGAGCAGGCTGGTAATCGCCCCTCTCCAACACCACCTACACCCCCCTTCCCCCCACCCCCATCCCCCTGCTCCCCCCTTTGCATTTAAAACGTTTTAAAAGGTCACTCCGTCTAAAACAGGATGTAAAACGCAAAAGTTATAGAAATTTGATTTTGCCCGAGCCGCTCGACTTGAAGGGGGTTAGCCAGTAACGGAAACAGAGACGTTATATGACAAATGCAGTGTGCCCCGCGAGTCACAGCTGGTTCTGGGTATTTAATAAACATGTAAACAATCCAGTTGCCCTCATTAGGTGATTGAGAAAAAAAGCCATGCTGTCCATAAATCAAGGGCCAGGTTATCAAGGCCTCTGATCTCGGACTGTACCGGGCGCCCAACTGTCTACGCGATAGAGGCTATGAACAGCAGGCCATAAAGAATTCCACTGCCTGGGACCAGTTTTTCTTCTTCTCCAGGGAATGCAGAAAGCTCCTGAGAGAAAGAAAGAGAGAGAAAGAGAGAGACAGAGAGAGAGAGACAAAGACAGCTAATAATAAAGGCTGTTCAATTAAAGACAAACCAATCAAAACACGAGACATTTCAGAAAATAACAGTTTCAGAAAATAACAATTATAAGTGTGTACCTTTACCATCAATCATTTCTGAACAGCCATATTTCATCATGAATGTCAAAAAGTTCCCCCAAGGTGGCAAACATACACAAATACACATACACATCACTGTGCAAACATAAACACAGAGAGAGAGAGAGACAGATAAGAGAGAGAGAGAGAGAGAGAGAGAGAGAGAGAGAGAGAGAGATGAGCATGTCACATAATTAATTTGAGCAAATATGTCAGTATCATAATAATGTTTGGCAGAGACAGCAGAGCAACCAAACCCTATGATGATGAAACAACACTCTATCATGCTGAGAATTTGGCGAGGGTGGTCTTGTCTGTGGCCTGAAGCAGAAGACTATAGATACTTCCTCAAAAAAAAAGAAATACATATAAAAACAAATTCCCGTGAAGAATCACTTTATACAAAACACACATTGATGTTTGTGCCAAGTGTAGTATCTCTGTTTTATTGATCCGCTCTCTAAAAGTGTCCTGCTGAGTTGGGTAAACGTCAGGTTTCTGGAGTTTTGGAGAAGCTCGGAAGCTGACGACAAAGCTCACACAGAATACCTCTTATGTTTATGGAACAACAGCAATCCTTTGAAAATGAAACACACACACACACACACACACACACACACACACACACACACACACACACACACACACACACACACACACAAAGGGTTTCTTTGTGGGCTCAAGCTTTAGGGAGAAATACAATACATATTAAAGTATCCGCCATTATGTGTGAGGCAGTGCATTGCAATGATAAGGACTTGAGTTCTGTTTCTTTTTTAACCAATTCCGTTCTTTGTTTCTCTGAACTCTGTGAAGATCCCCTAAGTGTCTTCTTTTTGTTACAATTTAAAATGCTTCCATTTTAAATGACCAAAGCATTAATACATTTAAGTTAGTAAAAGTGTCAGAGGGGAGAGAAAAAAATCTTGAACTAATGGAAGCTGGAGTTCAGTCAAAAGCTAACTAGATCTACAAATCAAAACAGCAAATGGCTGCAAGTACTTATAGTACTGTGTGAGACATACTAAAATATTATTACTCATAAAGTAAAATATGTGATGCACTTAAAAGGAAACATATACATAAATCTATATTAGTCACTGACTACTGAATAAAAATGAAATGTCTGTGTGTATGCACTGTTGTTTCCTTGTGTTCTTGAATGTGTGTGTGTGTGTGTGTGTGTGTGTGTGTGTGTGTGTGTGTGTGTGTGTGTGTGTGTGTGTGTGTGTGTGTCTCATTGTGAAAGGATGTGTGCAATTAAGGGCATTTGCGTGTGTGTGTGTGTGTGTGTGTGTGTGTGTGTGTGTGTGTGTGTGTGTGTGTGTGTGTGTGTCTCATTGTGAAAGGATGTGTGCAATTAAGGGCATTTGCGTGTGTGTGTATGTGTGTGTGTGTGTGTGTGTGTGTGTGTGTGTGTGTTGTGTATGCAAGTGTCATATTGTGTGTTTGCATCATTGTGAGTGTATATATGTATGCATGTGTTTGTGGAGGAGTGTGTATTATTTAGAAATAATATGTGCATATAAGTGTGTCTGTATGAGTGTGTGTGTGTGTTTGTGTGTCTGTGACGGTCTCTCTCTCTCTCTCTCTCTCTCTATGTGTGTGTGTAAGGGAGATTGAGGAATAGAAAGTGGCTGAATGAATGCTGGTGATCCTAACCACTATTGACAAGGCAAGGGGCCTCGTCTGCTCTTCACCCCTAATCACGGCAAGCCTTTAATCATGTCACTGGGGAAGGCAGCTTTCAAGTCAACTTACCCTCCGCTATTGAATTACCTCATGCACCCCCAAATAGACCATATGGGAACACCCAACGTATATTTCACTGCTGTGTATACAAGGATGAATATGTTGTTATGCATAATAATATGAATCCACACAGCATGTATACACACACACACACACAGACAATAATGCACCCCCATCAAATACACGCAGAGATACACTTTAGATTTTATTATCTCCCACTCTTCTCTAATAAAAACCAGGCTGACTAACACACTTTGATATGTCCAGTGCATTACAGGCACACACACACACACACACACACACACACACACACACACACATACACACACACACTCACACACTTGCAACCGCACAAACAACACACAAGCATCCACACCAGCTTCAAAACAAACAACACATCCCTCCCCAAGCTGCCTTCTTAAACTGATGATGTTATTAGCATCATCATTAATATTGTGCATCTTGTTCTTCAGCTGGCTGAGCGGATGTGCCGGCGAGATTATCTCACTGGCTGTGGCAAGGGGCAGGTTCCGGCTGGGCAGCGCGTTTCATTTTGGGAGCCACTGCGCGGGTTGGCGGTGGGGGTGGGGGTGGGGGGTGGGGGTGATGGGCTGATGGGGTGATGGGGTGAGGAAGCGGGGGAATATCCTGGCAACATCTTTAACTTATTCAGGCAGGATGATGTCATGATTAGAGGAGGAAACTGGGATCCCTCCAAAAGCTAAACACCCTGCGGCCTACACTGGCAGGCCTGGCTAAGAGCCGTGAGGCAGAGAGAGAGAGAGAGAGAGAGAGAGAGAGAGAGAGAGAGAGAGAGAGAGAGAGAGAGAGAGAGAGAGAGAGAGAGAGAGAGATGGTGAAAGAGGAAGCGAGGGAGAGGAAGAGAGAGAGAGAGAGAGATTTTTAAAGCTGCCTAGAGGCTGACCTGTGAATGGTGATCAAAGCCTAGCAACACTCATCTGAAGTTTAGAGGGGGGAAGGGTGGAGTGTGTGTCTGTCTGTGCCTGTGTGTGTGTTTGAGACGGTGTGTGCATGCAGAGTCTTGGCCCCGCTCTGATAAACATTCCATATTATTAAAGATATGTGGATGTGTGTATTAATCCCCCCCCCCCCCCCACACACACACACACACACACACACACACACACACACACACACACACACACACTCACCCTTCCAATAACTGACCACTCCCTTGAGGCTTGCCAACCTCCATCCCTGTATATTCTTTTCAGATTTTAAGCTCCACTACACAAACACAAGCCTACTCTGACACCTAAACAAAAACACACTAGTGCATACAGATGCATCTACACACACCCACACATACACACTCCTGCCTGAATTCACATACACCCGAGACAGACTGACATACTCACAGACACACATGCACACCTGACATGCACACACACCACATGCCTACCCAAACACTGCCTTGTCTGTATGAAAACGCAGCAGACTGCAGAGTGAGGCTCACCTCTTTCTCTTGCTGAGTTCCAGCACGCACAGGGTGATGAAGTGAAGGAGACGCAGAGCAGATCTGGAGGAGCCCAGGAGCTAACCCAGCTCTCACAACACACAACACACACACACACACACACACACACACACACACACACATAGAACACATGCCCATGCACACACACACGACACATACAACACACACACACACACACACACACACACACACACACACACACACACACACACACACACACACGCACACTAAACACACAGACACTGAGACTGAGAGAGCTAAAGCCAGGGCTAACCACTGTTGAGCGGTACTGCTTCAAAACACATCCACTGCTCACATCCATCGATCTTCATAAAGCTATTTTACCACAAGGACTTTAGTCAGTGGTGTGAGAGAACATATAGACGTGATGTATAGTTCCTGTTTGGGGGTGGGGGACTAAGGATGGGAAGGAACTTCCATGACCTCTGCATGGAAGCTTCCATTTCTTCTTAGGCTGAATGGGCGTGTGTTCTGGCTCTCTGTTAAGTCACTTATCACCAGCGCTCAGCTGATAGTCCAGTGGAAGTAATCCAGAAACAGCACAAGGTTCTCAACTTCTCCCATGTGCTGGAGTTGTGTGCAGCACGGGACATTTAACTGTTAACTGTCCGCTACCATCATAGCCTATGCATAACAGCCAACCCCACCCCACCCCACCCCTTTTCATTTGGACTGGCACATTGTGGTTTCTCTTATTTGAATCCTCTAGTGCACTGTAGCAGACAAGTGACTGCAATGTTAGCAGATGCTGCAGCTCTGCACTCTTTGATAGTTCCTCCTTAGTTCCTGAATTCGGTTCCAGGTCCTCTGTTTTTCTCATTTACATGATGTGGCCTTTTGTCTGTGAGAACGCGTGCGAGCCGCTCATGAGGTCATCTCCCGAAAATAGCCCACAAGTCAATGGGAAGGCAATGAGGGGATACTTTTGCATGATATCCAGAACAATAAAGAGCTATCAGCTGCCAAGCATCATTGTTCTCCTCACTGCATTAGCGGCTTATAACAGTAAGTAGCTGTTAGGGATGTGAGCTTATTTTAGCTATTAAAGATGATGACGTAAGTGATACCTTTTAGTAAAGTTAAGCACACTGTTATTCTTGATGGTTATCGCAAAAATAGCTGCTTTGACAAAACAAAGAGTCCTGAGCTCTGAAACCTGCAATTAGGCATTAACTAATTCCACAAATAGCATGTGCACAGCACCTTCCACCTAAAGACTGTACTGGCTGCCCTCCTTCCTGGCTCATACATGAACCATAATCTATGCTAATAAACTATTTAAACTATGGGCCCTAATTTAAATGGCTGGCAAAGTGCATAGTCTGTCAGCAAACAAAGTTCATGAACTTTGATATTGTGCATGAGCCATAGATATTGTGTGACATGACAGAGCATTGACCTGATTCACCAATGTTTGTGCTTAAGGTCTTGCCCATGGTGTTAAATTAGCAAATTGATTTAGCCTGGTTACTAATTTAACTTTAGTTAGACCTTGCACTTTGCCCATCATTCAAATTAGGGCCTGTTGAATGTAAGAATGTCAACCTCAGTATTATATGAGTGTATTTGTTGCTGTTCTAGTGTGATCATTCCTGGGACTATAGTAAATAAAAGTAGAGGAATCTGGAAGACCAGGAGTTGTTCTTTTAAATCTTACCGCATTTCAGTTGTGTGTGTATGTGTTTCTAAGTGTGGATGAGAGTTTGCTTGCTGGGAACAGATGATTTACCTGCAGAGATTTAAAGTGTGAGATGTTTGCGTGTCTTACATATCTAAGCCAACAGATGAGTCAGCCAGTTTCCTTTATCTCATGGAGGAAAGAGCCCCATCCTGCATGCCAGAATGCAAGTTATCCTTTTTATTAACTTCATGTGTGAAAATGACAAGCTCAACAACCGCACACTTCAATAGTCCTGACCTTAAAAGTTTTTCTTTTTCAGTTTTTACTGGAAATCATGAAATATTTGCAGATGTATTCTGAATAAGTATACACTATACACTGCAGGTAAAAGTTACATTACACAGACAAATATTAGACAGAATATAGACAGAATAACGTGATCAAACCTTAACGAAAACATCCTAATAATTCAATTGATGGTGCTCTTCTGTTACTTCCGTTTCTATGAGACGTTCTGGTCTGTTACCAAACACTAAGGTATCCTACCTACCGCTTCCCCATTGCACACTTGATTGTTATGGATATGCTTCACAACAGTAAATGCAACAGCAAATATGACAGGCCAAAATTAGTCCATTTAGTTTCTTCCTGTGTGTATATGAGCAAGTCTTATCCTGCCTGGGATGACAGGGCAGTCAGGGAATCGCTTCTAAAAAGTTTTTTCTTCTTCTTCTTTCCAGAGTATCACATTTCCTCCTCCCACAAAGCCATAACTCATCCTGGCCTGTCACCTCCCTGGCGTGAAATATGTTCTCACCCCGAAAGTAAAACAAACAATACATAAGTCTCCATCATCGTCATTTCCAAGCAGACAGGACGTGACCCGAGGGTGGAAGTATTAGCCCAATGGCGGCTCCTGATTGGTCCGTTCGCTCCTCCTTCCTTGCTCTTGCTCTCTCCTTGGGCAGCGTTGACTTTTCAATTAGAGGCTGACTTACACATGCAAAAAAAGGGCTTTAAATTTGACAACTCCCCGCTTGCACAGACACTTCTTCTTCTGCCCTTGACAGCCAGCTGAGTTGCGGGGTGGTGGGGGGTTTACGATCGTTGATACTGAGCTGGGGCCTATGGAGCCCGACAGAGAAGGTGCGTGGAGGTTCCTCACAAGATTTATTAACGGCAAAAGCAAATATGCTTCTTAAACAAATACATTTCCACTTCAAAGAGCTTGCCCTGTCTAGTAATATAGCGAGGGGTGAAGACCCAGCTCCATAGTGTTCTCCTCCAATAGTAAAAAAAAAAAGGTACATCCATAATCTTTGAAACAGTTCCAGCGTTTCAATATGTCGAAATACCAGGGTAATTACTTTGTGTAGAGAGCAATGAAAGATTTACATGTTGAAGCAAAAGGGCGACGCACATTCTCAAACAGCACGTACAAGTTCACTCTTCACAGCAAGGTCTAACTCAGTCTTAGCCTTTACCTTCATCACGCTGCCACACGAGGGATGGCTTGACACGCAGCAGTCCATCAGCATTCAACACGGCAATCGGAGGCGACTTGATCCCCGGTCAGGAAACAATTGTGGGGCCACGTGCGCCCAGGAGCCTGAGTTTGTTTAGGCGAGACCTCTGGCTTCCTCTCCATGGAGGAGGAGGAGAAGAGGGAGGAGGAGGAGGATGGTGAGGGGAGGAAGAAAGGGCGGGATGGTGGGGGGAGGGAGGGTTGGAGGGAGGTTGGCCTTTCAGGATGAACCCCAGACCCCCTCATTCTAACTGACCTCTGAATGTGCTCAAGATGTGATGGATTTTTTGGCGTGGGCTCTGGAAGCCATTTCAGCAACCCCCTCAAACGATGATTGTGGAGTGAGGGGTGGGGGTGAGCCCAGAAGTGGACGACATGTCACTCAAGCCTGTGTGTGTTTGGAGTTAGCCGTCCCTGACGCCGTCCATGCCTTAAGTGTCAGGAATGATTAGAGGAGCCGCCATGGTCTCCTGAAGAAGAAGAGAAGAAGGTAAAAAAAAGCAACAGAAAAGAAAAAAAATGGGGGGAACTGAGGAAAAGAAAGTAAGAAGAAAGAAAAGGAAAGACAGACAGAAAGAAAAAGGACTCTGTCCATCCCAGAGCATGTGTGCCAAGGAGCCTCATGGGAAAGCAATCTGCAAAGTATGATCTCATCACCAGCAAATCTGTTCAAAAGTGACAGGAGGGCACCCGGGTTTCCTTTCTTTCCACCCATTTCTCTCCTCCAGCCTCTGTTTTTTTCTGAGGCTTAAGAGAGTTCCTCTCTAAATTCTAATATGATGGCAGAAGGCCTGTGAGAAATATGGGGAGAGTGTACAGTTTTTCGCTGAAGCCTGTGCTGATTTAATGTTGATTCCGCCTAAAGTGTTGTGCCAACCGAAGTTATGGAGAAAAAAAAAAAAAAAAAAAAAAACCACATCCTTGACGGATGTATGGTCACCGCTAATGATTAAGAACAACCCAGAAGGAGAGGGAGAGAGAGAGAGGGGCGGAGGGAGACGACAAGAAAATGCAAGGAAGGAAGGAAAAAGGGGATTGAGTGAGAAGCTTAGGAGAACACATTTTGTCAGAGATGATCAGAGAGGAGTGGAGGTTTTTTTTTTTTTGTCTGGGCGGAAAAGAGAGAAAAGGAGGGACACGCTTGCCAAATGCAATCTGATTCTGAAGCCACTACTACAGTGGCGGCGGCCGGCCTGCCCGTCAGTTCTTCAAAAACATCCATATGTCCCTAATGCTCACCAATTATATCGATAATACCACAACTCTCCTGCTCCCTCTCTCTCTCTTTCTTTCTTTCTCTTTGACATCTTTTTGGAGAGGACTCAAGGAAATGAGGCATTTGTGGGCCACATTAGTTTGAGCCTGACCTCTAAGAACATGGAACTAACTTTGTTTTCCGTAATGAAAAGCTTCGGATGAGATGTGACTGATTTGGTACATTGGTTTTCCAAGTGGCCCCAGTGCAACCCAAAAAAAGAAAGCCGCCTATGTCAGCTTGGATTGGCTTGGCATGGGAGAGAGAAAGAGACCGAGAGAGAGAGAGAGAGAGAGAGAGAGAGAGAGAGAGGAAGGTGCCACTGGTTCGGAGAGAACGCCTGGACAGCGACACACGTGTTGATCAAACAGAGAAGAGCAGACTATAGATTTGAAGGATCAATGGAAACTGAATACTCGAGACAATAGCGGAGACTCCAGCTTAGGGCCCTGGGTCTCTCTTAAGTGGATTCTGATTAAGAGCGGTGTCTTCATCTTTGACTGAGAGTGTGTTAGGGCTTCAACAATGAATCAATGTAGTTGTCGACTATGAAATTAATCGTCAACTATTTCAGTAATCGCTAAATGGTTTGTGTAATTTCTTAAAATTATCTTCTGCTTTACTTACTCCTCTATGAAGCGTGGTTCACATTGCACGCCCAAAATGGCTGCTCTGTGCTATGAAACACATTATTTTTAATGGCTTGTGCACGCAAGAACTGGTCTGCCACTGCGCCGATCAAAGCACGTGCCTTTGGGTATTCACTTTTGATAGATAGATAGATAGATAGATAGATAGATAGATAGACAGATAGATAGATAGTCTTTATTGTCATTACCACGTTTTGCAAAGGTACAACAAGATTGAAAGTGCTGTTAACTCATGAGGTATGCAAATATAAGAACAATACATAGTAAAAACATATATTGTACTGGTTTTGAACAGGAATGGTTCTACACAGATTTCACTGGGTAAATATCATATACAGTACATAATTGTACTGGTAATAAAAAGCTGTACAGATTGCACTGGTAAAATATACTCCACAAAAGAAATTGCACAATTTGTTAAGGGCCAAGAACAGACTATTTCACATTTGAAGAGTTAAGGGCCATGACTGCCTTCGGATACAAACGGTCTGTCATGGTTTTCATTGTTCTGTATCTCCGGCCTGATGGCAAGAGCTGAAAGTCAAGTCAAGTCAGTTTTTATTTGTATAGCACATCTAACATGCACAGAGTGCAACCCAAGGCGCTCCACATATAAGACATTGTCATTGACACATAACAAAAGACAATAGATGCCGGACGGAGCGGCGTAGTCACCAGCATACCCGTGACACCTGGCTTTGCCACCCATACGCTCAAGGCAATCCAAACTTTTCTCATCAGTTGTTCCCCGTTGGTGGAATGCACTACCAGATGCCAATGCCATGCGCATTCCTACCAGAGCAGGGGTGTCCCTCTCTATCTTCAAAAAACTCCTGGAGACCCAGCTCTTCAGAGAGTACCTCCACACCTAGTACTACCAACAATTGAACTTGCTTAATCTAGCACTTACCACTTGACTATCCCGCTCTAGAACTGCCACTCGATTAGTACTTATTGCTGAATTAATATGTCCTTGTTGCATTGTATCTTGATTGTTTCCCTTTTTGTATGTCGCTTTGGATAATTAAATGTAAATGTTTACGTATTTGTAAACATGTGCTTGTGTGTGTGTGTCTTTGTCTGTTTTGTTTGCAGTGTGTATATGGGCCTGGTATGTGTGTCTCTGTCTGTTATGTATGTATAGGTGTGTATATTTGCCTGGCATGTGTGTGTGTGTGTGTGTCTGTTATGTATGTATAGGTGTTGGCATATGTGTGTGTCTGGAATGTGTGAGTCAGTGGTGGGGGAAGGGAAGGGTAAAGCTTGAGCGAGCGTCCGGGGTCACATGACGTGCGCTGAGGCTGAGGCTCTCCTCTCCTCTCCGTCTGGTCTCTTTTCCTCGAGGCTGTAAAGTGGGCGCCACGGCTCTTCCCAGACCCTCAGGAGCTGTCAGTCACGGCCATGAAATATTCAGCAGGCCCTTATCTCCCTCACCACGGGCGCTAGCTGCAATCAAGGCGCCAAACGGGTCCTACTACCTCTCCCTCACTCTCCTCCCCTCTCTCTCTCTCTCCCTCACTCTCCCTCCTCTCTCTCTCAATGCTTCTGTCATCACTCTATCCATGAGGGCCTCCCTCAGTGATTCTCTCAGCTTCCCTGCCTTGTGTGTGTTTGTTGTCGGCGTCTCTGCGTGTGTGTCAGGCTCTCCCTTACTCTCTGATCTTTGCACTCTCAGCCTCCACCTCTCTCTCCTCTTGGCCCATTTTTCTTCATAATCCAGATGTATTTGCTCATCTTTGCTCTCTGCCTGTCTTGCTCTTTCATCATCTCTCTCTCTCTCTCTCTTTCCTTCTTTCTTTCTATCTCTCTCTTTACTTGAGGGCATTGCTTCATGCTGATACACAACAAAACACACACATTACACAGATTACTACACACACACACACCCTATCCAAGGATCCCAATCCAGGACAGCGGTGTCATCAGTGTTGTCAGGGGCAGTG
Source organism: Alosa alosa (assembly GCF_017589495.1). Classification (NCBI taxonomy): domain Eukaryota; kingdom Metazoa; phylum Chordata; class Actinopteri; order Clupeiformes; family Clupeidae; genus Alosa; species Alosa alosa. The sequence goes on along the minus strand of NC_063200.1, from coordinate 21,280,996 downwards.
TTGCACCTAAAACAAATGCCTTAGGGGAAGCAGTGTTCTGCACACGGTGGTAGTTCTTCTGTCGACACTCCAAAGGCCTTAAAACACACAATCTGTGAGATTGTAGTTGTATGGCATGAATATCCACAATGTGTGTGTGTTCATGGGAGAATGACAGAGAGTATGTGTTTGCCTTCAGGTGTCTGTGTGTGCTATTTATATATGTGCCTTCATGTGAGTGTGTGTGTGTGTGCGTGTATACATGTGTGCCTGTGTATGCATGTATGTATGCATGTATGTATCCATTTCTGTGTGTGTGTGTGTGTACATGAGTGTGTGAGTGAATGTGTGTACACAAGTGGGTGTGTGTGTGTGACACAAAGTGCATGTAAATGTCAGAGCAGGTGCTAGGATGTCGTGCAGATGGATCGGGCTGTGATGCTCCTTGCGTCGAGGTATGCACTCAGGCCCTGTCAAACAGGGATTATCCAGGGCGTTTACTGTCAGAGGGAAACTATGTTACCTGCTGCCTGTTCCGCTACTGTGGTCTGCAATAACAAGCATATCATGAGAGCTTAGCAGAGGTGTCAGCGGAGACAAGCGCGTAGAAAGAAAGTGTGACTTGACGGCATCGGGGCTGTAATGGCCATCATCCACACGCCTCTGACCGGGCCTCGGTTTTGCACCAGCTAATCTGTCACACACACACACACACACACACACACACACACACACACACACAGACACACACACACACACACACACAGACGATCCAATTCATTTTCATGTGTCGCTTCATGCCATGCTGGTGTCGGTGTAACCCGATCTTAAATTATGCGGGTTGGGATTTGACTTGTGATCCAACGGGATGGTGATGGTGGTAGTGATGGAGGTGGAGGTGGTGGGGCCCTCTGGATGGGAGTGCTGGAGAGTGTATCGATGGCGCCAGGAGATGGTAGGGGTTGGTCTCCGTGGCGACCACGGCGGGAGCATCAGTGTCAGCAGTGTTGGTCTGGGAGAAGGAGGAAGGAGGCGCTGGGTGGTCAGGGGGTGGTGCTCCGTGCTGCCTCCCAGGAAGCCAACAGATCGATGGGGCACTGGCAGGGACGGGAGAGGGAGGAGGTGGGGGAGGAGGAGATGGGGGTCCTCCAGGACGGATGGAGGCACTTCAGGAGGTCCAGGAGGAGTGGGATAAAAAGCGAGAGAGAGAGCATCAAATGTCAGTCACCCCTGCACTTCAGCTTTAGTGATGCTATGGAGCAGCCAAATCTGTCATCCACAAACACTCACCACAGACACCTCTTAGAAACAAATACACACATAGCATGTATGTACATGGACCAGAAAAAACAAACACACACACACAAATATGTTCACACAGATTAGTTTTTACATGCGAGCACGCACACACGCACACACAAACTGTGTTTTTGTGTTTATTGGTTTGTGCATGTGTGCTCATGTGAGTAGATTCAAATGGGTACATAAGGCCTCAGAAACAAATCTCCCCCTCCCACCCAAGAGACACACACACACTCACTCACTTACATACACACACACACACACACACTCAAGCACATACACTCTCACCCATACACACACACACTCACATACATACACACTCTATTCCCAACATCCTCCCTCCCACCCTCCTCTCCACCTCCACACTCCCTGAGAACGTGGCGTCAACTCCATTACCTCGGGTGTTAGCGGTCGCTCCCAGGCCGGCTGCTTTTTAGGCGCTGTTGTGTGGCGTGGCACGGCCCGTTAGCGTGAACCGTAACCGTATCCCGTAGCGGCTGTTGGAGCCCCGGCGTGCGAGACGGCGGGTCTGGCCGGACGGAGCGTGGCATCGATTCTAATGGGCCCTTTTAGTGGCCGTAATGATGGGAATCTGTTCACGCCTCGGCTGTCACGCCTAATTAGACCCGCGGAAACAACCACTCCATTCACGCTGGATCAGGTTACCTTTTCTCTCCTCTCTCTCTTTAGGACTCTCTTCTTCTCTCTCTTCTCTGGCCTGGCCAGAAATCAACAGTAAAGTGGCCCATACCCCACCCCCCCCCCCTCCCACCACACATACATCGTCACTCCCCCCTCAACACTCCCTGCATTTGAACCCATTAGAACAGCTGCTTGTGACACGCAGAGCAAGTGTAAACGATCTTTTGTTGTTATTGTCGCGGTAATTGTCTTTAATTGCTTCCATCAAACACAAATCTCTGGGGAGATGCATACACACACACACACACACACACACACACACACACGAAAGCAAATGTGTGTATGGATAACTTGTGTGTGTGTGTGTGTGTGTGTGTGTGTGTGCGTGTGCATGTGTGAGTGAATGTGTATGTGTGTGTTTGTGTGTATGTGAATGTGAATGTGAATGTGTGCGTGTGTGTGTATGTGTGTGTCTGTGACCTCTGTATGCTTATGCTAGATCATGCAGTGTCATACCTTTCTACCGTCGTTTTTGTTTTGGTCTATTGACACGGCTATGTAAAGGGCAGACCTGAGTCTCCTGTCCAGGCTCAGCAATGGTCGCAAATCTCACTGAGGTGATTCCTCTCCCAGATAAACGCCTCATACCGACCCCTTTGCTCTCGCGGCGATGTTTATGTACACATGCTTTTAGCCGAGCACTTAACTCCCAGGGTGAGATCTGTGAGGAGATAATTTTTGGGCGAGTGAGGACGGTGACTCCTCGTGACTCAACTGTTTCCCTTTTGTCTCGGCCTTGGCTGCTGTGTGCGTGTGTGGGTGTGTGTGTGTGTTTGAGTGTGTACGTTTGTATATGTCCACACACACCATTGTGCATTTTGAGTATACTGTTTAATACTGTATCTCTGTGTGTGTACAGGTATGTGTGTCCATGTAGCCATGTTGTCATTACCTGAGCATGACGGTGTGTGTTAAAATGTGTCACAAGGTGCATACCCTGATGGATCAGATAACTGTGTTGTGATTGAGTGTCAGTCGATATTTATCCTCTTTGCGCCAATATATCACTTTCGCAATCTCACTCTGTCATCTCAATCTATTATACTTGGAATGGAAAATGCCACGAAATTGCTCTTTAATGACAGTCCGTTTATTGGTTATGTACCAAATAAATGAGTATTGAAATGATGCTGAAATGCAGGCTCCAAGTAAAATTTCACATTGAGAGGTGTGGGAAAATTTGGAAAAAAATAAATATTATTATCATATTTCACAAATTCGTGTTTTACACTGATTTGATGTTAAGACTGATTTACTGACATGACATACCGTTGTTGTTCAACATTCTTCCCCTGAGGATTTTTGTGATATATTTTTGTGATATATGTGAAAAGTTCTTTGACAATATATTTCATAAAATGATATTCAGGATTAGAAAAATGTATATGTGATCTTATTATCTTATTACGCGTACCATGCGTGCGTGTATGTGTACAGTATGTGTGTGTGTGTGCACACGCAATGGACATCAGTTAGTTCTGCAATCGCCAAGAAAGGTGCTCAGGCCACTAGATTGAAACCATGTGATTGGTCCAAAATCCTTGAGTGACAGCCCTGTGCTCGGGGATATGACCGCATGTTCAACCCGCGTTCGCAAGCCACGCCAGAGGGGGTGAGGGGGTGTTGTTGGGTAAGGGTGGGGGTGGAGGGGGGTGTAGACTCTGCATTTTAGAGGAATGTCTCCCAAGTGACAGATACAAATGTACCAAACGCCCACGGCTATCATTAAACTTTGCAGCCACCAAACAAAGAGCATGATTATGAGAGGGATGGAGAGTTAGATAAATACTCATGAAGTTGAGTTAGGGTGGGGTGGGTTAGGGGTGTGGAGGGTGAGCAGCAGGGACGTGACCCTGAACGGCGGAGCGCCTCGAAGTTCACTCGCAACCTTAAGGGCCTTCGACGGACGTGCTGATCAATCGCGAAACTGTTGGTCTGCCCCTGGAGTGTATCCAACAGATGCTCCTGATTGCTCAGTTGTCTTGTGCTTCGCCCCCTCTTTCTCTCTTTCTCTCCATCTCTGTTTCTCTCCTCTCTCTCTCTCTCTCTCTCTCTCGCTCATTTCATCTTCGTCCCGTTTCTTTCCCTTGGGTTTGAACTGCCTCATCAGAGGGCAAACTTGGTGTACTCACCCTGCACAGAGCTCTCTGACACAGAGAGTGTAACTGTGGTTTTGTGTTTCCAGTTTACATTTGCCTTTCAATGACCTCTGAACTGATGACAGGGTGCGCTAGACTTCAGGAAATGTGAATCACACACGATGGAGCCCATACCTTTAATGGCTTGTTGTCTGAGATGATTCATGTGTCAAGTGTAAGAAACACCTGACTGTCTCCTAATCCAGATTTACAGCCTGATATTCCACTGGATTGCTATGACAGTACATTCAACATATGGGTAGAATCCATTTTGTACAAATGTGTATGTTCTATGACTATGAAAGAAATTGTATTGTTAAGAATTTATTTTAAACAGGAAACTTCCTACAACTGACATGTCCACAATAAGCCTATTTACAATTTTTGCTGTTAAATAATATAATCAATAATCACTTTCATTTCTTGGCTATATAAAATACGCAATATTATCAAATCATTAATTTGTTAATTAATTAATTGATAGATAAATTGACGATTAATTCTAAATCCATCATTTATATGAAGGTCAATGGGCCTAAACATATTATTACACATTTTGACTGCTTGTGAACCACAATTGTGGTCAAATTCTTTGTGCCTTTCAATATTTACCTCAGTAAAGCGCCTTGTGAGTTGATGAAGATGCACTACAATAAACAAATTTATGCATGAAATCACATTCACACAAACTTGACTGTGAAATGTGGACTGAATAAGGGGTTCTCTGTAAAAACCATACAGACTGACCTGAGGCTGGGACCCAGGCAGCTGTGACTAACCTTGTTGCCCTCAGAGACAAGCAGCACTTGTTTGGGGTGAACACGCTGGATCCCATGCTGACTGGGTGGAAAACACAAGCTCTGACGGCCAGCTGATTCATAGGGCTGAAGGATACAGAAGTTCACTTACACAAAAAAGCTGCTCTGCTCGTCAGCCTGTCTTGTATCTCAGTGTTGAGTGCTGCATTTTGTAAGCTTTTTAAAAATGTTTTAGTCTTTAGTCCTGTGTCAAATGTCCTTCTCAACCTGAGTTGTAAGTAACCTAATGCTTTTGCTAACTTAAACTAGTACTAATACTAATACTAAATACTAATGAAAATCATAAGTAATATGGTCTAGTATTTGGCAATGGTCTAAATTAACTTGTAATCTAACTTAAAACCTCAGTTGTGCCATAACACCTACCACACTATTACGACAGATAAAAGTTCTTTATCAAGCAGTGGTGGCTGGCCTACATGGTTAACTTTAAGTTAGATAGCTAACTTTTAGCTATTTAGCGTCCAGGTTGAGGTTGCTGGTTCGAGCCTGTCTCCAGACCCTATCAAAGTGTACTGTAGGCTACTTTTTGTGAAAGGTTAGCTAGCTAAACTGGCTGCACTTTTGAAAGCCATTTAATGTTAACAATGTCTCATTGGTGAGAGATGCTAGCCTTGCATCTAATGTTAGCCTATGTATAAAACCCTAAATTACCTATGCCCCCCATCAGTTTCTTCACAATAGTTCACTGTTTCTATAGTAATTTTCCATAAAAACTGAAACTTAAACTACAGAAACGGTAACACAATGTTCTACATTTCTTTAGTTGTAGCTATAGGCATTGTTTCCATGTTTTCAGACAAATATAACACCATATGAGCCTGTCAGTGGTGCAGTCTAGCAGTTTGCATTGACAAACATGCTAGCCCCATAAAAACATTTTTCAAAAAAGTGACATGGAATATCACAGAGTTTGCCTCACATGTAGTGCTGTGTTTTGTAGTGCTGTGTTTGTAGTGCTGTGTTTCTGTTTTGTATTGTGTCATTATAATGTGTCATATAATAATTACCTGTTCAACAGAAATACTGCAACCATGGTGTGACATTTCAGGCCCTGTGTCGAGGTTGTGTTTGGTGTCTGTGGAGGCCTTTTGGTACTCAGTCTTTGTTGTTCTGTTTTTTCCCTCTTGCTTGGTTTGGCAGCACAAGCTGTTGTATGTATAGATGGAAGTGACATTTTTGTTGTTTTGCTGTGAGTGTTTTGTTGTGTTGAGTGGGGGTAGAGGACTGAGCCTGCACTGTAGTGTTGGTGTGTGAGTGTGTGTGTATGTGTTCTGATAACATCTCACACAGTACTCCTCTCACATGTTCCCAGCAGCATTGCTCATGTGCAAGCCCAGAACATGTGCTGTAGCCTACACAGCCCTCACTCTGAGCAGTGATATGGGTTCATGAGAAGAAGCATAGGGGGAGAAGAGAAGGGGAGTGAAGAGGAAGTGGTTCAAGGTGAATGAAGAGGTTGTTCAAGGGCAGACCTAGTGATTATGCTCTAAATTGGTAGTTTCCAGGGAGCTCTTATAAGAGAAAACTAAAATCAGTGAATGTCAGTGCTATAGGGTGGTATTTTGCTGTATTCTGAAAATTGTGGTTTACAGTGCTTAAAGTGGAAGGAAGGAAGATGCTTGCATAGACAATAAAAAGCTGCAGATGAAAATTACTTAGCGGTTCACCTTTAAGGTCGGAGTACATCTTTAACTGTTGTCTGAGGCATCTTTAAGGTCTGAGTAGTCCTTTAACTTTCTTCCCTTGTCATTTATCCTTCGAAAGTTTTCCCTTTTCAACTCAGTTCAACTCAACTCAGGGATATTATGTACATTCAAAATTGTGTGCTGTTGAAACGGTAAAAATGGGTTAAGAAACAGGTGAATCTTTGTTATGGATATCGGTGCTTTTGTTGGGAATTGAACAACTGATTAATTCTCTTACTGCAGTTTCACACAAAATGATGGACATGGATAAGCTGCAAATGGAGGGCATTGGGAACAATTTGCAAAAGACCTCAGTTTGAATGCCTGCACCTGATTCCAGGCTTCTACAGAAGTCCTGCCACTGCACTTCAGGCGCCCATAACGTAGTAAGGCGGCAGCAGCAATCTCTAAACAAATTGACAATAACAATAATTTGTTGTGTTGCCATCTCCAATAACCCCCCCAAAAAACCCTGATTCGAACCATGATAGGGCACTCCTCTGCCAACTCCCCCTCCGGGTGTCCAAACAAACTGTCTGAATGGCTTGCTTTGAAACTCAAGAAGCACCACAAAGACATCTTTTGCTGTTGCCCTCTCTCATGAGAATGTCTTATAAGAAACACATTTGGCGCTGCCGAAACAGGAGAACAGAGGGCCACTCTCAATGGTGGCCTGTTCTGCACGCATGGATAAAACACACTCTTAATTAGCACGCGAGGATTGGCAAACCACCGGTCCATCTATCAAAGGTCTCCTATTACCTGAGGCAAGGCCCTGACTGTCAGACAAACAGACAGAAAGAGAGAGAGAGAGAGAGAGAGAGAGAGAGTGAGAGGGAGGAAGAAAGACAGAGTGAGATAGTGATCACTGTTGTGCTGCCAAGCAGCAGGGTTGTTCTCCATGTAGGGCAAGCAATGTGCCGACTGCTCTATCAAACAAACAGGTTAGAAGTTTGTCTACCAGAGGCCACTGCTGAATCATGACATGGGAACCAAAGGCAGATGAGTCCCGCTCTTGAGGAGGGTTCCACTCAAGTCCTCTTCCTTCACCTGTATGCTTGGTCTTGGGGCATCAGGCCTCAATAAAGCACCTTGAAACAACAGTATATCTATTTAAACAATTAACTAAATAAACAAAGAATGACACACACACATAAGCTGTCAGTTGTCCATAATGAGCTACTAAGATACCGTGTCAGATGTCTCACAAACAGAAGCTAACTATGTTTTTTTAATAGCAATATAGTGATGTCTCAGGGATTCAGTTACCTTTTATGATGAGGAACAGAAGTTAGTATGTAATAAGAAATTTAACACAGTAAAATATTATTTAAACAGGCCTAATGGTGGCTTTGGAGTCTCGTTTTTGGTCAAAATCTGACATATAGTACAGGGAAACTGTTGGTATGTCATACCTAAGGTTCACATATATATGATTTATATTTCCCCTCCAAATATATTTATAATTTTACTGTAATTGGCAGAGCTCTAACCTAGTAAGTGCCAAAGTAAGAGGTTCTGGTTACATGAAAGCCCACGTATTGTAAGTACAGTGTGCACATTCATGGACTGTACATTTCTTTGTATGAAAAAAAGGTATTAAATGACCAGATGTCTGTCAAATGTTGAATTGCCCAAATGTCATATAATATAAATGTCAATATTTTTAGAGTGCCCCACACAATTGACCTGGAGAGGCCAACCATGCTTCCAAAAACCAGAAACATTAACAGAACAGGCCAGAGGTCTGATCCTGAACTGGGAGTGTTTTCCTGACGCCAGTAGCTTTCCAGAGCTCCTGTTTTCTGTCACCTCGCCTCACACAGCTCCCGCCACCCCGTTTCAGAAACCTGTTTTGATGTCCGTCTCGGCCCGGCCAGGTGAGTCACTGGGTTGAACGTCGGTGTGTCAAGTAAGTGCCGACGGTCTGGCAGCCTCTACCCATCACTGTCAGGCGACGCTGCTTTCCAGCATGCGCCGCGACACACACCATGATTTATGGGTACAACTGCCACAATGCCGGGGCTTCTCTCTCTCTCTCTCTCTCTCTCTCTCTCTCTCTCTCTCTCTCTCTCTCTCTCTCTTCCCAGGCTTCAGGTCCCCACAATTACATAACTCTCCCTCACATGATATATTGCCAGTCAATCTAAGTCCTACTCAGTGGTACTGTGCTGTACTATATTCTTCCATTGGGGATCTCCAGTCTCATAAAATCAACAGAACCATCTCTCTCTCTCTGTCTCTCCCTCTCATTAGTTGGCTGGTCGGCATAGAAGTGTGACATGTCGAGAGCCTTGCTCCCCCAGGCGACATTTTGCGAATGACTGTGTCTAAGGGCTTACCTCACCCCTCTGCCCCCTGCTCCTGCCGGCGAGGTCATCTGATCAGTGACCCCTGTTGTTCTCTCACTGCCTCCGACAGCAAATATGTGTATTGAGGTTCACAGAGGTCAAGCCGGTCCAGACAGCAGGCTACTGGTGACAGATAAGGAGGAGCAGGCGGACAGGCACAGACAGAGACAACACTTGATGGAACGCCACCCACGCCGATGATCAAACACACACACACACACACACACACACACAGACACAGTACACTGCATGAAGGAGAGTATGTGTGTGTGTGTGTATGTGTGTTTGTTTGTGTATGTTTATGTGCGTGTGCATGTTGGACCGGGTTAGCTGAAAGGCCACTTTGCACAAAACAAAACAGAGGCACAATATTCAATCGCATGGGTTGAGGAGAAGAAAGAAAAGAAAACGGAGACAAAATACGAAACAGAAAGAAAGAATGAAAACAAGAACGAGGAAAGAAAGGCATGCAGGCCTGTCCGCTTTCATCCTGTCTGACCTCGGAGCGATGGCATTTGCTGTGGTTGCGGTCGATGCTCACCCTAGCCAGCTCAGGTTTTCAGCCAGCCATCCTCCTGAAAGGCCAGCCAGCCCGCCATCCTGAAAGGTCCTCATAATCTTTTCTTTGTGTGTGTATGTGTTTGTTCTAATCGTTATTCGGCCGTATGATATACTGTGTCTCTAGTTCTTGGCACACTTTAGCAGTGTTGAGCGGCTGATGGCCTCAGTTAAACTTGCGGGGGCTCCTCACATGATCGCCCAATCTCAATGGAGGTCATTGTTGGGGTTAGCTTGGGAAATTGGTATTGTGATAGGACACTCGTCTTGTATGAAAAAGAGAAGTTTTTTATGTAAAAGACACATGGTAGTCTGACAAACAAACAAAAGAGTGGAGGAAATTCCCGAAAAAGCATCCACTCAATGGATTTATTTTTCTCAGGGCCAAATGATCTCTACTTCACCTCCAGCTTAATGAATTTATATTTTTTGCCAAACAGACAGACTTGAACTTCTGGCTAGAAACATTGAGGCAGAGTAGAGAATCATTCTTTAACTAGGTTTATAACACAGTGGTACTGTAATTCTTATCGTAAAATATTAAAGTGCATCAATCTCATCTGAAGCATAAATGCAACATTTGATTTGATCCAAATAAAATAAAGATTAGGCAGTCTACTATCTTGCATGATAGAGCTCAACTGTACACAAATATACTGCATACTGAAAAACTGCTTTGTTATTTCTAATTCTCCCACTAGCTTGTTAGAGGCCCAGCTTTTCCCAAATAACTGTGGTATCCATATTTACGTCTGGATCAGAGCGGTAGGCTGTGTGGTCACATTCAGCTGAGCCACATTTGTAAACACATGAACAATATGGGTCCATGACATCATTTCTCTGTGAAAGTGGAAAAAAAGGCCCCACCATCACCTGTTACTGGTGCCGGCACCCAGTGCCAATTGTAACACACTCCCAACAAAGCAAGGAGGTCCTCTGACGTAGGCCAGCTTCTCTTTTTTCATAATTACTTAAGTGGGCTTTTGTTTTGCACAGGTGGATATTTTTGATCAGATAGTTTGTTTCCCAGTGGCAGGCCAAGCTATTCTCGCCATCCTTTTCCTTATGCTGTGGTTTCATCTACATGGCGATAAAAACAGGAAAGATAACAAGACGACAGAGACAGCATAATTTAACTGTTCCAGGTGAAAACTGTTCGAATAGTAAATTAATGTCATAAAGTCATATCACCATTGTGCTATTGTCCACAGCTGTCCAGTGATATTGACGTCGGTTTGAAGACAACTTATACAGTTTATACACCTTCTTAAGTTGCAGTGCGTAGTCTGATTATTACTTATTTGTCATTAGAAAAGATGATTTACCTGTTATGACATGCTTCATCCACATTGTGCATTATCATTAAGGTGAGATAAAGCGAAGAATGTTAATGACCAAAGGGGTCATACATTTCAGAGATATCCATCAAAACCTAAAAATATTATTCAAGCCCAACCTGCCTTTAAACAGAGCTAAGTAGTCCAAATAGCCTCCTCAGTATTTCTTTTTGTAGCAATAAACTTCGTTTTAGGCATTCCTCAATGGTTCCTCAATGGTTCCTCAACAGAATTTGGTTTAACATGCACAACAGGACTATCTTTCATCACCAGGTAAAGCCTGAAGTCTAGACATTCTATTGACAATTCCAGCAAGTGTGAAAGGACCTCAAGTCCTTTGACAGACACACAACACCACAAGAGTTTACTTTTAGAGTATAAAAAAACACACATTTAAATGTATTAGCATTCAATTCAAAAGCTTTTGGTTTAGCCTGCTGCTTAGATTTCTGCCAAATATTGTCGGAACAATAAACAAGGAGTGAATTGATCAACCACCAAGCGTCAGAGAGAACGAGAAAGAGGGAGCTTTTTTTCTGCAGCAGTCCATTTCATTAGTTTCTCTGTTTGCAGGGCAAGACTGCAAGGGAATCGTATTGAAGCAATCAGAGAAGTCAGTCCGCAGTAAATTCTTTAATTGATTTTGATTCCAGGACCACTGTGAGTATGGTATTAAATGGAGTCGGCTTTTTCTAGCGCCTGTTAACCTCTCAACATGTGAGTCATTTTACAAGGAGGAGGAAAATATTTGCTTTCCCGAAAGTAACTTTGGTGTGGAGCGGAGGATAAGAAATAAGAGCTCTGAACAACCAAGACAACGTACGGACTACAAAAACATGTACTGTAGACACCTAAAGCACTTCACAGTGAAGGGAGAACCCCACTTACCACTACCACACCACCACACTTGAAGGAACTGTAACATGTTCTCTCTCTCACGCTATCACTCTGTCAGTTTTTCTGAAACTATACTATTCTGTATACACCATTCCATTACACTATCTTCTAAAATCATCAGCATCAGTAGAGTTACTACTAACTAATCCAGCACAGAAAGAGCCCCCTATAGGTGCCAGTTCTAGATGCCCACTTGCCAGCTTTGCCACCGCACTCCCCACCTCCACACCCCCTGCCCCCCCATCTCAAAAACCCCTTAGCCCCTCCAGAGCCGTAGCCGGTCTCCTTTTTCGTCACGGTTGGTGCCACAAATGGGCGGCACGGCCGTTAAACAGTGTAGCTGTCACAGCAGCTTAGCCGGCAGCCACCAGAAGTGGCCCACAGGGATGTGTCCTTTCTGGGCCACTGGAGCCAAATCAAGGCAGCCGCTGCCGTCTTGGGGCCCATGCGCCAATGATTTGGGCCTTGCCGGATGGCCAACTGGCAGGCTGGTGTTAATAAACAAAAAAACGATGTGTTCTTCGACAGGTTTTTATTTTGTGATTACTTTTTGTTACCCTTGTCCCCTTTGTTGTGCTGGGGACGGTATAAATTGGCTGTTTGTGCTTGTAGTACCTTGGTGGTCGATGGAGAAGAGAGACATGTCATGTGTTTGTGTGTGTGTGTTTGGGTTTGAAATCTTGTTTGTGCTTGTGGTGTTTGTCTTGGTTCAGGGTGACTGTGCATGCTGTGACCTTGTTGCAGTTCTTCAATATAGTTATCTTTTGCTGTATCTGTAGGGTTCTTATCTTCAAATGCCTTGGTGAAATAAGTAACCACTTATAGAAATAGTACACATTTCATATGTAAGAGGTGACTTTTCTTAGAGCTGACTTGAGTCAGATTAGCACATGTTATACCACCTAATGACTGTAGTCATAAAGGTGCCTACTGGGGACAGAGTACAGTTAGGATTTGATCTTGGATTTGAATTTGTTAATCCAACCATGGAACACACAATGGATCACAACATGTATCGGTTAGGATCTAAGTACCCTAAGCCCCTTCGGCATTTATGTTATTCGGCAAGTTTTTGTAAATCAGAGTTCTGTATGTGTAGTGCTAACTTTGAATGAGATGTGGCCTATTTTACAGTTCTTCTGAGGAAAAGGTCAGGTAGGCTGCACAAATCTTTTGTGGCTCAGGATATTTTTATGATGAACAAGCGACAGTAAAGAAAACATTTATTTGTTCCTACTTTATAGAAAAAGTAAGAGCTTCAAGGAAATGTGGCAATTAATTTGTTCCTTGAAAGCATCCACAATATGCTTTTAAATTTCCTCTGATGTTATAACAACCCATTCTCCCCAAGCTCTACTTTGCAGGGGAAAAAATAAACACCCAACACTCAAACGTTGATTATGGAACACTGGATTTGCTGTGTGCGTCGGGAGATTTAACCGGAAAAGAAATGAGAGTGCTTAGTAACAGAAGAGGTTACCACAGCGACCGGCGGTTGCCAGCAGTTTCCCATCTATCTCTCCATCCTCTTCTCTTCCCCTCGTGTCATTCTAGAGGGAACAGGTGCATCAGTGCACAATGCAGATCAATGTTAATGGCGGATTACGGACGCATTTTGGGGGATTGCACGAGTTGCGAATTTACACTAGCTTCTCACCATCTGACACAAAACACACACACACACCACACGCACACTTGTACAGAGGCTGGAATTATTATTATCTGTGCAATCTCACCATAATCCCCCACCGGATGGGTGATAACAGACCGGGAGTGTGGCAGAGGATCTGGGTGGTGTCTCATGTTCAGAGGCCAGGCGTTGACACCTCATCTGGAGCAAAGTGGCCGTTGTGGGATCCAGCTCTTGAAATGGAGGGGCTTTTTGTGAGACGGTTGTCGAGTTGAGGGCTGCATGGCTAGGGTTGTATAACTGGCCGTGATACTGGCTGTAACACCAAACATGCACAACAGAAAGGCTACAACCTGGTCTGCAACTAAAGGGCTCCGTCCGCGTAAAAAAAATAGTTTCAGAAGACTGATCTCATTTTTTCAGTGTACCAGACGCTCCGCGAATGGAACACTTTAGTTGCGCGCCTTGTGTAGCCTGCCTGTAAGACTGCAAGAGACAACTGGCCCCGAAATAGATATTTAACCAGGCAGAAAAAAAGATGCACTTCATTAATGAAAAGGAACGAGTGAAGGAATAAGTCTGTGAAAAGGTATTGGAACAAAGCAAAAACAAAAACACGAGCTGTCTACGCAAGGTCCAAATTACCGTGCAAACATAATTAATGTGAAGTATGCCATCCAAACTGACCCCAGCCAGTCGGAAGCCTCAATTGATTGAGCGGTTTGCTTCGCGAGACGACACCCTGGCCCCTGTGCTTCGCAGTGTCTCTGCGTGAGTGTTTCCAGTCGCCAGGGTCAATATCAACATATTAGTGAGCTCTGAGCGAGCTGCAGACAGTTGCAATGAGACAGGATCAGCAAGTCAGCAGCAATACCCACCTCCCTCTCAAATACACACACACACACACACACACACACACACACACACACAAACTTACACATACACAATGATATACACACGCACACATGTATGCATAACATACACACACACTCATACTCACACAACAAGACACACACACGCAAAAACACACACACACATGCAAGGCCAACCTCCACCCACCCCCCCCCTTCCCTCTTCCCCTGGCTTAATCTAATCAAGTGCGATGGCTAGCTCGATTAATAAAGCCAGCTATTGACTTCTAATTGGCGCCGCTCTGCTCTGCTAATTTCCTGGGACGAAATAACACTAATGCAGTTTGCTTGATGGAGTACTTATAGCCAGCTCCCGAGAGAGACAGGCTTTTGAGAACAGATAGATGGGGAAGGTTGGAGGGAGGGGGGTGAAGAGGAGGAGGAGGAGGAAGAGACAGGAGGATGCAAAAAAGGGAAAGGAGGGATGGTGTGGGGGGGAGGGGGCTTAAAAACAAATAAGGAGCAGGAGGATGCTCAACTTTGATAAAGATCTTGGGGGCTGTTGTTTCATCACAGACCATTTTCTAATCAGTTCCCCTGCTGGCCTTGGAAATGTCCTCCCGTAGTATTCGCTTACCACTGCCACCACTCCGGCTCGCTCGGGGGGACGGACTAGTAGCAAGCCCCGCGGCAGGACTTTCACTTGAGAGCTGTAACACTAGCCACCTGTCTACACACTAATGAATTCCCCTCCCCACCACCAAAGCCACCCCCACCGACCCACCCCCACCAAAGCCACTCACCTCTGCAGCCACTGCCGCCTACACCGATATTTCACCGATATGTATAGTGGACGGCGCCGGGCCGAGACTGCGCCAGATCTAGGCCAGATTGGATCCACGCGGTTGCCGACCGCTTCTCAGATGTGCTCATTATCTCTGTGAGATGCAGACACACAGTGGACAAATGCCTGGCTTCAAAGAGAAGCACCTCGAAGTGAAATGTAATTGTTCACTTCAAACGCACCTGATAAAAGATTTATTGGGGGAGACGAAACACAGACTGGGCTGTTTCATTCAGCTTTTGAATTCCTCATGGTCCAAAAGAGATATCTTTACCATTCTAAGAGGGGGTATTTTTGTGATCTTTTTGTGAGAGTTTATCCGTAAAAGAAATATTCACATGTCTACTTGTTAAACACAAAGGTCCTCATAATAACCCATAAGATATCACCCATACAAAATTAGCTGAAAGTGCAGTAATGTAAGATAACTCACAGAATGATTAGAAGCCAAATCTTTCTTCATCTTTACATCAATGTAGTGGAGGAAGTGACACATTTTGGACTCTATACAGTTGAAGCAATTCAGCTTCAGGCGATACAGAAGTACGTGTTCCTGCAACTGCTGAGATATGCTGCTACAGCTAGTCTTTGGAGTAGAAGACATGGGTGGAAAAAAACACACAAGAAAAATGTAATCTCTGCCAAACCACTGAAACAGTCCGTCTCATTCCGGATTCCTCCTCTCCTCTCTGACCCCACGGTGACAATATTTCACAGCGGTGGTGGGAGATTATTTCACAAACTTTGCAATTTTTCTTGCGTCTTAATCCCTGGCGTGTAGTCTTAGCAGCATCAAGCTGTTTCTTGGGTCTGTCCGCAATCCTGGCCAAACACATGCTTAATCCCCGCCTGACACTGATCCTTGGGTCGCCAAACACCTGTTTCCCACATGAGAAGATGCCCGTTTGGTGTGTACACACACACACACACACACACACACACACACACACACACACACACACACACACACACACACACAAACACACACACATACACACAAACACATACACATACACACATACAGCAGAGGAGACACACCAGGGGAAAATACACACAAAAAACACTTTTGCTTTATCGCCCTTACACCATTCTGAAATCACACATTGCTCTCAAACCCCATATACAGCATTTATTGTTGCACTGTACCCGTGGCGATAGCCACTGCCACTCGGGTGGTGTGTGTTCCTGAGCCTGCCAGCCCAGCTGCTCCCTCAGTCCTGAATCCCCCATACAACAAATTAACGCAACATTTTGTATCAATAGTATACATATCTCGGTTGAAGGAACCTCATACCATCTGGGTGCATGGGAAGTGGTCCGAGTGGTCAGAAGGACATGCAGGAAGTGAGAGGGAGGAGAAAATGGTGGAGATGGCGATGGCAGGGATGGAAAGAACAAAGAGGAGGAAGAGGAAAGGAGACAAGATGATGTCCTCCATGAGAAGCTTACATGTGCTAGAAAAGGTGTAATTCACTTTTAAATGGGTGCATGGGTCTTACGCCCCTCATTCCACCCCCCATGTGTCTTGTCAGTAAGCAGCGACGATAGTTTGTGATGTACACTTATTGGGCGGGAAGTATATGGGTGGAAATAACTGAGGAGATAGGATAGGAGAATTAGGAGGAGATAGGATAGGAGAATTAGGAGGAGATAGGATAGGAGAATTAAATAAATAGATCAGATAGATAGATGGTTATCGAGTCAAGTGGGGTTGGGGTATTAATTGCTTTTTGAAGATCCATTGAGATTTGCAGTCATTGCAGTTAGTTATGACATCCCTGAAATTTAGTTGGTTTGGAAAGAACAGTAACATCTCAACATTCTGTTGATTTGGTTGTTCCCCTAACAAGCAATGCACATCATTACCTATTGCACTGTACCTGGGTCCATCCATGTCATTATCTCTGGGGAAAGTCTAACAACACTACACTTCACACTTCATATCAATACATATTCGATACTCAGTACTTTTCTACCACCTCCAGATCTCTAGATCAATCAGCAGTAAGGCATATATGGTATATAAAAGTTTTTCTTATGATCTGTTGCCCTAACACCATCATACAAGTGCAGGAAGGTGTGCATAACAACCCCAGGTGAACCCCATAATCACCTCAGGGAAATGATCTGCTACCCCATGGGAAATTCTACATCTATCTCTACTGCCTGTAACCATAACCGGTTTACACATGCCAAAACAGATGCATTGTTTTCTGTTATTGGATGTGCTTTGGTAAACAAAATAAACAAGTCTAGCTTGTGGTCGCAGACCTATAATTATTACCCATCAGAATGCAAATGTACAACATGAAGCGGCTGGGTGAGTATGCTTTTTGTATGTGTGTGATTTTTTGATTGGGAAAGGGACTGAGACAGATAGTCTACTATGAGACAATATTGGTGTGTCTTAAATCTCCTCAACAGTCAAGGAAGTGACCTGAATAAAGACAGCATGTTGCTTTTATCCGGTGTTAAGATCTGATATTAAAGTAGGAAGGGGGTGGTGGATTGTGTGTTTTTTTTTTAGCAATGGATTACCAAAAAGCTTGTCTTTGCAGATTATGAAGGGTGATAAGTAAAAGAAGAAAAACAGCAGGTACTTTGATTTGAACGCCAAGAGAATGACTCACTTCCCATCTATATAAATTCTAAGAAAGGGCTCAATTTTGTTGTGAACACGTATCACAAGATATACCACAGACTTATTGTTTTTGCCAAATAATGTCCAAAATAGAACCATCTGCATGTTGACAATATCAGCCTCCAGCTCAACACATCAGCCCTGTATAAGGGTGTTGAAAGCTATTCTTCAGTGGTGTTTGCACAGCACATGTTTTCCTTCTCCTGACTCTCTTCTCTTCCCCATTCAGCCACTGTCATTAAGAGAGGGCAACTCAAACACTCGATTCAGTAGCTCCTCTTGCTTTTTTTTTGTTTTTTGTGGATGCTGGAGCTTTTTTTGAGACAGGTTTACATTGGCGGTCTCGTGAACCAAATAAGGAACGCACATGGTTCTCTCTGATGTTCTGAATGAAGGAGGGAGATGAGGGGCGCTTGGAACCGAGCTCGACAAACACAGGGCGCAGAGCACGAGGCGCCGGAGCCTCCCGCCCAACTCAACACCTGAGGCAAACAAAAGAGTCCCGGGTCAACTATCCACACACACACACACACACACACACACGCTCCCTCTCTACTCATAGGCATGCCAAGACATACAAATTTAAGAAAGGCAACTCATTTTGAACCCCGTCCAAAGACACACTTTCTCAATTAGGTGGACGCCAGCGAGACGTCAGTCTGAGACGCGCAAACAAAAGACGCTGGGGACGAATAAATGGCCAAAAAAAGAAGGGAAACATGAGCTAATTGTGTTATTTCAGTTAAAGAAGCACTGAGCAACACTGACACCTGAATGTGACTCGCTGCAGCTGCTACTAATATGTGTGTGTGTGTGTGTGTGTGTGTGTGTGTGTGTTTGTGTGGAGGAAAGATTGTGAATTGTGTGCTGCCCATGGCACCAATTGTTTCCAAACGCTCGGTAAACCTGCCCAGTCTCTAGAGATGCACGCTTTAAAGCAGAGGAGGAGCTGCTGTCGTTTCAACAGGCAGGCAGCCATTTTATAATTCAGGGCTATTTTTCTCTCTCTCCCCCTTTGTCCATTGAGAGAGAGGGAGAGAGCGGTGTGTTCCAGTAAATCATCATTAAGTTGTGGAGTTGTGCCTTTCGAAGAGAAGGAACTCCCTATTTTGTCAAAATATCCATTAGAGATACACCCAGAAACATTTATCAGTTAGCAAGGCGAGAAAGAAAAACACGTCCTCCAAATGTGGTTCTAAATATTGTTAACCACATGACTACATATTTTTAGACAGTTTGTTATGGGCTATCATAGTTTACAGTCTTCACTAAAATTGTTTAAATATGCCAACATTTGTTAGAAAAATTTACTACATAAAATAAACAAATGACAAAGTAACATGTCCTGTACTTGAATTCCAATCCAGAATGTATGGACCCAAGCAGTCTTATTTCACTTGCTACTTCTATGTATATGAATCATTAAGAAATTACTAGTAAACAGTGTACTAGACGGAAAGGTTATAATTATAGTTGCCATCAAAAATATGACTTAAAATAATTCTTGATTCTCTCTGAAGTAAACCTTCGCAATTATGAGAGTATTTATGTTAATTGGAACTTTATAAGGAACTTCGGAAGCTATTTACTCTAAATTTTGTGGAACATTGTCACTATAACAACCGTTGCAGAAATTGCATTGATTCATTTCCTCCTTTTCACCCTCTTAGCCCATCCAAAGGCGAGACGTCTTACGGGAAAACTCTCCAGCAGCCTGATAAAGAAGGCTTAAATTGGATTCAAAACGCTGGAGTGACCCTTGTTGACCTCTGGGTAAGGAGAGAATATGAGAGCGAGTGTGTGTGTGTGTGTGTGTGAGAGAGAGAGAGAGAGAGAGAGAGAGAGAGAGATTAAAGGAGAGCGATGTGTAAAGGAGTAGTGCACTGGGAGTGGAGCTGCGGGGACTGCCTTAACTCAAGCAGTAGGTGTCACCCTTCCCTCCGCTCCCAGGGAATATGGGCTCTCTTGCCTCGCCACAGACTCAGCCACAAACACAGACGCAGCAGCAGTAGCAGCAGCCTCTCTCACACACACACACACACACACACACACACACACACACACACACACACACACACACACACACACACACACCAGATATCCAGGCTCAGGAACCTCACCCCTACCCCACCCCACCCCCGCTGCATCACATCAAACCATCAGGCACCTTTGAAGGCACGCCGTGGTGGCCGGGCCGGGAGACTCTGTGTTTGTGAACCTGATCGTTTCCACGATCAAATTCTGTGGCAGAGACACTCAGGAATGTGTTTAACATTTCATTGTTGGGAAGGGAAAAAAAACACACTCTCACTTTCTTCCTCTCACACACACACACACACACACACACACACACACACACACACACACACACACTCGATACACTGTCTGATTGTACCGGGCAGACACAGTCTCTCCAGCACTGGCTGTGGTTTGTGTCACGGAGGGGGTGACTGACACGGAGGAGTTACTGAGACCTCTCGGGGCACGGGGCGGGCAAGCGAGTGGGGCAAGCGCATCATGGCCGTACCCAAGGTGTCCGCTTACCGGGCCGCTGAAAACATAAGCCTTTCACCTTGAGCCCTGATGGCCCCTTCTCCTCCTCCTCTCCTTCTCTCCATCCCTCTCTTTCTCTCTCCCTCCCTCTCTCTCCATCTCTCTCTCTCTCTCTCTCTTTCCTCCCCCATGCCAGCCACAGAAGCCACAAGGGCTTGTATCCTGTTCAGAGTGGAACACCAGAAAACAAGCAGCGGACCCTCTGCCCAGAGTAAATAAAGCAAGTCATGAAATATTCATCCACTCCCCCACAACCTCCACACGCCATATAGAAGGAGCCAGCACAGTGCACGGGCCCTTAATATTTGATTAGCAGCCGTGTCATCTCATTGATCCCATAAAGCATCAGGATCAGAGCTAGTCATCAGAAGAAGAGTCATCTCTCCATCTCCCCCTTCTCTCTCTCTCTACTTTTATACTGGACACTGTTACTGTAGGTACTGGATGTATTATTGAGTGTGAATTTTTCATCTGATTCTCACTATCTGACATAGCTGATAGGAATCTGTCTGTGTCACTTTTCTGTGTTTCTATCTATCTATCTATCTATCTATCTATCTATCTATCTATCTATCTATCTATCTATATCTATCTATCTATCTATCTATCTATCTATCTATCTATCTATCTATCTATCTATCTATCTATATGTCTGTCTGTCTGTCTCTTTGTCTATCTATCTATCTATCTATCTGGGTTGTTCCTTAATCTGTGTTTTTGGCACAGTAAGGGGGAAGTGAGATGGTCTCACAGCTTTCGCTTCCGAGTCTTTCATCTCTGACCAGCAGAACCCAATCCCGATCCCAGCAGCCCGAGGAGAAGAGGGCCAGAGGTCTCTCCACTTCCCGGTGTTTAGGGTAATGATTGTTAATGATGTCACCTGATCACAGACACGGACAGCACCAGCCAGGAGGAGGAAGTATGTGTGTGTGGGATTGTGGGATTGGGAGGGGGGGGTAAGAGAAGATGAGTGTGTGTGTGTGTGTGTGTGTGTGTGTGTGTGTGTGCGAGAGAGAGAGAGAGAGGGAACAAAGTCACCTCTCCACCTTCCTCTTCATGTTCTCCATGTCCTCCATGATAGAGGAGTGCAGCGTGAGGGTGGAGGCATGTGGAGGGACAATGAGGCCCACTGTGTGGGGTGGAGCACTGATCTCTCCCCAACACCCCCTCCCCAACTACTGCTTCCCCCCCAGACGCACACACACACACACACACACACACACACATACACCACCGCTCCACACCACCATCCCTTAGCCAGCCATCCATCTCCACCTATCCTAGAACTATTGGACTTGGGGTATGTATATGTGTGTGTGTGTGTGTGTGTGTGTGTGTGTGTGTGTGTGTGTGTGTGTGTGTGTGTGTGTGTGTGTGTGTTGTGTGTGTGTGTGTGTGTGTGTGTGTGTGTGTAAGTGGGCCATGGGAGGTGTGTGTGTGGGTGTGTGTTTTCTGTGTGTGTGTTGAGGGGGAGTTGTCCTCACAGAGGCCATTGTGCTGTCACCTCCATATTGAACCCCCCCTGCCCTCCCCCTCCCAAACACTCCCCTCACTCCCACCCTGCCCTGTGTCCAGCCAGAAAACACTGCTACCCTCCCTCCCACCCCTCCTCCCTCTCTAAGTGAAAGTGCCGCCACAGAGTCCTGTCTCCTGGTGTCCCCCTCCAGAGACGGGGGCAGAGGCGGCGGCGGTGGCGCAGGACAAATTTCAGGGAGCAGGGGTCAGACAGTGATTGCCCTCCCTCCTGGACCCTTCGTCGTCCTCCTCCTCCACCTCCTCCTCACTAGCCCTAATCTGTTCCAGCTTCAAAAGAAACGACCGCCACACACAGGGCTGCTAAGCTCTGAGCCCATCAGTGTGTGTGTGTGTGTGTGTAAATGAAGGGTCGTTTTTAGATGTGCGTGTGTGGATTTATGAATTGCGTTTTTTTTATGTTTGTGTTGTCAAGTGTTTCAGTACGCCCGTGTGTGTGGGTTCTTTTAGTTTTAAGTGTGTCTGTGTATGAGTCTGTCTGTCTGTCTCTGTGTGTATATGTGCGTGTGTATAAATGGCTTGTTTCAATATTAATATTAACAGACAACTCCCGATGGCTTAGCAAACAGTTTTAACGTCCACGGCGAGCCTCCCTCGGCCCCTGTCTCCCACTCTGTGGTGTAATGCAGACTGTTTGTGTGCTGTAAGCGCCCCGGTCTTTGTTAACCTTCTGTCACGCACGCACACAAACACCAGTGATAGATGATGTTCCTCACCAACATCCCGGCTCTATATTCATAAGTGCTGATAGCAGCTAATGCAAGCCTGATTGCTAATGGCCCGGCACAGTTGGTGATAAAGAGATGCTATCGGCCTCCGGACAGGATGTGGAATGGTTCTCTTTTATTTTTTTTCTTCCTCCCGCAAAAGGACATCAACAGATAAAGCTGTTGCTTCAGTGCACTTTTTCTTTCCTCTCTGTTTCTCTCACTCTCTCTCTCTTTCTGTCCATCTCTCTTTCTCTCTCTTTGCCTCTCTCTCTCTCTCTCTCTCTCTCTCTTTCTCTCTCTGAGTCTTGTGATTTGAGTTTTGATGTCTTCATCCACTGCAACAGCCCCCCCTCATCCACTTCATCCACTGCAACAGACGCCCCCTCCCCACCTAACCTCCTTTACAGGGACATTTTGTCGGATGATCCCCTCCATTGTCCAGAGGTCAGCGGACAACAAAGTGGAGAGCCGCCCCTGCCATTACTGGAGGCCGTGGGGCGGCAGCCAGGCAGACATAAGACACACACAAAGGCCCCAGCGGCCTGTCATGCTGCACGCTTGTAATTGCATCGGTAATCACTCTGGGACGCGGTGACCTAACCTCTCACCAGACCTGACCAGAAGGGTAAGCCAGGGGTTGTCGGAGCCAAGCGCCTGGTCTGGCCCAGAGCTGGCCCAGTGGTGTGTGATACAAAGCTCAGGGCTGGTGACCTCTGAGTGGGCCACACAGCTGATACGCTGCTCCCTCGAAACCCATCTGTCGCCATTTCCTCCAGAAATGCCAGAAATGAGAGCCTGGCTGGCCAACACTGGGCTGAAGGCTGGCTGACAGGCTGACCGGAGGGGGCCTTTATTTAGCGCGTGCAAACAACAAGTGGCACTATGTTTAAAACAGCGCGCAGTACACGGATGTCCTCAGGCTGAGTGCACTCTGATAGGGTTATCAGTGACGTGCCCATTCGTCAAAAGCATTGCTGTTTATTGTGCAGAAATACCGGCTTTTGGACCAGGGCTTCGTTTGTCCGGCTTTAATTATTATCATCGATATGAAGTGGTGCATGCTGCAGCTACAGCTACAGCTGCATAAAAAGGTAAACAACGCAAAGAGAGAATGGTTGGCTCTTAGTGACATTAAAAGACCCGACATCCTCGCGTAAGGAAAAACAAACATTTCTCTTGACTTTTATTCCTGCTGATCGAGCAAGCAAAGAACACAGACAAACAACAAAGTTATATCAGTCTTGTTCCATCCCATTTCTTTGTCATACCCGTCTTAATGCACCATAATTTCCACCTCTTGCTGGCATTTCAGACTCTAATTTACCATGGGAAGGCAAGGGGTCAATTTCCTGATGCTCACCCATTTCTTTCTTTCTTTTTTTGTGTGTGTGGGGACGGGGGGTGGGGGTCCTCTCACAAGGCTGTGAGAGACGGAAATCAAGCCCAACCCAACTGGCCAAGTAATGAAAGATATGTCTGAAATTTGTAGCAAACCAAACGCAGATGTTTATGTTTATAGTGATAAATTAGATTAGAGGGGCTTGAGCGCGGCTCACTCGACTCTCTCGGCTCGCTCGGCCTACGCACTGTCCGTCCGCACGCCTGCTGGAGCCGGCCCGTTTGTTATTTAATGGCCTTCAACAGGTAATGCCATTAAACAGGGCTCCACCACAGACATCAGGAAATGAGACACGGCCACTGAGCAAAATTTGGAATGGGTTGGGGGGAGTTGTTCCTACCACCATACCCCATCAGCCAAATATCCTTTCTCGTACTAAGCTAAACTATGCAAAGTCCATACACTCTTAAACAAATGTGTTGAAAACAACACAACTTGCGTTGTTTTTAACACGTCTCTGTGTCCAGATAGGGACAACACAGCTTGTGTTGTTTATTTTTTTATTTGTTACACAATATGTGTTGAAAATAACATAACTTGCGTTGAAAACAACACAACTTGCGTTGTTTTTAACACATCACTGTGTCCAGATAGGGACAACACATTCGTTTTAAGAGTGTAGGCTACCGACATAATTCTGTTTAAATTCTGTAACACTTTTTAGACCTGACTAACTAATATGTCTAAGTATGAATGCTCAGCCACTTTTACACCCGATTTACTAATATGTATATGTATTAGTGCTAAACAAAATTCATATCAAGCATAGTTGCACATTTATTAGGTCTTTATTGAATATTTCATTTTTCTTAATTATTCTTGGTAAATCCTTAATAAGCAACTCGTTGGCCTTGATCTAATGTTACTGATAGTAGCATTCCAACATTTCAATTTCCAGATCATCTGGGACAAAGAAACGTACACTTCAAATATAAGAATTACATTTAGAACTGCTAATGGAGGGCTCGAAGAGAAAATTAGTTGTGGTATGTCTAGGGCCCTTGTGCTAGTCCAGTTGGCACTGACAGAGAGGTAACATGGCTTGGCCACCTAAAGTAAAGGCCAAAGAATGGGCATGGAGGGAAACCTACTGGAAACCTTCCATGGAGGCCTGATTAGATCACGATTGGATCATTGTTGGCAGGGTGAGTGAACCCCATCAGCAAGATGGTTCCCACTTCACGTTTTAATACAGCCATTGTTTATGAGTGAGTGTGTGTGCGCGCCCCCTCCACTCCAATGGCCCATGGCACAGCTGCGGACATATTTAATCCCGATGCCAAGCTCCTGCCCTGGCTGAGGAGGGATTCAGGTAGAATGTCGCAATCTATTTCTGTAATTCTCTTACCCCCCACTCGTCGTGCAGTGTGAGGTGAATAACCTCTCATGGAAAACTCATTAAGGTGTTTAGGTCATATATGATTCATTTAATAACTCCTCGACAAGGCTGGCCAAGAAAGTAGTAGCTTTCAATCACAGCACACGCACACACACAGAGACATACACACAAATGGTATACACAAACGCAGGTGGACAGACACACACACTTACTCCCTCACACACACACACTTT
>NC_063200.1:21205493-21250493 GCF_017589495.1 Alosa alosa | reverse complement strand
CTCCTGATGCAAAACCATTGTTTCAACAGTACCTGCTCCATCAACAAAAAACACACTGGACACTGGACTTCAGACTCTAAAACACCAGAAGTCCCAAATAACGATCAACATTCCACACATTCTACCGACGTTTGACCACTTTAGATCAATGTCTGTGACACAGCATGGGGATTACGCTGTGCTTAGCCTAGCTTTCAAAAACACACAGAGGATAAGAAGAATACTCAGCAAGTACATATACCGTATGTGTTAAACAAACATAGAAAAAGTGACTTTTACAAGTTATATGTCATGTAAATAGATATAAGATGTAATTGTGATCAGGTACAGCATTGAGTCAAGACCAACAGACACTGTTTTCTTGTTTTTCTGTCTCCCATTCTCTTCTGTGATCACACCAACCAAAAGCGAAGCTTCCCTGAAGTCACGTAGCACACACACACATGATACACACACACACAGACACACACACCGATAACATTCCTGTGAGGTAATTTCTTAAGAGGTGTATGCCAGGTGACAGTAACAGTGTTCCAATGTGTGATTGATAACCAACAATGATAGCTTTCTCTCACCAAGCACCAATCCCAAGAAGCAAATGAACATGAAGACCTTTTTATGGCCATCATTAAACTTTTCTTTGGAATCTCAAATACGGGCTGTTTCTGATTCGGAGCCAAGGTGAGGATATTTATGGCACCTGTCCTTTGCGGTCACACCTCCGCTGGAGCCACGAAGTTCAGCAGAACTCCGGCAGTACCATAGGTGGCACTGCCATAAAATAAAAAAAATAAGGTCAGGGAGTGGGTTATCCCAGGGCGCAACACTATTAAAACGAATGTGTTAAAAACAACACAACTTGTGTTGTTTTAAGTATAAGTATATATACTGTACTCTTTTGATCCCGTGAGGGAAATTTGGTCTCTGTTTTTATCCCAATCCGTGAATTAGTGAAACACACACAGCACACAGTGTACACACAGTGAGGTGAAGCACACACTAATCCCGGCGCAGTGAGCTGCCTGCATAAACAGCGGCGCTCGGGGAGCAGTGAGGGGTTAGGTGCCTTGCTCAAGGGCACTTCAGCCGTGCCTATACTGGTCGGGGTTCGAACCCTCCGGTTACAGGTCCGAAGTGCTAACCAGTAGGCCACGGCTGTCCCCAAACACATTAACACATCTCAGTGTCCAGATAGGGACAACGCAAGTTTGTGTTGTTTCCTTTTTTATTTATTTTGTTACACAAAAAATATTTTGTTACACAATATGTTGAAAATAACACAACTTTCAATGAAAACAACACAATTTGCGTTGTTTTTTAACACATCTCTGTGTCCAGATAGGGACAACACATCTGTTTTAACTGTGAAGGTACAACAAGCTCAGTGCTGGAGGAATCACTCTAGTACACACCTTGTGTGAGTGTGTGTGTGTGTGTGTGTGTGTGTGTGTGTAATGTTTCTACCCCACAGCTGACTGGCTTCTCAATCGGCTTGTTGCAGAGACCAAATGTGCACCTGAGGTGGAGTTCTTCACTCTTGACACATACTCTAGCTGCCAGTCAGTTTCTTGTACATGGATTAAGCCTAGTCCTAGACTAAAGTAGAAGATTTCCACTGACGTTTTGTTTTAGTCTAGGACTAGGTTTAATCCATGTTTAATCTTGATTCCTTCAGCAGTCACCCTGGCAGGGCTTACTGTATTCCCATAGTGTCTCTGACACAGTGTCTCGTGACGATATGAAGGGGAACTCACCTGTGAAGTCTCAGGATGAGGTTTACATCTGTGTTCCATCTGTACAAAAGAGAACATAGCATATCGATAGACCTTCAAGGGTTTATGCAACATAATATTTGATGCCTGCTATGTTTATTCTGCTGACTGGAGCTTGCATTTGTCTCCATCATCCTTTCTGTGTCTCCAAAGCCCATTTCCATTTAAAACTGACCTTTTTGTCCACTACATGCTTTTAATCAGCCATTTAGGGTAATGGTGGAGTGAACAAAGAGCACTTAGGTCTTTTAACGACAAGATCGCCTAGCTACTCAGAGCCCTACCCATTGTAGGCATCATTTGTCATCTTCACAAATATGTGAGGCATAAATTGGAAACATAAATCTTATTTCCACCCTCAAAAGCCACACACCCACACAGACACACACACACTGACACACACACACACACAGGGGTTGGCCTTCGCATCCTTTTAGCTTGACATCTTGTCACACTGACCCTAGAGGTGAGCTGAGGCATTGGAAGACTTCCTCTTCCTTCGATTAAGGGGCGCCAAATAATGTCACTCTGCCCTCTCGTGAACCCTGTTTCATTCCGAGAAAGGGAAAAAAAACGTGCATGCACTCATTTTTACTTGCTCTGATTTGGTACATAATATATAACACCAGAGAGGCCCCGGTTGTTCCTCTGACAGTGACCTACTGACCCCCTTGACCTTTCAACTGGTACGACAAAAGTGGGCTTTCCCTTTTAATTCTGGACAGGGTGGGTTATATGACTGACCTCATGCTCATGTTAACCTCTTACCCCCTGGCCCCGACGGCCGTGATTGAACTAAATTTCATTACGGGGCTTTCTGTAGATGAGTCAGGGATTGTGCGCGTTGTGCTTGACGATTGCTTGTAAACACAGACAGGGCTAATGCAATCACGCGGGATCATTCGCAAGTGTGGCGCCATTCTTTACACATGCATGAAGGTGCCTCCCAAGTTAAATGGATGATTTATAGTACCCCGGTGTAGAACGTGAATGAATGGAATCAAGACAAGACTGTGAAAAGGCTGAGAGAACCGGAGAGTCTATGTTTTGATATTCTTTCGGGATTCTCTACATATGCACCGTTCAATTAAGGTGTCTTAAAAGCGTGAAACCAACCCGGCTACCTGTACAGTAACAATGCTGTACGCCCTCCTGAATGGCTGAAGATATCAAGTGTATGTTACAGCAAATTGTTGGTCACAACCCCTTCCCCCGGCCACCTCCGCTGCCGCCACCGCCGCTACCGCTACGGAATGAAAGGAAATCACACATCAGACAAACAATGTGGCGCATATGGCACGAGAAGAAAGAGAAGACGCATGAGAAGTCATGGAGGTCCTTAGTCACCAGCACCTATTCTCCGGCGAGCCACCACAGGGTCTGCTGACACCCTGTCAACCCCACCTCTCAGAAGCCTGCAGCGGGGGGAGAGAGAGAGCGAGGGGGTGTTGGTGGGGGAGAGAGGAGAGCCTTCAGTGAGTTGAACACAATGAACTGAAAGCCCCGTTGTGGTAGTCAACGTCGTCGGCAAAAAGACAGGGCAGGGCGGAGGGCCCTCTGGAGCCAGCCAGTGTGCGCACGAGAGAGAGGGAGAGAGAGAAAAAAGAGAGAGAGAGAGACAGACAATAGGGGGGCCCAGGCCTGTGGCTGAAACCTGAAGCTGCGGCCTTGGTATTTTAAGAGGCCTGAGAGGCTCTGGAGCCAGTTGTCAATCAATAGGCGTGCACAATCGTGCAAACGCCGGGCTCAGGAGAAGAAGGAGAGGGGAGGAGGGAGGAGGGTTGCCATCAAAAAGAAAATATTGACAGATTTTTTGGAGGTTCAAACGGCACAGTGATGGACAGGACTTCATGCTCACCTTACCGTCCTGACCCCCCCCATCCCACTGCTGAGAGCCCTGCCCTCATTTCCTTAAGTGCACTGAGAAACAAGCCAGAGAGAAGGAGGGGGGATCATCAATACTCAATCTCATACATTTCGTCAGGCCTGCGGAAATATTTAAGCTGTTCTCCATGTGTCACTGGTAAAGAAAACAGACCGGGATGCCCCCCGCCCCTGCCCTTGCCCCCCCGCCCTCTAAACGCTGTTCATATGAGGTGAGGGCGCTGTTATTTTTCAGGTTTTAAGCGAGACTTTGGTTTCCTGCGACACTTGCCAGATGTCTGAGGTGGGTTACGCCATGGTGCCTCGGGATGCCAGTACCTGTCATCCCAGAGTGACTGGCGGTAATTGGGCAACTGTGATCTGCCACTTTCCGGTCTTGTAGGACCCCGGCTCATATTCCTGACTTTCCAGTCAAATTTCAACAGCTCCTTCAGGTGAGGTAGAATTACTTCCTGGAGACACCATGTAAAAGGGGAGGAGAGCTTTTGTGGTAAGTTGGTGTGTCCATGACTGTTAGTCCTTTGCTGTACTTATGACCACGTAAACAGATTGCATGACTGTATAATGATAGGCAATGAAATATTACAAGTTGTTTGACTTTGAAATGAGATAAGAGGACTGCCTGGACAGAACCACAGCCATTAAACTACTTAGTGTGGTCTGAGTCCTTGAAAAATGTGCTATCTTTCCCCCCTTTCCCTTTTTATTTCATTATCCAAAAACATGTGATACATTTATTGTTCAGAGCAAGTGGCTATAGAGGAAAACTTTCTCAGGCAGTTTGGGGGTTTGGGGGAAATATTAGAGGATTTTAGGGGGAAATGGCTAAAATCCTGCCAGCAAAAGTGGCAGGGACTGGAGCAGATCTGGGGGGCGGGGGGGTCAGATCCCCCCTCCAGAACCAGCAGTTGTATGGAGAGACTCATGGAGAAAGGGAAAGAAAAAAGGCACTTTTTCAAAGAGTCAAGATAAAGAGAAATCAATGGGCCTCGCTAGATAAAGCGTTCCTCTTTATCAGGGTCTGTTTTTTCTTGAAGATTGCACACAGTGTTTCACAGTGCTGCTACAGCGTGTAAGTCTCTGGAATACCAGATTGGAAGTGACCACAGGCTTTATCAAAAGCAGCACGTGCCTGCTATTTGTTTGTGAAATATTGACCAGGACACATCTGCAAGCAGTTGAACATGTCTACTTCGCTGGAGACTTCGGAGAGGTCTGCGAGGGTGACGTGGGGAAGTTGACCTCCGAGTGAACTACGTGTCATTTAACCTGCTTATTGCACGTCCATTCATCCCCTCCACTCTACACCCCACCCCCCAAAAGAAACCCTCTACTGCCCCGTCCTAATCACGATCGCCATCGCCTTGGGTCTGTTCAAGGAGTAAAGTCGATTTGTGACTTGGGGGGCGAACGATTAAAAGTCGTGACCTAGAACTTGCCTGGTGAACAGGCAAGGAGCATAGAAGGAGTCATCTGTCCAGCTTGCTGGATGAAACACTTTAAACCTTTCCATCAAACGCATGGGGAGGAGATATCTGATTAGAGATCCATTGGCTGGGTAAGGTTGTGCTCTTCCACTGTGCAATGGACTTCTAGGGCAGAGTTTTTGTTAGGAAATATACAGATGTCCAATATTATTCTTTGAACAAACAATAAAACAAAATTATACATTCAGAAAAAAAGGTTTATTTGAAAGAAAATAATTAATGTGAATTTTTCATTCTTTTAAAATTCACATTTAATTTTTACGATGCCCTCTTTGTCCCTTCAAAGTAGCATGTTTTATACTTCCCCTGGTCAGCATGAGAGGCTTCTTCTCGCACCAGTGTCGTCTTCAAAAAGATTACATTTTACTCATAAACCAAAGCAACATAAGCAGATGGCGAATAAATCTGCCACCGCCGCGCGCTGACGACGCCTGATTTACAGTGACCAGCTGTGAAGCCGGCCACGGAGCTGTGGCCCAGTCGATCCCTCAAGAACGCCTGTCCGGGTTGCTCCCTAACCGAGAGAGTTCATGTCCGCACACAGACCGAGACCTCATAAACAATAAACAAAACAAGAACACGAACATATGGCATTCTTCTGCTAACAAGATTCCTCCTTTAAAGGCTTTCTGCATTACGAGTTTAGTGAATTGTTTTGCAGATATCGTGAAAATCTCACAGAGGAGCAATTTTAGCAGCTATCCCTGTGATAATGTCAAATAGCCCCAAGCTCTGTATCACATTTAAGAACAACAGTCTTCAGGGAGCAGGCTTGTGGCATTGGCCGAGTGTTGAGTTGAATCTGAAGAGAAGGAAATAGATGGAAGGTGGGGGGGGTGAAGGCAGTGTGGGGGCCAAGCACTCAGGTGTCTGTTTCATCCCCAAAACAGACAGCAGTGGGGTGGCTTCTCTTCTCCTTTTCGCCCTCCCCTCCAGGGTTTGGGCCTCGAGGTGAGTAAACACTGATCCCCAGTCTCTCTCTCTCTCCGGAACAATCCGCCGCATGTCGGGGAAAAAGGTCGCAGAAGTTGGACCACATCAGGTCAGCTGGCAGGAGCGGTAAGTGGCGCTGGACGGGAGAATATGTTTCCAATAAGGCCTCGTCAGGGCACGTTAGCATCTGCCTCCGCTGCACTCCAGCCGGGGTCGCGACCCCCAACTCCCGCTCGCCAGTACCCCCGGTGGGCAAGCCAGGGAGACAAGGTCAGGAGGGGTGGGGGTGGAGTGCGTGTGTGTGTGTGTGTGTGTGTGTGTGTGTGTGTGTGTGTACTGGGAGGGGGGTGGTAGCCTTGGCGTCCATCTCTCGTGGTCCGGCATCAGACAAGGCAGGGTCAGCGTGAGCCGGCGACATCACACCACCGCCTGGGGTCCAGCCACGGTCACCAAGCTGCACTGCTGACATCTCGCAGTGGCCAGCGAGACTAAACACACACACATGCACACACACACACACACACACACACACAGAAAAAAAAATACAAGAAGGACACCATTTACATGAGTCTCAGCATTGCTGGCATCCTGTTGAACTTTACTGTGCCAGAGGGAAATGTCTGCAGTAGTCACTATTTGAATTGGACTAAGCAAAAAAGCGAATTGTAAACAGAGAAAGATCACCTTTTTTCTGTCTTACCTAAAGGTATGTTCTTGAACACATGCCAACATCTGACAAAGCCATTACAAAATATAAAGGGATTTAAAACAAATAAAATGCTTTTGTGTCTTTTACACATACACCACACAGGCACACCAACTATACATACCAACACCAAATTGCACAGCTTGTTCATTGGAGGTGTGGAAAGATGGTTTGATTATCTTTGTAAAAGTTTAAATTATACTACATTATTTCAGTCTCAGATCTTCCTGTATTCCTTTATTTGCAAAAAATGTATTTCACAGACCACCTTGATTTTCCTTATTTCGCATAAAATAACATCATACACTTTCACTGCTATCGGTTTGCATACATTAAAATATCATATAAACACAGTAAAATCAGATAAAATGATAAAATGGTTAACAGACAACAAATAGTCAAGAAAAGTTTTTTTTTTTGTATTTTAGCCCTTTACCTAAAAAGATACCTCATAATTCTAGTTATGAGAGCTCATCCTTTCCCATTCGTTAAGGAGAGAGTCTTGCCCTAATTTTTTCTTAGTGAGTTTTTTCCCCTTCATGCTGTTCACAATGTAAAATGCATAATCAACATCCCTTAAGATGGTCCCAAATGATGAAAAGCACATATAACAACAGATTTAACAACAAAAGGGTAACATGGAGAAAGAAGCCAAAAAAATATATTTTTTATGCTTGACAGAGGATGGATAATTATTCATTAGTAAGACCCAGCCTGTTCTAATTAGTTCTATCGTTAACAGAATAATGCAAAGGCCATCGGACTGGGGTAGGCGCCTCTGTGTTCCAGTGCATCGCTTGGAAAAAAAGAGGAGGAGGAGGAGGAGAGGGAGGAAGGAAAGGAAAAAAACACACAGCTCGGCTTAATTTGAATACAGTCTTATTAGTTTAATGACCAGAGTCTGTGATCAGGACTCATCAGCTTTACTGCCAGGGCCGTGACTCTCGTTGATTGCCTTAGGCCTCGCTTTCCACCCTCAGCACACACACACACACACACACACACACCCTCGCCCGCCCGCTGCCCCCGTTCGGCATGAGAAGCACTGCGCCGCCTCCCCTGCCCGCCCGCCCTCCCTCTCGCTACACATGAAACGTGACGTGAGGACACTAATGTATCTGGAAAAGGACGGTGGAGCGGGCAGCGAGTGAGACGCCGGGCACACACTCCTCGTGCCGGTTAATGATATTACCCCTGCGCGGCACGACACAACACACACACACACACACACACACATACACCACATGCACATAAACTGCACACACAAACGGCCACCCACACAAACACACACATGCACACTCATACACATACTCTCTCTCACACACACACACACACACACACACACACACACACACACACACACACACACACACACACACACACACACACACACACACACACACACACACACACACACACACTACAGCAGGCACAACAAGAACAAAAACAACACAACAGCAGCAAAAGACGTCCCTCCATCTCACCGAAGCCGAGAGGAGCTTTGAGGCATATCTCCATTAAGGACACCCCCCTTAATGTACTAATAGTTGACTCTAACGAGCATGAGCTTTGTTTTTTTCCTGCCCCGCAATGACCGCTCGTGGATGCTGATCGGGATGACGAACGAGGCATTAAGTTCTAATGAGTCGGAAGATCGCAAAGAGGAGAAAAATAAAACAGAAGTCCTTATTTATCCTTGGCACGCTTCGCCTCTGTCGCTTTTTCTGCTCCATATTGCACGAAAGGAGCCTATTATTTTGCGCCATACGTTTTTTTTTTCTTTCTCTTTTTTGAATCTGTAATTGTGTAATGGCAGTATAATCGGAGAAAAACAGGCCTTCCCTATGGCTGTGCACATTTAAAAAGGGTTTGAGGACATCGGAGGCAATGGATGGTAAAAGAAGAGGAAATGGCCCAAGGACCAAAGGAACGTAAGGTGATTAAAGACTAAAGAGGTGGATGAAGAGAAACAAGAGAATGGGGGTGGATAGGGGGAATGGTGTAGGGGAAGCAGATATAGACAAACAATAGTAAGTACACTAGATACATTCATTCCATTTTCAACATACTGCTAAGCACAGTTGACCTTGGATCCAACCCTTTTTCTTGCTCTGTGCTCTATGCTCATTATGTGAGTGAGTCCCCTTGAACCTACAGTAAGCCATTCTTGTAGGAATTTAAAAAATGGCTCCATCTCCGGTACAATAGCAAGCGGAGGATTGGGGGACAGATCTGTGACTGGTTAGAGCCAGAACTCGACCAAGTGAGCTACCTTCTTGGTGGACTACAAGCATGGAGAATTTAAAAATCTTTTGTTCAGAAAAACACAGAATAGGGGATATTTCCGTTTCTGTGAGGATTGAGCCATACCATTACACACAATGCTGCACAAATGACATGGGGGACCACAAGGGGAAGTGAGAGTGATGAATGATGAGGGGTTGAAGCATGCTTGTTCAAAGCCTTCAAAGAAGCCCAAAACCCAACTGAAAATTCAGCCACAGTGACACAAACACTTTGAAAGAACAACACCATGACTCAATGAGAACAATAGTGAGTGTGTGTGTGTGTGTGTGTGTGTGTGTGTGTGTGTGTGTGTGTGTGTGTGTGAGAGAGAGAGAGCATGTGCGTGAGCATGTGTTCTGAGCTGTTGCCCTAAACATGGAGGCACAGCTGGCAGAGAAATGAGCAAGAGGTGGTATGGTGTTAAATCACCCAGGGAGCTAAACAACCTTGCTGACTGGGGAAGGCCAGCACTAATTAAGGGCCGTTTTCCTGGGTCCGGGGGTATATATGTGTGTGTGTGTGTGTATGTGTGTATGTGTGTGTGTGTGTGTTTGTGTGGGGCGGGGGGTGACAAACGTGGCCTAGTCCCCTGATCCACCCTCTAGCATACATGTCCCAAGGAACACCATGGAGGCTCCTTTCATTTTGATAATGAACGATTGCTTTTTTTAGGGGGGCAGAAAATGTGTCATTGACTACCCAGGGGTGCCCGTTCCCCCAGGCCTGTCCAGCCTGCTACCCCTCTCTCTCTCTCTCTGTCTCTCTCTCTCTCTCTCTCTCTCTCTCTCTCTCTCTCTTTCCTTTCCTCCGTCCGACTTCCTCTGCCCCCCCCATTCTCTCGGCTGGAATGATATAGTGGCTCAGCTTCACTTCTGTGGGTGTTCCGAACAGATATAGGGAACTTAAAGCACCAATATCTCTCAGTGGCATCTGCTTCAGGCATTGGACCTAAAGGACGACTTGTTTGACGACCTTGTCGATTGTTTAAAATAATAAGCTATATGAATAAATACCCATGTTGACCTTAAAAAGAATATATCCAATGGAAATGGAAATGTTCATCACCACTGGACAAAAAGCATGAAGAGCATGAAACATGCAGAGGTGTATTTTATACCAAGGTTCTGGTATATTCAGCTGTACAAAATTGCTCACAGAATATAACATTTGTGAGTGCAAAGTTATTACAGATAATAATCTAGACTTCTTTTTTGTACTGCATTTGATCATTTTCAGGGGCATAACTAACAGATCTAGGCCTTGGCCTGCACACTGTGATGTTAGGCCCACCCAGTTACAATTCATATTATTTTTTCATTATAAATAATATAATTACATACATCTTGGGATAAAGAATTCTGTCTAAGCCATTTATTTGTATTCATTAATCAAACAAATACTATATGAAATAATTATATGTATATATATGATATAATTTCATTATAATATGTAATCTACATATCATATTATAGTAGGGAAAAGTAGAAATACTATATCAAAGCTCCAGAAAGATGATACGTTTTCTGTAAAAGACAAACCCATTTGACTACTACACACCCGTCATAAAATTACATATTTAGTTTGTTTTTTATTTTGTTCACTTTGCAACATAATATGAATGGTCAGTTTCACCACCCAGACACGATGACAAACACATTTCTACAAGACCACATGTAAACACATCCCACACACATATTTAAAGAACACACAATACATGCCCACACGTGCCGTGCATCACACAAGGCACATCAGTGTCAGAGTGGACAAAAAGACCCTCCGCAGACAGAGGATGGACGTTTAACCGGAGGAGACTTGGCCTCCACACAACGCCCATATTAGGGGAAAAAAAACAGCCAAACACACCACGGGTTTCATATTCATACATGGCCTGGCGATTTATGGGCGCGTTTATCGCTAGCGTCTTTATTCGTTTCCTTCACCATCTGCCCCGCAGGAGTGTCGAAGGGGACCCGGCCTGCCACCAGTGCTGAAGTTTTTTTTTCCTTCTCCTTTTCTCTCCTTCTCTCTTTCTTTTTTATTCCTTCCCTTCTTTTCACACAGGCCGAGTGTTAACGCCTCTGGCCGAGTTCACAGATTTGAGTGACTGTGGACTTAATGCCGCTCGCCTTGTTTTCAGCACTTGTCCCTCCACATTTGCCACCCTGGCTGCACAATTCCCTCCCAATTCTAATTATTCATCAGCTCGTTATGCCCCGCGCCCCGCTCCGCGGCTAATTAGGCCCGACGCGGCCGTTCATTAGAGACAGCCCCTGGAGTGAGGAAACCAGTCCAGAACCAGTCCGTCGCTTGCATGGGACTCAGCAAGCGAACTGCCGGCCAGCCAGCACGGCTGCTTCCTCGTCTCCCACGTCTGTATTGCACGTGTGTGTGTGTGTGTGTGTGTGTGTGTGTGTGTGTGTGTGTGTGTGTGTGTGTTTGTGTGTCTGTGGTTGTGTGGGTGGGTGTCTCACCTTTTGAATGTGTGTGAGTATATGTGATGGGGATTCCACGATGATGTCTTTGTGTTGTCTCCTGTATGGAAATAATATTGTTTGTATTTGAATGTGCGTGAATGTATGTGATGGCTCCTTCGTGTTATGGTTGTTATCTCTCCTGTATGGAAATTATATTGTTTGTATTTACATGTGTACGTGTGTGTGTGTGTGTGTGTGTGTTTGGTGTGGTGTGC
Organism: Alosa alosa; assembly: GCF_017589495.1. Classification (NCBI taxonomy): domain Eukaryota; kingdom Metazoa; phylum Chordata; class Actinopteri; order Clupeiformes; family Clupeidae; genus Alosa; species Alosa alosa. Next base: position 21,238,736 of record NC_063200.1, on the reverse strand, counting down.
GAAGTGATTTAATAGTAGCACGCCCACGCAGCCCCCCCCCCCCCACCGCTGCCCTCCGCGCAGTGATGCTGAGCTGATCGGCAACGCTCCATAACATAACATGGTGGCGCGCAATTTTTTGTCACTTTCGTTCGAGCGTTTGCAAGATTTTGCTTTAATTAATGCTGTAATCACAGGCAAGAGCGGCAGCCTTTGCTCGAGGGCATCTCAAAGAGTGCCAACAGATCAGGCATACGAGGGGGTAACACAAACCCACCATGACAGTGGATGGAGAACAGACATAGTGATCAAATGAAGCATGTTGTATTCAAGGGCAAAAATTAATACCACAGCATCGTTAATGCCAGTACTACTCTTCTATTGTTTCATGCATATTGTGTGTAGTATTTACATCTTTCAACAAAGCATGTATTTTTGTGTGTGAGAGTCAGTTTGTTAGTGCAAATGAGGATGTGTATGCAACCACTGGGTGCAAGTGCCAAGTTCTTGCCGCAGTTCCTTGCTGAATGTCCCTTGATGTTATGAAGAGTGTTGGTAAAGCCGTAGGGGAATGTGTGTGTGTGTGTGTGTGTCTGTGTGTGTGTGTGTATATGAGTGTGTAGGCGTGCATGAAAAAGGGAGGGGTGTTTATTACTCGACATTAACATCATAGTTTTGCATCCTGGGGCAGTAGACCACGGACCTTAAGGGTTGTAGCTGCTTTTAAATTTTATGTAGGCACATAATGCTCATTTGAGACTGTAGTGTAAGCTGCTCTAGCAGCAGGGCTAACTCATCCCAAAGTGAGACAGAAAACTGGCAACGACCAAATGTCATATGCATAAACTAAAATACATTGTGTCTCAGTGGACAAGCAGCGGCTAAAGAAATCACCTTTTAAAATAACACACACAAACGTTTCCATTTAAGATCTTCCAGCTTAAAGATATATCTGGGAGGTGAGGTGGTAGTTAACTCTTTTCTGGATATCACTGTAATAACAGTGAGAATTAGGCTACTGATGATTATGTCCATGTTTTTCGATTTCATTTAATAGAATTTGTCACAAAAATCACACTCTGTCTTTAGCTCCCGAGCCATTTGCCAATAATAATGGGCGCCGTAAAAAGAGGTCGGTGAGACCTCAGCTATGCAAAATACGCAGCGGGGACGTAATTAATGATGGCATGTGTATGAATTCCCTCCCTTGTGGCCTAAGTGGTCTCAAAGTGACCCTGTGGTGAGCAAACACGTCAGCTGTTTTGCACATTAACAGATCTGCCGTCGCCACGCAGGGGAAATCGCCATCTTTCTCTCACCTTTTCCTCAATCCTTTTTTTCATCCCTTCTTTGCCTGGCACCCATCCTCCTCCTCCTCCCCCTCTCTTCTCTCTATCTCGCTTCGCGTGTTCGGCCCTTGCGATAGCCCCAAGTGAGAGAGGATATGGACAATGGAGGGGGGGGGATTAAACAGTGAGAAATGCTCACATTCTCTTTCTCTCTCTCTCACTCTCCTCCTTCCTTTCTCATTTTCTCTCTTTCCACACACTCATGCTCTCTCTCACACACACACACACACATACACACACACATCTGCACGCACGCACACACACACTCGTGCTAATTAAAGCCTTCTCTGTGAGTGCAGAAATGTGTAATCCTGACATTTAGTCAAGGGAGATTTGGGGAGATGAGGAGAAATTCTAGCGCTGAGGTTGAGGCGGGCCTGAGGCAAGCGAGCTGGCAGACAAAAGGACAGCGGCAGGAGGAGTCGTCAGGGGCCAGGAGCTGCAGAAAGGTCATCTCTGTGAAAAGGCTAACGTGTCACTGCTTTTGTTCCTATTGCTCCAAACATATGTTTGGCCCTCCTCTGTGCCAGTCCTTATCGGGCCTGAAATCTAACCTCCAAACCACCCCACTGCCCCCCCCCCCCCCCCACACACACACACACAGAAATACAAATGCAACTTTTGACAGTGCCACTGTTTCTCTCAACAGTTGCGCGGGCGTTATCTTACCTCCTAAACGCCTGCTGAAACGTCAGATGAATGGGGAACACCTGTCCATGGGGTTTTCACCCCTCACGCCATTTTCAGAGGGCTGAAATCAAGATGTGCTTATCGCCCGTCCGCTTACACCAGGAAATCTGTGGACGGCAGCCAAAATTCACATTCAAGAAACTGTGCAGAGGATAGATGACATTGACATATTTTGAAATATTAATGAAGGCAGAGAGGAAAATGACTTGATACTATACAGCGCAGCTGACTGTAAACACAACAAGGAAAGACCACAGATCTACTGGAACAAATGATATCCTGATACAGACACAGACTGTCAAACTGAGATGTGCTAATACCCTTTCTGGCAAAGCGGTAATCAGAGAAGACTTCTGTCATTTATATTTTTGTAGAAAAAAAAAATATTTTGTCCCAATATTGTATATATATATATTTTTTTATCATTTAATATTTTAATTCTGTGCATGTTAAAAGAGGGCCCTCAACTAAATGAAAAGTGAAGGGAGCACAATCATCTGTTATTCAATTCACAACAGTTCTGCTTTACACATTGAAAGGACCTTTCAGACAAACAAATCCAGCACAGAGTAGTTGGTAGTTCTTTGACAAAGTGCTTACATTGTGTTCTATTTGACCTTCATCAGCACCTCTGAAATAAACCATCACGACTCCCACCCAGCTCCTATTGGCTCCACCGGTCAGGAGGAATTAGCCACGACAAACTGCAGGACAGCTGGGTTTCCATGACAACTGTTTACTGGGATTTAAGAGACCAAGCGGCCAAGCATTTACTTGGGATACATGAGGCCCCCCATCCCTGCACTACCCCGGCCCCATCACCCACCCACCCAAGCTTGATGAGCCCTGGGGAAGTATGCGAGTCTTGGTGGGGGGGGGGCGGTAGTGGTGAGAGGTTCCTCTGGTGGCTAGCAAGCCAGCCGCCGCCGTCGTCGTCAACTCCACGCCAGCACCCAATCAGAGACCGGCCTGGGGGGGTGTGGGGAGGTACGAGTGACAGCATGTTTAAAGGGGACGCGGCCCAGATCTGCCTGCGCGATGCATGCGGCCCGCTGTGAAAGTGCTGAGGCGTCCACACCCGGAACCGCTGACACGTCATGTTCTCTTGCTTTCTCTCTCGTTCTCTCTCTGTCACTCTCTCTCTCTCTCCCTCTCCCTCTCTCGTTCTCTCTCTCGTGGCTGACACTTAATTGTCTCTGCGGCGCCTCACACGCGGACTGTTTAAGTTGCCTGACTTGCCCTGTGCTCTCTGTGCCCTTGGCTCAGTGGCAGAACTCTGAATTTGAAAGTGTGCTCTTGGCCCTGTGGCAGGACTCCGAGTTTGAAACGTGACAGCCACAGAGGGATCAAAAATATTAGGCCTACCTCAATATCAGTGGTGTAGTCTACGTGATACGCAAGACTACGCAGTATACCCACTTAAAAAGCATCACTATCTCAGTATACCCACTTAAAATAGGCAAGGATAGGTATTAACATTTGGGGTTGATCACAGTATACCCACTACAGCTAAATGCTACATCACAGTATACCCACTACAGCTAACTAGACTACACCACTGCTCAATATAGTGGCAGATCAGTTCTGGCAAAATCTACACTTGTAAGGATGCCCCCTAACTGCTCACTCTGTATATAAGTCTAAGTATATAAGTTACTGTAATAGCATTTGGACAAGCTGCAGATGAATACGAGTCAATTCTGTGACCTGTAAAGCTGCAGAGATTTCACCCAAATGCGCATTCTGTATATTCTAGTTGTCCTTCTGGGTCGTTCAAAATAGTATCAAATGAAAACTCTGTGTCTGCCAGAATCATAACATCCCAGTTCGGTGACATGCCAGCGAAGACACTCTGAGTTCCTCGAAGCAACCTCTGAGGAAGAATCTGAGTTGTTGTTGTTGTTTTTGTTTACACCAGATGCCCATACTGCTGCTAGATATGTGTCAGCCTATTCGCACAACTAATTTTTCTCTGGAAATCTTAATTCCTGCCAAAATCTGAAATGTCTGTTTCAGAAGGGAGTTTCCATCCTTATGAGACACCATAGAAACTGGGCCCGTTGAAAGGGCAAAGCCTGTAACCACTGCATGATACTGGAACAGGATCTCCCCACGCCATCCTCTCACTATGCTAATGGAATGTGCTGGAATAGTACCCATCAAGCTCGTGTGCTCTGGGTGGCCGAGTCCACACCCTTAATGATCCGTGCGATGGCCTGGCCAAGATGACACGCTGAACCGTTCTGAGAGCTGTCGAGTCTTTTGACAACCTCTCTTATCTCATGGGAGAGGAAATGGCGGGGGTAAAGGGATTGGAACAAGCCCCCCCCCCCCCCCACACACACACACACACACACACACATACACACACACCCCTCCCATTAGTGGCATGTACATGTAGAGCTGGGGTTAGTGGCGGAAGAGTGAAAGATGGAGGGCAGATGCCAACCCCACCCTATCTCAAGCCTCCATCTGCCCTTGTGCCATCCTGTCACTGTAGTGCCCGAGCTCGACATGGTGCCATGTTTGTGACCTACATTTACATCTGCAGGTTCAAGTCATTGACCTGTCCACCCCAACAGCCACAGGAAAAAGAGGAGCCACTGCCCAGTCTGTCAGTATGAATGAAATGATTAGGACCATTAGGAGGGATATTAAGAATGGCATTTTATCATCATTGCAAAGCAGGGACACAGGCAAGTAAAACATGGGAACCTCTGAAGTAACTGTACTCTTTGCTTTACTGCAATGTAAACATTTATGCTCCTCCATTCCATCCCACCATATGACACAGATGTGTGTGTGTGTCAGAAAGGAACTAAATCAGAGTGTCGGATGGAACGATGGGGGATGAATAAATGATGATGAGGGGACAGGGTGCGAAAGAGTGTGTGCCAGTCCCGGGGAGGATCTGAGAATGAGGAGAGGCACGGAGAAGTGATTAGGCAATGGAGTCGCCACAATACGGGCTCTCTCTCTCCCTCTCTCTCGCCAGTCTCCGAGGAGCGCGCGTATGAGCCGCTTCCCCTGGCAGACATGGCATCCTCTCAGAGCGCATCAGCGTGTGATGGCGGTGATGGCCACCCCAGAGACCAGGGCACTCAGCACACATTCAGAAAAGCTATTAGCGTGCAGATGTCCTTTGCTTTTTACTCTCTTTTTGAGAGTAAAAGTAAAAAAAATAAAAAATACTCTTGCACAACACAACTGCACAACACAACTGTGTAGACTAGATGTGGATGTAGATGTGGCACACAAAAGTCTAGATGTCTATAAAAAGAATGTCAGAAAGTAGGCACTGTTGCGTGTTGGAGAAGCAAAAGCACCAGGGATTATATTAGAGTAAAATGGAAAAGTGAGTGAACAAACAAATGAATCCGGAATCACCCATAATTTAAAAAAAAATAAGCATCTCTTGTTGTACGTCACATAGATTGCAACTCAAGCCAGAGCAATTGTAGAGGAAAATGCCCAGGTTGTTTGTTTATATCAGTTGCTACGGAGCAGAGTGTGCCTTCCTCCATTGGTTTATTTAACTAGGTATTCAAATTCATACACCATAAATAAATCAAATCATTGACATAAACATGGACCTCTGGATAAAATTGCTGTTAAGTTTACCGTCTTGAAGACAAAGACCGAATGCACATAGCCTACAGTACCACAAGTATGCTAATCATGTACACCTCAATTAATCTCCAATTAATTCTCCAAGTGTTCCACTCTATTCTTGGTTTGATATCTTAGGGACTCGCAGACTTAAGTAATCTGTTGTAATAACTGTCACAATGTTCAGTTCAGATACAATTGCCTGAAATATACTGTATATTAGCATAAATGGTACAGTTAGCTAGCTAGTTAGTTAGGTCAGCGCATAGCAAAAACAATATTATCACTGGAGCATCAAAGTGTGCAGGTCCTTGTGTGTGAAGCTTCTCCTCTCCTCTGGCCTGTCCCTCCATCTCCTCCGTCTCTTTCCCTTTCTCCATCTCTCCATCTTTCTTTCTATGCACACTGGCCAGCACTCTGCTAATAGAGCCTCTCTTGAGATGGAGGGGTGATAATGGGGGACAAAGAGGGTTGAGGACAGCAAGAGAGAGAGAGAGAGAGAGAGAGAGAGAGAGAGAGAGAGAGAGAGAGAGAGAGAGAGAGAGAGCTTGCCTGTCGCAGAGCCTTGTCACAATCAGGGCGTGAAATGCAGAAAAAGCTCCCAGCCAAGAGGCCTTATGTTTACTCCTCTATGCTGTTCATTTGACATTTAGTAGTAAATTATTATTGCAGCCTCGCCCGAGGGGAGCCCCTGCTCTTGCCCCTTCCCCAGTGGTGCGATCGGTATGTGCTGGGCACTTTTGATTTTTCACAGATAAAGATGAGAGAAGTGTGTCAAAGTGAATGCGTTCACATGCAGGGACTTGTGGTCAAGAAACGCTAGAGAAACTGACCTGATTTTTGACTACGCAGATGCTATGCCAGACAAACCCTGGCGTGGCGCCCCGTGATTAAAAATAGGGTGGCATTTGGCACCTGCTTTTTTTTGTGTTTTGTTCCTCTTGAGGCAATGCCTCTCTAAATAGATCAGCACCTCTGGCTTTCACACCTGATGCACAAACCATGCCAACCTCGAGGTACCCTGCAATGGTGATAAACCATCCGGCGGATCTTATAACTGATCAAATGATCATTTAATTAGGTGGATTCGGGTCGAGAACGAGGAGCTAAAAGGTGATGACATGGCCTCTCTCGACTGAGGGGCGTCTGATTACATTGACATTTGGAGACTGCGGGCGCTTTGGACCGGTTTGTTGGACAGAGAGGGCTTTCAGCACCCCGCCCCACCCGCCTTTCGCACGTACCAGGCGTGGGCTAAACTGGCTGAACGTTCTTTAATTACAGGCGGGTGCTAACGGTGGACTGGTGGTGGTGTTGTTGTTGGTGGTGAAGGTGGGTGGTGGTGGTGGTGGTGATGATGATGATGGTGGCAGCAGCGGCTTCGCATCTGGGGCACGGAAAGCAGAGACGATGTGACAGCCCCTCACGTCTGTCTCATCCACTCTCGTCTCATCTCATCTCGTCTGGTCTCGTCTCGTCTGCCTTCGCACCCTTGTGTGCCACAGCAGCGGCGGCGGCTGAGAGACGGGTGTCAGGGGGGAGAGAGATTGACACAAGACACGAGGCTCTCACTGTGTGGCATCGACAAGGCCCGTTGCCCAGACCTCTTCCTCTTGTCCTTCCATCACGCTGGGGCTGCCAGCTGGGCGCCCAGCACGGCTCAAACCTGAGACACAACAGAGGCTCTCCGTCAGAAAAACAGCATGCGGCCGCAAGACTCCGGGGAGAAGCCCAGATTCTCCCTGCCAACATCAGCCATCAAACCAGAAAGCACCGCGCATGCAGGCACTCGTCCAGTGGGCTCTGCTGGGGCACTGGCTCTGCCTGTGAAAGAGTCAAGATGAAATCCACCACACTGGGACATGGCTAGAAAGACAAACTGACAGAAAGAAAGACAGAAAGAAAAAGAAAGAAAGAAAGAAAGAAAGAAAGAAAGAAAGAAAGAAAGAAGGAAGGAAAGAAAGACCGAATAAAAGAAAGAAATGCCTTGGGGTGCTGAAGTGAACACTGTTGAGTGGGACGTGTACACTACAGTTGTCCAGAAACTTCTGCGGACAAATGCAGTTATGTATACCCAACCCTGTGCGTGCCTGAGTGTTCCTGTTCAGCCTGTGCCAGTAAAGCGAAACGCTATTTACGGACTGTTCCTGAAAGGCACGTACAAAAAAATTAAATAAATATAAAATAAAATAAAATACAGCCGCCATCCGACCACTCACCAATACTCAACTCCTCACCTCTGGAATGCACCTCCACTGAGGAGCTGTGAAGGAGAAGTGGTGTCCATAAGCACCCTCTCTCTCCCTCCAGAGGACTCTGGCCCCACTTACGGCATTCACTTACCCACTCCGTGCCCAGTAGCGCCTGGCCGTAGCCTTAGCCGGAGTGAGTGGGAAGTGAAGTAAGAGTCCTGGAGTCTGCTCAATAATGGATGAGGGCAGGGTAAACAAATAGGGCAGGAGAAATTAAGCTGAGTTAATTATTCAGCAGGCACCAATGCACTCGGACAGCGTCAAGATTTGCTCCAATAACAGGGCAAGGCCTTCGATTCAAAACGCTCTGGACAGAGCCATCACGCCCATACTCAGTTTGTTTTTTTCGAGGCCCGTGTACATGGGTTTCGGTTGCTTTGAGAGAGCCACAGCTACTCAGCTTGCAGCTACTGTACAAGACCACATGTCAGTCACAAGCCCCTTTTGGGCTTGAGCCAAGAACAGGAGGCTAGGGCAAGGGAGGCTTTCACTGGTGGGTCTCTGTGGGAAGGGGGTATAGAGACACATTAGCATGGTTCAGCAGCTGTTGAACGTGACATCTGCGGTGGGTGGCAGTCTGTCAGATTTTCATACAGTTGCTCTTGGTTTTAGTGATGGAGGATTTTCTTTTTCAATTCTCGGGAGATTAAGAGAGCGTCTGAAGCATCATTCCCTTGCATGTGAAATAATGATGATGTATCAGTTTAGAAACAGACCTACAATCTTCTCAATATTCTATACATCCACTTACTGTGTACTGTACAGTATACGATGGGTGGCAGTATGATAAGGTGACATTATGAATTAAAGATGTTTCAAAATTCATTAAAGATTTACAAAATTGCATCCATATGGACCACAGGCTACAGACTTCACAACGAATAAAGAAAACATCAATAAATCAGTCAGACAAAGTGTTTCCACATCCACGAAAATAATTGTGCTAATCCTCACAATTAGAATAAAATAACACATTAAAAAACTGCAATTAATTGCGGGTGACCGTAATTGAGCCTCATTGATTTTCAGAGGCTGGCCGACCAGACGAGCTAAATAATGCTCCAAATTTAGCCAACATTTTGGTGAGGGAAAAACTGCCATGGTTATTTTCAAAAAGGGTCTTTGAATTCTTTCTCTCTTCCCCTCCAATGTGAGTACGGTCTCTTTCTCTCTCTCCTTCTGTCTTCTTCATATTAACATGGAGTGTTGTGGACCTTCAACTGGCACTTCATTCATCTGGGGTTTGTTGTATTGCAAGAAATATGTCTGGCTCTCATGCTAACAGTCAATGAGCTTAATGGCTTTATTGGAAATCTGTGTAGAATCTGCTGAAAATTAAAAAAAAAAAAAAATGAAACAATGGTAGTTGAATTCCTTGTTGATTTTATATGAATTCCATTATTCCATTACATTTCAAAGTCCATTATTAAAAGCTTAATTAAAAGCAATCAATCGCAATTAATCACAGCAAATTAATTAATTCGTTTTTTTTTATAGTTTGTTTTGTAGTATATTTAATAACCAAAATCAAGCTCATTTTGGCCCTTTACACCTCAAAATTCTCTCTGACCTATTCGGACATCAACCAGTCCATTACAATATGTATAAGAATGTAACCGCTACATTAATGCAAATAAACACGTAGCCTCCGAGCGAGAAAAGAGGGCCAGTGTTGAGGGAAGTGTTAATCCTGCCTAATTCACATGGCACGTTTTTAGCACACCTCCACTGGCCATTGTCCGTGTGAATATGTCGGCATAATGAAGACACTTCAGTGGCCTCTTCTAGAGATGGAGAGTGTAAAGAAAGGCGCCTTTTCAGCCACGACTTCTTACCTCAGAGAGAGAGAGAGAGAAAGAGAGAGAGAGAGAGAGAAAAAAAACATCTTACACACTGTCTGCCTCGAGGGATTCCATTAAAAACATGCGAATGTAAAGATTCACACTGTGAGCAACAAGGAGGCTGAACAGGAGGAGCACAGCGGTGAAGGTCACCAGGTTAAGTGACACATGAGGGAAAATACTGATGGCCATTTATTATCGAGTCGACACTAATGCGCTCTCAAGTCAGCTGCATTAATCGCAGTTACAACATGAGAGGACTGACATTTAATTCATGTGTAATTATTTATTGACTCATCCAGATATTGAGGTGTAAGGTTGTTCCACAATTTCGTGTGAGAGAAAAAAAATGACTTGAATGCTTGTTACATATTTAATTTGACCAGGGTTTCACTGGGAAGAAGTCCCTCTATAAAGAATTAATGTCTGATGCCATTTATTCATGGCACAAATGGCTTCTGTGCCTACATTACAAGGTCAATTTTCACTGTACCTGAAATCTTAACTGTATAACATCTACTCTTTACATCTAATAGAATAAGAAGTGTACTGTCTGGCATCCTCTCTCCCATACTCATTCTTTCCCTATCTCTCTCTCTCTCATACACACATGCACAAACAGACAGACACACACACTAAAAGGTTATGTGGGCTGTAGAGCAGAGTGTTGTCCATGTTTGTAGCCCGCAGCACAGACGCAGACGATGGGGAGACAGACCACTGGCTCCCAGGGCCGAGGCCGAGGGTGTGGGGGGAGCGAGGTGCAGGCCCAGCCAGCCAGCCAGCCGTCTCCGCAACTGCGGAAGTAACCAGGGATGGCTGAGAGGGGTGCCATTAACTTTACGGCACTAGAGGAAAGAGAGAGGGAGAGAGAAAGAGAGAAGTGGAGAGAGAGAAGGAAAATGAAAGACAGAGAGGAGTGGAGAGAAGAGAGAGAGAGAGAGAGAGAGAGAGAGCCTGGAGCCTTGGGGTCATCTTGAAATGATCCTGATTGGAGAAGATAAGAAGCTCAGAAGAAACATCACACCATAAAGTGGGAGTGTGGCTTATCTAAGCAGTTAAGTGTGTTTGTTGACCTGTGTGTGTGTGTGTGTTTCTGTCATTCAGGAGATTCTGTGTTGTATGTGTGTGTGTGTGTGTGTGTGTGTGTGTGTGTGTGTGTGTGTGTGTGTGTGTGTGTGTGTGAGAGAAGAGAGAGTAAGTGAGTGAATGAATGTCTATGTACAGTCTGTGTCTGTCAAAATGTGTGTGTGTGTGTGTGTGTTCATGTGTGCAAAGAACACAATATTTTCCGGCTGCATTCTTCCTCTGGGCCTAATGAGTGAATACAGTTGATCCATACATACACTGTGGCCACTCTCCCCTCCAGCAACTATCAACCTATATCTCTGTATTAATCTCTTCACAGTTCCCCGTCCTCTGTTTTATTTGATGTATTGTGTTACACATCCTTGTTAGAAGCACAGTTGCATGAATTAACCCCTCCTGTGATCGATTAATCCTTAGCTGCATCCTACTTGACCACAGAGCAGTCAGCCTTGCAATGGAGACATCCATCAGCAGGATATGACTCGGATTCAAACTAGCAAGTTGCTCACATGATTGGTGTAGCATGGAGAAAGTGCACAAAGACGTGTTCTCTATGAATTGATCCCGGATGAACCCCCAATAAAAATCTGATGGTCAGTTTTTGCTATTAAGTATTCAGCAGTGCTGTTGAAGGAAAGGTGGACTGTGCTTGATGGTCAAGTTTAGTATATTACAAAACCACTACAGTAATTTCCTGTGTATTAGCCGCATTGTGCTTAAACCACACGACAGTGTTTTATGCAAGTTATAAAAACAAAACCATATTAATACCATATTAACTCCTCCCGTGTATTAACCTCATAGCTTAAGAAATTTTGCAAAATCAGTGTATAAACCTCGGCTTATAGTTGGGAAATTACAGGTATGTGGAAAGTTTATGGGATCATTATGTTATTGGTAACAAAGAGTTCTACTGTCTTCTTTTCAAGAATGCATTAGTAGGTCCATTGGTTTAGCAGCTTTAGTTGTAAAAAATATTATAAGAAGCTTTCATCTCTCACTGAGTACTCCTAATGTATGTGTAAAAGGTTCACAGCACAACTTCTCCCCACTGGAAAAAAGATCACATGGAGTTTCCTCTTCTTTACTAGTAGCAGCTGAAGAATCGTGCTATTCAGAAAAATCACAATGCTTGACAGTTGAGATTGATGATGGATGATGTTTTGTTTTTATTCCTGCTTTTTTGTCTTTCTTCCCTTCTTTCTTCTTTCTTTTTTTCTCCCTATCCCTGTTTTTATTTCTTTAGCCAGTCCACAGGACCCCTCTAAGAGCTGTTCCACACCGAGCCTCAGAACTGACCGGTGAAGCACCTCACCCGGGGCCTGCAAGCTCAAGATTTAGAGTCAAGTCTTCCCTGGGCAGCCGGATCCAGTTTCACCTCCGTCAGGCCCACACGGCTCTCCTCCACTTGACCCTGCCGATTCTGACACAACGTCGGCCGTTTTTAAAGAAGCGATTTCACACCACATCTGGGGAGTTGTGTCGCCCACCCCCCTCAGGGGACGGCTGTTACCCCTCAACCACCTTTTTCCGGCTGTTGTTTTTTTATTCGGTGTCACGTGTTAATGGTCATGCTGCTAAATGACCCTTGGTACAAGAGACCCATTTGATGGGGCTCTAGACCCTGCTTTGCATAAGAGCAGCCCTGAAACATGTTGTGTTTGACCCGCACGTCTCTTTGGGTTGACCCGCGGCACTTGTGGAGACCGCTGCATGGGCCTGGGAGTTTGACTTGAAATTCCCAGGTGAACGTGTAAGCCAATTAGGAGAACTGATATGACAAATTACACTTGGGCAATGGGGAACTGAAAGAGGCACTTTTTTGTAACAGTACATTAAAAACTGTTGAAAGTCGGTGACAAAAAGTCAATTATGAATGAGACTGGACTGCACTGCTTTGAGCCCTGGGGTATTGAACTAAGTCCTTGTTGAAGGCACATTTACACCTGTTCAGTTATCTAAGATCTGAAATAAGATAAAAGTATCTTTTGTACTAAAAGCTTTGATAAACTCTAAGCTTGTGTTGTGTGACATTGGGTCGGAAATCTGGCTTAAAGAAATATCCAGGATGAAATGTTTCATTACACAAACACTTTTTGATGACCTTATTAAAAGCACATCAATAAAAAAAAGATAAATACAAATTGCATGTTTTGGGTCAAACTGTCAGCATGGATTTAGAGAATCAAAAAGAACACTGACTCCCATGTAATCCACTTTAACCATAACTAGATCAGTTTGATTTCTTTCAGAATAATTATTAATTCTAATCTCACCAAAATAATCCAGGAAATACTTGCCTGCAATGCACTACAATCAGTCAGCAATGCTTTGTGCTGTTTTAATAACACAAAAATGCTCTCAAACGGTAAGGAGAAACCTGATCTTTATCTCTGAATAATGAAAAAAAAATGAACCAACCGCAAAGAGCCGTTCTAGACTTCCTTCTTGTGTTACATGTAAAACTGCAGCAAACAACAGAAGCATCCCCAGTTTGGAACACAACATAAATATTATGGCATGTTGTTCCGGTTCTACTTCCTTCCCATTCTCATCCCGACGCCATGGCGAGTATTGGTCAACTTTTCGGCTGTATTTTTTACAGTATTGCTTTGCCAATACAGGAGTCAATACTCTTGCGAACCTGTGGGAATACGGACCCAAGGAGCAGTAAACGAAGAGAGAGAGGGAGAGCCATAACGATTCCCCCAGCTGGCCAGCCACTGGCTGAAGCAAGCAAAGATCGGCCACTGATTCATTGGCCGCCATGATCTGTACCTGAAGGAAATTCATGTATGATTATTCTGTGTCAAGTGTCTTTTCAGCTCAGGCTGTTGGCTGTGGTCAGTACATCAGGAAGAAGTATCTATGTGTTAACATATAAACACACCATGTAACATACTACCCCTTTCTCTCTCTCTCTTTCTTATGCACACACACACACACATACCCACATACACTCACACACACACACAAAAGCAAACAACACAGCTCCTGCATGAATTTTTCATAACATCATGCTCAATACTAAATGCAATAAGTGTTTCTTGTAAGATGACTCCTAGGCACTTACAGCACTTGAGCGGCCAGCGGCCGAGGTTTCCGCTCTCTGCACCGAGGCCTTGCCAGTCCACTGCTGGGTGACACCCGATGCTGCTGTGGTCCCCAAACACATGGGAGCAGTGTTTGACAGGACTCGCAGAGAGAGAGAGAGAGAGAGGGATAGAGAGGGATAGAGAGAGAGAAAGAGAGAGTTACATTGTTAACAATGAAAATAAGTCCAAAGAAGGAACAGAAAGGAAGAGTGAGACCAAAAGAACAAAGAGGAAGGATAGAACAAAAGAATACATAGCGACAAAGGGCAATAAGAATGGGGGCAAAAGATGTGGTCATTAAGACTCAGAGAGAGACTGAAAAAGAGGGGGAGACAGAAAGAGAGGGTGGAAAGGAGAGAGATGGAGAGAGAGGGAGGAAGGGGGCGAAAGGTCAGATGACACTGGTAGTGTCCCGCAGGAGATCGCCGCTGCTCCAGGCTTGATCCCGTCTAACCAGATTGGCCCCCGCGCTGGGGAGGAACAACGCAAATCCCCTTTTCCCCCACCATGATACGTAAATAAGAGTAATCCGCACCACTCATCCATGCAGACAACCCCCCAACCCCATCCCTCTCTCCCTCTTCCTCTCCATCCCTCCCTCCAACACTCTTTCTATCCCTTCCCTCCCAAAGCTACCCCAAGCTCTCCCACCCCACTCCCTCTGTTTCCTGTCATCCACAGTTGTTTAATTCAGGCTGGTCAGGAGTTCAGGTGGATACGGGTGTTCAGTATCATCCAGGAGCTTAAGCTTTTCGTCTGCCCCCTCCGCTCTCACCCCAAGCACCCCTGCCCCCAAGCCCCATACCAAAGCGCTTTTTTATTAAGGGCCTTTGTTAGATATTTTGGAGATTTTTTTAATTTCCTTGGCTTTCATACAATGCTGACCTTGCTGCCAAACATGCTTCCCTTGATGAGATACGCAGAAGCGGTCGGTCTAATCGGGACTGAAAGCACAACGGCAACAGATGGGCACAAGGGCAAACGTGGACCTCGCTGATTGGTAATCAGATACGCATTGGGCTGCATCGATTCACTCAAAAGAAGTCGGGCTCAGATGTCATATCGAGAGGCACAATTAATTACAGATTTCAAAATTAGAGGAGGGCAGAGCACCTGATGATTGATAAGATCACAAATTCATCTATGGATTGACAGATTCCGTACGATCCACCTCGATTCATGAGTGTTCTTTCAATGTCGAAATGCTTTTCAACCTTGCCTCAGAAAATGGCAAACAATATCATTCAAGATCAATGCAGCCCCTCACTCATAGTATTGATATCTTGTCCAGTTAATGCTTCCTGTTGTTGGTTCTTGACATCGTAGATGAAATGACCGGATGTTTTGTTAATGGCAGGTCCTTTTGTAGACGGCAACTGGTCAGCCTGGCTATTAGCTGTATTTCTCTGGTAGAAAGGGCAGCCATTTGTGGAAATGTTTTAGACAATAAAAAAACACCATAAAAGTGAAATATATGAGAGTGACCAATGAGATTTCTTTTAGGAGAGATGGTCATTGTGGGCGGAAAAAAAAGTAATTACATAAAGTTGAATGTAAAAGCTAAACTGGCACAACAATCAACCAATCTGTTGTCTTTGTGTGTGTGTGTGTGTGTGTGTGTGTGTGTGTGTGTGTGTGTGTGTGTGTGTGTGTGTGTGTTAAATGCCTTAAATGTTGTGCCACCACTAAAACAACAATGCAGTAATTAAAAGGTTGCTGAGTCTAATGGAGGGACATTGTGCTAAACCATTGCGCTAAATTGATTACACAAGGGTCAGCAAAAAGTTTGGGAGGGCCAAACGAGAGGACATTGACGTTCAACTCACGCTCCTTGGGCACTATCGAGCGGAGGCATTAAAGTTAATTTGCAGCTGGGAGTGGCTGATTGGCGAAAAAAAAAGGAAAGAAAAAAACCGGAAGTCCACCAACTCCCTGACAAGTCAATCCACCTGATCTAGAGTGGGAGGCCTGGGCACTCATAGATCGTTTGATTGACAGGGTCGTTATGGGCATGACATCACCAGATGGGGAGTGGCTTTGTGAGAGACGTGCTTTGAAAGCCATCACAGGGGGGGATTGGGAGGTGAGGGAGTGTGGTCTTTACAGGCCACTGTAGGCCAAGCCAGAGGGCTTCACAGCACATGCCGCAGGGCCCATTTCCTCACGGATGTCAGCAAGAAGGCAATTATTGCTTTTGAAAACATAAGAGATCATAAATATTGGACGCAAAAGACCTCATGTAACAAACAACCGGCGCTCTCTATATTCAACCAACCCCTCATCACAGAAATACACATTCACGCACACACACAGACACACACACACACACACACACACACACACACACACACACACACACACACACAAACCGTGTGTGATAATCAGAGGCGGACAGAGTACAAAGCTTCATTACTTGAGTAAAAGTACAGATACACTTTGCTAAATTTTACTCAAGTACAAGTAAAAGTACAACAGTCAGATGTCTACTTAAGTAAAACTAGTACTTGTTTTTAAAAGTACTTGAGCATCAAGAGTACAAGAGTAGCCTACATTTTCTAAATATTGCATTACTACTGCCACAGTGCTTACATTTATGTACAGAAACATCCTACATGGAGTTATGAAAAATGTTAATGTTAATACCTTGGAGAATGTAAAATTAATTGGAAGTAAAATCAAGTCATTTTCATCTTTTTACCATGTTGCCAGGGATGGGCAGTATTTCTAATACATGTATATAAAATACGTATTTCAAATACAAAATACTATTTTGTAATTGAAACAATTGAAGTGAAAACTATCATTATAACTTGAAAATTGAAATAGTCTGACGAGGTGGGGAGCGAGGTTGGCACATTCCCGGGATGGACCTGTGGCGCCTGCACAATCCAATCACGTTTGAGAGGGAAACAACAAATTGAGGGTTTCCGAGATTTTTCCTTTTTTTAGAAAAATACTTGGTTACACACGGTTATGGATAGAAATGTAGTGGAGTAAAGAGTTCAATATTTATCTCTCAAATGTACTTGAGTAAAGTCATGAGTACTCCCCAAAAATAATACTCGAGTAAAGTACAGATCCCTCAAAATTGTACTCAAGTACTGTACTCAAGTAAATGTACTCCGTTACTGTCCGGCTCTGGTGATAATTGACAAAACATATCTCAACTCTTTCTGGGATTTTGATAATTAACGTTAATTGGACAGTATTTCACATCTTTAAAAAGAACGGCAGTTTCCTGGTCACAGACCCACCATAGAAATGATCATAAAGATATTATCATACATCATAGATCACAGACATATACAGTATAGCATACCCCTAACACACACACATACACACACACACACATAATTACAGCCTCTTGGACACACACACACACACGTTCACAAAGCTCATGAAAAATGTAAAGAGAGTCATGTTCCCACAAAGCCCTTTAGCAAAGCGGGGCTTGATTGTAGACAATGGGGACATGGCGTGTCATAGTGCCATCAAGCCTTAATTACTAAACACAGTGTTTTTGTCAGTTACACCACAGGCCCATTTAAACAAAAACTTGAACTCCATTAGCCATTCTTTCATCTTCGTTAAGTTGTTTTTCGTGTTTACTGCAACTTTAAATGTCGTCTTGAGTTTGCAGAGTGGTGACTTGGAGGGAGTCATCATTAACCTATGATCTTGCAACCACCACTGGTTGTTAAATATAGGACTGACTATCTATATACATTGTCATTAAAGCACTATCAGGAAGTATATTCACAACTTAATATCTGCATATATGTTCAAGTATCCATAAAATCATTTATTGATTTGCTTATTTAAAGACATGCTTTATTCAAGACTGACTTCCTGCCCAACAAACACATACATTCTGTCAACACATGATCTTCGGTGATGCTTAGCCACGCTCCATATCTGTTTGGCTTCAGTCTGGAGTCATATGTGATCAGGGAAAGGCAACACGTCAACCGGCTGGCCAGCGTCTCGAAGCTGCCATCAAATCACAAAGCGCAGAGAGAGAGAAAGAGAAAGAGAGAGAGAGATGAGGGCAGTGGAGAGAGAGAGAGAGAGAGAGAAAGCCAGAAAAGATCGCACACTGTTTTTCTCTATAGGAGTGCTTGCGCTCCAGCTCAGATAAAAGTAAGTGTCAGAGCCTAATTGGGTTATAGCGGGCGGTGATGGATCGGGCCCCGGCCGGGGAGACGCTCGGCCGACATTAGGGTGTCTGAGATGTCAGGCAGAGTGCGCTGTCATTAATAGCTTTCCCCGCGATTACTGCATTAAGTTTATTAGCAGCTGAGAAAAACTCTTCTGCAAGCACTACCCGAGTTCGCCTGGCCGTGAGGAGGGCCTGCTTCATCTGTGTGTGTGTGTGTGTGTGTGTGTGTGTGAGTGATTCGCCCATGCCGTGAGGAGGGCCGGCTCCATCTCGAGTGTATGAATCTGTCTCCCTCTGTCTGCCTTGCGCTTGTCACTGACCCCCCCACCATGCACTCTCTCTGATAAAATACTGACAAAACACTAGCAACACACTGTACCAGGGAACCTATACAGAAGTGTGTGATTTCACTAGATGGCTTCCGACAGCACATATTTACTTGTGATGACAAGTATCAGCTGCATAGAAACGAGACAGGATTCAGCATTTCTGTGTGTTTACGCCAGAGTTTCTGTTTCAGGTCAGCAGCTATAGGGTCACTATAGGGATTGCTTTCACTGTTCTAGCATTCTCGCTTTCCTTGCCACTGTTCTAGATCTCCAATACTGGCCCAGCAATCCGTTATGCACTTCTCAATAACCTAATAGTTCTAATGTGTGAAGATTGATTTTTAGGCACGTGTGCTCTGAATTTGTTATTTTTTTTCCACCATTCCCGTATTTGTTTATTCCCCCCTGACTCTCTGATTTATGCCCATGTTGTTATTAATACGATGCCATTGACTTTACTGTGTAGTAAAACATGTCAGATATGAGGGCTCGGGTCACAGTGTCAGACCTGTACACCAAACGGACGGATGGATAGATGGATGGATAGATGGATGGATGGATGGATGGATGGATGGAACGATGGACTAACAGGGCTGGGGGGTTTGGGGGAGCTTTTGCTGATTGTTGCTCTCATTTTTAAATGGACGGATGGGTGAAGGAGGCTGAGGAGGAGGTGGAAGAGAGGGGAAAAGAGGAGTGGAGTTGAGAAGAGGAGTGGAGGATAGAAGAGGAGTGGAGTGGAGGATAGGAAGTGGAGGGGAGGATAGAAGAGGAGTGGAGTGGAGGATAGGAGTGGAGGGAAGGATAGAAGAGGAGAGGAGTGGAGGATAGGAGTGGAGGGGAGGATAGAAGAGGAGTGGAGTGGAGGATAGGAGTGGAGGGGAGGATAGAAGAGGAGAGGAGTGGAGGATAGGAGACCTGTGGGAGTTGCGATGAAGACGGACGGCGATGGGGCCAGACCCAGGGAACGAGCTGAGAGTGTCCTTTTATTCCAACCAAAGGCCCCATCAGTCTTCCCCCTCTATCTCTCTCTCTCTCTAACTCAGTCTCTCTCTCCCTCTCTCTCTATCTCTCTTGAGAACATGGACAGACTTAATCACCGCTCCTCTGTCTGACTGGCTTAAATGTCTGCCCAGCTCCCCCAGTCAAATGGCTTGGACGGCGGCACAGATCGCAGGCTGCTCCCACGGGTTTGTAACGAAGCTTTTGTGGCCCACTGTTCACAACACACACACACACACACACACACACACACACACACACACACACACACACACACACAAACACACACCAGCGCTGCGTCCGCCTCTCTCAATTGCTTGAGTTTAAAGCCGTAATTGGGGACACTGATCCCGTGTCAGTTCTGTCAAGAGACGGTCAGTAACTGGAGTCTTGTTAGCGGCCCGCTGATGACTTCCCATTGCACCCTTCCCTTTGGGTTGGAGGGTGGTGGTGGGGGGGTGGGGTGGGGAGGGAGGGGCAGGGGTGTCCGTCTGTCAGCGCAAAGGGCCCCTGCCGGCTCGGCTGACCTGTATTCTTGCAATGGGCACGGGTGGGACAATTGAGACCACTGATCTGATTCCGCAGAAGATCCTGTTGCCCCCTTCCCAGAGCACTGTGGGAACGGCGCCCGGCCCCAATTTGTCGTACGCAGGATGGAGCGGGCGGCCAGATTTCCCCTGGGTGCTTCACGGAGGGCACTGGATCCCATGTGAGCTGCCCCACATCCGTTTTTTTTGCATCTCCCTCTCTCTCGTTTTCCGACACAGGTAGCTGTTTGTGTGCCCCTCGTCTGACTAAGCCCATGCGTATACATGCAGACGGGGGGAGGTAGCCGGTGGCGTTTCTTGCGGGCCAGGTATTGGCTTTCCCCTGAGGGAGAGTTCTAATTAGGTAATTGACTGACACACAAAGCAGGTGCACGTATCCGTTACAGCAGGGCTCGACCTGTTCATTATTAAACGGTGACCCTCTTTGGCACTCGCACCGGAGGTTCCCGAGGCGTAAGAGGGACAGAGGTCCCGGACCAACCCCCTCCACCTCTAACTTCACCCTACTACATCCATAAAGAAGTGACCACTTCCCCCACCCCACCCCACCTCACTCTCCACCCTACCCTTACCCTCATGTGCTCGTCTCTGGAAACACCGCCCCGGTTCGTAATTACACTTGCTGCTCCGGCCAGCTCGTCTCTGCGTTCGCATCACATCGGGGCGCCATCGCTGCCTCTCCGGTTTCCTGAGCCGAAGACCGCTCGCCGTTTGTTTCTGTCTTCCGTCCCTCCGTCCAGGGATATGATTGGCTCCCGCCAGAAACAACAAAACCTCCACAAGACAACCGGAGATCAATATCTGTCATAAGTGCGCTCGTAGATGGGGTCATGTTTGAGAATAGAGACAGTGTATTTTTGGGCCTCACTGGGTTCAGTCAATTAGGCACAAATTTTCCTGATTACATATATGGGCCAAAATTGCAGTGGAAGCCACTCGGGACTAGTTTCATCAGCAGTTTTGGTGGACTATGCGTGGGCAAAGTGAAGCGTAATCTTTTATTGGTCCTTCCCAACGGAGACAACAGAGATCATCTGAAAATGTGCATTGTGGGTTAATCACCGTCTTCCGTTAGTGAATGGAGCCTAAGTAGGCTAAAGAAAGAAAGAAAGAAAGAAAAAAAAGGGAAAAAAAAAGAAAGAAAAAAAGAAAAAAAGAAAAAAAGAAAGAAAAAAAGAATGGGGAAAAATGCTAAGATGATGGAGAGGATTGATTTGATTGAGCTGTTTTGTGAACAGCTGCATTACAAAGTGAGCCATGCATGGCTTCCTTTTCATTCAAGTCCATTTAGGTCGCCTGCACAACACGGTATGCGAAGGTCAGATGGTGTCATTTAATGCTATCCTGAGTTACCTCAGGTCAGCTAATATATTAGTACAGTATCAGTACAATTTAGATATAATAAACTAAATCAGAGCACTGACCTTAAGCCAGTCTGTGAAAACAGCATCATTACAAAGTGAATAAAAGTCTGATTTGTCACACTCTATTCAGTCATCAGATGTTCTGCTCACAGTAGAGCTTATCAGTTTTCACAGTTTTCTTTTTTTGTCGACTACATTTGCGACTGATGCCATGCTCCACTTCCACCTGATGTATTTCAGTCAACACTGATGCATAAAACCGGGGGGAAGAGTGGAGTTGAATTGCACCAATTACCTTCTGAATGACACCCCATCTATACTTCTGCCTACAGTAACCTAGACACCTGCTCGCTACTGGGAGAATATCTCTTTTCTGGGTTATCGACATGCATGAGGGCGGAGAGCTGGATGCGTTTCCCTTAGAGAGCCGAGAGGCACGGTGGAATCTGAGCGGCCTGTTTCTCCTCATTGTCGAGCCTTCGCTGGCATTATTCACAGGAGCGGAGCGAACAAACGCTTAGGCCACCAGTCTGTGCCCCTTGGCCGAGCTGAGATATGGATTGATAGTTGAGAAGGAAAATTGATTCATACGGGAGAGGGTGTGGGGTGGGGTGGGGGGGGGGGTGGTTGGGGGTGGTCCGAGCTCTCACCCTCACCCTCGTCCAGGCACTGGATCGCCGTGGAAACGGGAGACGGCCCTGCCATATTAATTCATCGGGCCCACACATTTCATTTTCCCCGAGACGGGGGCAGAGTTACGGAATGTGCCCACTCTCGGAGACGCAGATGTCAAAGCCACTGCATCACTGTATCCGGAGATGGGAAGGAGGTGGGGGGCTATTGAATGTACTGCCAAACCTCAGGCAGGAGGCGAGGGTAGTGGAGACAGGTGGCAACTCCAGCTTGGTGCGAGGAAACTGACAGATCAGGGGGAGAACTGATATCACATCCGGAAGGAGGTGTAAGTATGTTTGTGCACTGCGTGTGTGTGTGTGTGTGTGTGTGTGTGTGTGTGTGTGTGTGTGTGTGTGTGTGTGTGTTCATTCATGTCTATGTGCAAATGTGTGTGTGTGTGTGTGTGTGTGTGTGTGTGTGTGTGTGTGTGTGTAAGTGTGCAGAAGGTGATGGGTTGAGGGGAGGGTCAGAGAGGTCCAAGACAACAGCTGACTGCAGTCGATCTGGTCCACATTCGGTCCAGGCCCGGCCCACACCAGACCCAGCTCTATAGCAGTGAGCTGCTATGTGGGACACCAGAGCTGGGATCAGAGTGACAAAGATGAGGGATTAGACGGCATCAGCATCTTCTGCTCTCCTCAGCTTCTCCGAAGGATTCTTAGGGATTAGCGCAGCGTGAGGAGTCGCCTCCAGAGATTATCACTGTGTGAGAGAGGTGACATTAGGTTCTTATATAAAAAATAATCTTGGGTATAATCTCTTCCTGTTTTAACCAAAGACTTGAGGGGTTAGCCGAGGGTTATGAAGAAGACGTGAGAATAATTCCCTGCTGGATTGACACAAGTGACCTCACAGAGCCTCTGGAGGCTTTCTGAAACATAAAACACTTGCACAGTGAGATGCAATTCATTATAATTTATAATATAATATAATATAATATAATATAATATAATATAATTTATCATTTTATTATATAGCTATCCTATTGTTTTTCATTGCACATTTTCCCACCATGGAAATGCAAATGATAGCAACCTCAGTGTTCTGTACAGTGTTCTGACTGTAGCTTTGAATGGTGGAAGTGGGGACAGAGCATAAAAGCTGAGGGAGAAAATCTGAATCTGGAAGAGCTCAAACTTGTATTATCACTAGCAAAAAGCCAATGGACATTTAAAAGACTTCTTGTGTACTTCTCCAAGTACACAAACAAAAACACAGACATACAGACATTTCCCCACAAAACCTCAGTGCAGTAGATTTATGATCGGGGCAGATTCCCCTCCTCCTCCTCCTCCTCCTCCTCCTCCTGCTCATCTCCCCAGTCCTTGCCCCACTCCATCCACAATCTCCTCACCCTAGATTAACAGAGATCCGGTGGAATCATATTAATCATCTCTCATCCAGATGTGTCTCATCTAACAGAGAGGCCACTCTGTCCAGAAGCTTAAACACACAACCCGCGGAGGAAAATAAATAAATAAATAAACAAATAAATAAATGAGGGTGGTGGGGGTGGTGGAGGGGAGGACAGAAATGATTGGATTCATAGTGACAGTGATTGATTGATATCAAACAAGGCCTCTTTGTTTGTACAGTGGGATAAGAGACTTTGACATGAATAGCACGCCAGACACTGCTGTAATCCGTTCAAACACAGACGAAGCTTGTTTGAGTGACAGTGATTTTTTGGGAGATGCATTTGTCTCGATTCAGATTTTGGGATTCACAATTTTTTTGGAGGTGGAGGGGGACAACAAGATTTTGGGGAATGCTTTGTGCACGCCATGCTTGATATTTTTCATCATATTGTTTGTGATAAGCTCCTCAAAGTGCTGAATAGGGTCATGTACTCGTTGTAATCTGTCGACTGGAGTAGTTTGACATTTTGGATTTTGGGGAAACAAAATAACAACTCGCTGATCCCAACCCAAAACACTGAATGTTTGTCAATATTTATGCAGAGAGAGACAGTACAGAGATCTTTTGTTCACACTGAATCAGAAAATGTTCACTGGCTCATCTTGTTAATCTCAAACAGCCTTTTCTTTTAAAGGGCTCTTGGCTCATGCTTAACTAATTACTTTCATCCCAACAGTATATAAACACACCTTTTAAAGCTTCAAATAGCTCTCCTCTCTCCCTTCCCAGCTTGACCTCTGAACCCCTATCACCATTTGACCCCTGTAGCCACCCATCTCTCGTCTCTATCCTTTAAGAGGCTAAGGTGAGGTGTGTGAGTGTGTGTGTGTGTGTGTGTGTGTGTGGGAGGGGGTGCTTAGGTGTTCAACATTTTTTCTTGACTGCTTTCAAATCCCTTCCAGCGCACACAAAACACGCTATAAAAGGCCAAAAGCGCAAATAAAAATCATCTTTACGAGATGTAGGAGAGGGAGAGAAAAGGAAAGAGAAGAGAAGAAAAGAGAAGAGAAGAGAGAAGTGGGCCTCCTTCCTTAAGCTCATCACTTCAGTCTTGACCTTGCCGACCCCCCTGTTGCGATCTGAGGCAACTACGTGGCCCGCCGATTCAATAACCGAAGGGGTCAGCGAGACTGTCACTGCCAGGACGGATTTCCTGGAGCACTGTGAAGACCAGGGACCATCTATTTGGTCTCTCCGAAATCCCACCTCTTAACGCAGAGGCACGTTGGAGGACACAGACAAAGGTGCGAGACTCAAAAACGTTTGCACCTGTATTTCACGTTTGCTGTTAAATGGTGGTCATTTGGCTTCCAACAGATGGGTGTTTCCTTTGGAACTCCAAGCGCTTATCTCGCCCTTGCCACGACACCGCAGTCGTAACCCGTGATTTTTTTATAGTGTCCTGTCAAAGAGATGGTTATCGTATCATATTACGGCGTATGATAAGATGCGCATGGTGCTGTTTAAACGCGTAAAATGTGGAAACAGCAGGGCGTGAGATAGATCATCTCAACACATGGAGAGCAGGGAGTCTGGACAGCAGACAGTGGTCTTCCTCCAAACACCCCTGTGGAGAACAGACACCTCTCGCTTTAATTAAGCCAATAAATCAGATTCCCTCTTTCTTCCTCTCTCTCTCTCTCTCTCTCTCTTTTCCTCTCTCCTTGTCTCTCTCTCATTCTCTGGATGTGTGGGAGTAACACTGATAGCCCCAAAAAAAAAAAAAACCATTTCCCACCCCCCAGGTGTTCTCATGTCACACATGAAACCCAATCGGACTTAAAGACGTGCCAGCCCCCGAGAGGAAAAATGCTTTTAGGGAACTTTTAAAACTGTCTTTAACAGTGTATTTTTAGTGCCCACTAAAACCCTCAGTCACACCACACGGAACACTGGGACCAGTGGGGAAACAGAAAGAGAGAGAGAGAGAGAGAGAGAGAGAGAGAGAGAGAGAGAGATGGGGAAGGGGAGGGAGAGTGTGGGAGATAGATAGAATGAGATATAGAGGGAGGGAGACAAGATGAGAGGCCAAGGAAGAAAGAGAGAGAGATGGGGAGGGAAAAGGATAGATTGAGAGAAGAAGAAAGAGAGAGAGGAAAGGTAAAGGATGTGAGACAGACAGAGAGAAATAGAAAAAAGAAAAAGAATAGAATGATAGAGAGGGAAAGAGAGCAAGACAGACTTCAGTGAGTACAGACAGTCCTCCTGTTGCATTCCTTATATGCCATCTGAACAGGTTGTGTCCTAATTTGGTCATCTTGATAACCTGACAGCATCCAAACCAATACAACTGTCCCACTTTCCACAGGCAGAGGACCATACTTTCATTTCCATCAATATAAAGGCACAGATAATCTTGAGATATATGTTTTCTGATATATGACATTCATATTCGTAGCCACATTGAAATAAGAACCAGATGCCTTTTTGGAGATAAACAGTACAGCGAAGGAATATATTTTCCTTCGTCAAAAATGTGCTTGAAATTAGTGCCACTGATGCTGTATCAAAGTACCACAGTGACACAGTTTGTGTAAATATAGGACAACTATTGAGCAATTTGTCATGTGCAGTGTCTGCTTTTTCAAAGCCTAGCAACTACTGTAACAACAAACATTTGAGGGTTAAAAAGAGGGCCTGCATTCTGAGGGACGTAAAAAGGAATGAGTTTATCACTAGACCTTAAATGACTTTGACTTAAATGAAGCCAATTTGACATGTTGGCAGAAGGCACCACAAATCTTTATTTAGTAATGAGTGTAATCAAATTTATTGAGTTCAATTTGCTTAGGACATAAGCATGCCAAAACAATATGTGTAATTGGACCAGACACTAGCTGTTGCCTCTTAGAGGGAATAAAGTGTTGTGTAATCAAAATAACTTGCGTCTCAGTTTGGATTCAGCAACAGCAGAGGGAGAGCTTGGAGACGTACAGTAACGTCACAGGAGTCCATGTTCCAGCCGCCTCTCTCAGACACACAGCTTTCACCTGGTGCTGAACACACAGGCATGTTTTATGATGCCGAGAGTGAGTATTGCATATGAACCTCATAGGCCCCCAAGACAGACAGACAGACAGACAGACACACACACACACACACACACACACACACACACACACACACACACACACACACACACACACACACACGCAAACACACACACACACACACACTCACTCACTTACTCACTCACTAAATATGCAGGCAAAATATGCAGACACACACACACACAAAAATACATAGACAGAATATATCAGGACACACAGACTCTCTATCTCTCACACACACACGCACACACACGTGTGCACACACACACACACACACACACACACACGTCTGCACACATACTCACACACACACACCGGCCCCTGCTCTCCAGGCCAGGGCCTAACAGCGTATCTCCTGACCCTTCCACTCGGCGGCTTGTAAAAGGCGCCACAGGGGGTCCCGGCGAGTGCGGGAATGGAAGCCATGTGACAGAAGACAGCGCCTATAAATATGGCCGAGATCACAGAGGTGCCTAATGCCCAGGCGGACAGACGGGGCCTTTTTACCACCCCGTCTACAACATCTTAAAAAGTGCCTGTCGTGTCATATGAAACCCATAAAACACAAAAACTTCCTTGCTCGCCGAGAGAATAAAAAAGAGGAGATAAAAATAAATAAATAAATAAATATATAAATAAATAAAACACTGACAACCTCCATCAAGGCTGGATCTCAACTCACTACCCCCGTTGCTTCCACAAACTGCCCCCCAAACTGTCCCAACTCACTGTCTACATTTCTACCTCATGACTCTGGTTCTTTTTCCTCCTCTTAAAATATCACTGTGAGCGCACCATAAAGCTAGGCATGGCCGTGCTGAGCCTGAGAAGAGTAGAGCAGAGCATAGCATAGCAGAGCAGAGTGCTGGGTTATGGCCGGGGACCTCTGAACACTATCCGTCTTATCACAGCAGCAGAAGTTTCTCTTCCGCTGCCCTCTGTTTTTTTTAATCTCCTTTTATCTTTTTATTTCTTTATGGTCCCTCACTCCTCCACTCCTTTACCTCCTCCTATCTCACTTTTTAATTGGCCTCTCTGTCTAGCACTGCCAACGTACTGTATTGTTGTACGCACGGCATATCTGGATTTCAGTGTTTGATACAATGTTTGGATCACTTTGGAAATATCTCTCTATCTCTGTTACTGTTCCTGTAGTAGTAGCTTAGTAAGGAGTACAAAAGCCAGGCCAGTACAGGCCGGCTTTCCTGTGGTGACTGATATGAAACTTTGCACTGCACTCTCACATCCACTCAGCAAGGCTGAGGAGAGCTTCCCCTGCTGTGCTTTGGGAAACAGGGTCGTGTGTGTAGTAGGAACAGGAGAGCTGGAGTAGATTAGTTTAGGAGGGAGAGGGAGGAACAGCCCCTCAGACTGGCTATGAGGTCCAGCCACGGAGAGAGAGGACGGACCGGACCGCCATCACCACCGTTCACCATGTTGGCGTGGGGGTGCAGCTGCCTCTACTGTCACATGTGACGTGAGTCAGCACGACCCTGCTGCAAGCATTTTCCGTCCACACGGACTCACACACACACACACACACACACACAGCTAGGCCCATATGAAGAGGGGTGAATATGTGTGTATGTGTGCGTGTGTGTGTTGGTGGGTGGGTGGTGGTGAGGATAGACACAAGGCAGTGTCTGTGTCATACTGACTCGGGAGAAATTCAGCTGCAGATGTGACGAGAACAAGCTGCTCCAGCGGAGTCTCCTCTCATTCTTCTGAATAAGACAAGATGACATGCCGCTGTAATTGGGTTTGGATGGCATTTCTTTATAACCTTAACCATATTTGTCATTACTCTTCCCACCCGGGCACGTTTTGCCCCCATTTCCTTGGGGAACAGTGTCTGACTACAGACGCAGACTGCTTGTATATCTTCAAAAAGGCCCTTTACAGTGTTATGTGATGCCCTTTACACAATGTCCTTATTCAGCTGCTGATGGCGATGCTCAAAGGGCATAGACGTACTAAAATTCACCATTACAAGAGAAACAAAATGCCAAATAGGTAATGTAAACATTTTACATCAGGTTCTGTGCTGACTATAAGTTCTTTGCTTTCGACCATCTGCCCTCATTTTTTTTTCTATGTCAAAGGAGTAACATCACAAATTTATCTCACATTTCTAAGATAACTTTATATCAAATGAACTATTTCATTCGATAACTATGTCATTCAGATACAGCAGGCCTGTCTGAATAGAGTGGTAGAGCTAAAGTTTCTGTTCTTACAGGAAGAGCCGCCACAGAGTCCACGCACCACAGTGAAGTGGATGAGTGACGAGGCTTTGCTTCAGGGCCCAGAGAGGTGGCCGTGGCTGTGGCGGCTGCTAGCTCTTTTTAACTCGTGCCAATGACCTTGCGCCTACGTGAGGAGTAATAGTATTCAGATGGAAGCGAGAGCTTGCATGCGTGTGTGTGTATGTGTGTGTGTGTGCAAGTGTGTGTCTGAGTGTGTGTGTGTGTGTGTGTGTGTGTGTGTGTGTGTGTGTGTGTGTGTGTGTGTGTGTGTGTGTGCGCACAATGTGTGGGTTTGCTCTGCGTCTGTTCTTGTGGCTCCCAACAGACCCCACCCACCCTCTCTTGTCTGAAGGCCTTCTCTCTCTCTCCCCCTTTCTCCCTCATTCTCTCTCTTTCTCTCCCTCCCCCCCCACACACACACTTCTCTCTCACACTCTCTCTCTGATTCTTCTCTCTTTCTCTCCCTTTTTTTTGCTCTCTCCTTCTCCCTGCAGCTTGAGAATGCGCAGCAGCTCCCGTTCTGGCAAGGAGATGTCATCGATTGCACTCGGCCGGAGCTGCTCTCATTACCTCATCGGAAGGAAATAGTTGGGCCTGGGAGACGAGCTGCGTGAGGAGGCCCTCTCTCTCTCTTCCTCCTTCTCTCTCTCTCTCCATCTCTCTCTCTTCCTCTCGCTCTCTCTCATATTCTTAGAGGAGGCTAGGGCCACTGTCACCAGGCCTCACAATGGGCAGTGTTCCTCCAAACGTTTCCTCCTTCTGCAGCCACTGAGGCCTTGAGACAAATAAATTAATCTCCGTGATAAATAGGCCTGTTCCTCAAGTAGGACGTTGAACCGAACAAATGGCTTCTTTAATTTACCCAGGGGGATTCGCAATTAGCGCTGGAAAGTTTCTGGGGCTTTGGGGGAAAAAAGGACTCTTGTTGAAAAAAATACGAGCGAAAGCAGAGTTCCATAATGTGAATGAGTGAATGATGCGTGCTATCGCTTTCTGCTTACATGCATAGCGGAAAACAATAGGGTTGTTATTCTCTTGGAAAAAAAGAGCTTCTGTGCACATTTGTTGATTTGACTCTGACTTAGTCTCTTTCCTGTCTGGGGTATATTTATGCACTTTCAAGTGCCTTCCAGTCCCACTTCACATTACAGGCACTTAGAAGTTTCTGTGAGAAAAAAAAAAATAATAGTACGTGCTTGTTAAGTAAGTAAATATAATTACACGCCACTAACTTTGTAAGTACATCTTGTAATTACACTGTATCTATCAATTGATAATGTGTTAGGTACATAGTATTACGTGTACTTCTAAGTATTACTATATACAGTATTGTGTCCCATAATATAAAATTGACTCAGTTTTCTTAATTGTTGTGATTTATATATATATATATATATATATATATATATATATATATATATATACATTTTAATTCTTAAAATCCTCATGCACATGTTTATGTTTACATAAACATGTGCATGAGGATTTTTAAGAATTAAAAAATGGAATGATGATGATGACAAACAGCTTCAAACTTAGTTATATTTTGCAAATATTGGGTACATTCCATGTAAATGCATTTTCAATTTTGTAAATATTGTAAATAGAACAATATTTTTTTAATAATAATGACATTTGACATGTTCTGTGCACTTCATTCTGCTGAAAGCTCAGCGTTGGTGCACAACACCTTTTATGACTAAATCCTCTTGACCTGCAGGAGTTAGTTGCCGACTGTCATGGTCTCAAAGGCATTCTGATAAACCAGTCACTCAAAGGGATTTTTGAGATCAGAGATCCAATCAAAGACTCAGTCTTAAGTGAGCCCCCCCTGTCCAAAACATACAGCACACACACACACACACACACACACACACACACACATATACGCACACACACATGCTTAAACACAATTCACAATTGAACTAACTTGAACTGTCTATGTCTATAAAATGCAGGGAAGAGAAAACACACTCACACTGACAGCAATGAAGACACAGAAAGAACCCCCCCCCCACCCCTAACACACACACACACACACACATGCACACACACGCAAACACACAGATCTTTATATCCCTCAAATGTGCGGACCAGAAGAAAAACCCACCAGATCATGAAGAAGCACAAAAAGAACATGTGGTATATTCTTGTGTTTTAGCATGACAGGTGATACATGATGGTTGTCAGACATCATAGTCACATCCTAGAATTATGCATTACGCTTTAAAAACACGGAGGCCATTGAGATAGGAAGCACGGCCTTCTCATCTTCTTTAGATTTGGAAGAGTAAAACCAGTAATCTGGTTTAATATCCAACTTAATCACAAAATGCTAAAATTGCTTGTCAGAAAGAACATATCGTGGTCAAAAACCCCACAAATGCTCTAATTTAAATGACAGACCTTAAAGCTCTTACTCGCTAACCAAAAGGCTTTCATTTGTCTGAGAGCAAATCTGTTGTTTGTTTTTAGTGGGTTCTGGAGTCATGCCGTAACCAAGGCCACAAAGGCTCTAAATCAGAGGGAGCGAATGAGCTGCTCACTGATGACATCGTCTTGAACTCATCACCTGTGAAGTCATGCAGAGGAAGCCGCACTATCTCCTCCTTGAGCGGATATGAGACACACAGCACGGTGGATGCTCCTTACAAGTCTTAAAAAATGGTCATGGTCATCACGGAAAAGTTACGCAACACTCTCTAGTTCCGCACACACATGCTTACAGACACATACGTCTGCACACGTGTATATGCACACACCTGAACAAATGTATACAAATACATAACACACACACACACACACACACACACACACACAACAACCTGGCCTCTTGTCCAGCCAACAGACAGACAGGGCTGGTGCTAAATGCTAGGCTGGTCTGGGCACTGAGCCTGTGAAGCTGAAACGCTTTAATCAGGCCTGATGCTGCCTGCTGCCGTAATGAATGGAGGCCCCGAGTCTGCTGGAGGAGAGGAGGAGGAAGAGGGAAGGCAATCTCTGGAAATGATTACCGACTCATTTCCTTGTTTATCCTGCCTTTGAAAAGAGAGAGAACCCCAACCAACCCCCACCCCAACACAATCCACCACCACCACCACCTCCTCCATCGTCACCACTCCACCCCGACGCTCATTCAGTCCGCACCACCGCCCTAACTCAGCACCTAACCCCCACCCTACCATCACGTCCTCAACACACACACACACACACAACACCATTCACACAGACAGACACACTTTCTCTCACATACATAGACGCATACATGAATCCATACATTCATGTATCCACACGTACACATACAGCATACACATATGCAGATACACTAACAAAAAAATGTACACAATACACAGATATGAGCCAGTTCAATCAAGTCTTTATCTCATCTGTCTACCAAGTCAATGTCTCTCCATTTCTCATTTTCTTTCTCATTTTCTTTCTCTCTCTCTTTCCCTTTCTCTCTCTACAATTCTGTCTGACCCACCTCCACCACCCCTCTCTCTCTCTCTCTCTCTCTCTCTCTCTCTCTCTCTCCTTCCACTTCTTTCTCTTTGTGTATCATTGTTGGGCCCACTTTTGAACATTTGGCATACGGGATCAAGCCTCTTTTTTTTGTATTCCTGGACTGGGACCACGTTTTGCTCTTGTTCACCTTCAAGTGCAGGGAGTAGGGTGGTGGTGGTGTGTGGAGGCGGGTGGGGTGGGGGCAGGGTTTAAGGCTGAAGTTAATGGCTGGAAATCTCCAACTAACCTCCCCAACAGCTGTCTCTCCACCCCACTCTCTTCTCTTCTCTTCTGTCCGTCTCACTCTCCTTTCTCCAGCGTCTCCCCCCTTATCGTTTTTGTTTTCGGCCAACTGCCCCCAGCCCAGTCTAGGAGCAGGATAAAGCCTCCGCTTGTTGATAAAACAACCACTCCAGTGAATTTCCCCAAAAATTGGCTTTTTCTCTGAGACAAGTGGCTAGAGGCCGGAAGAGAGAAAAGAAAGGAGGAGGTGTGTGTGTGTGTGTGTGTGTGTGTGTGTGTGTGTGTGTGAGGGGGGTTCAAGCGTTCCTTTTTCTTCTCCTACTTCTCCTGCTTCTTCTCCTCCCTCTTCCCCTTCTTCCTCCGGCTGAAAAGAGGAATGGAGAGAAGCTGGCCGTTGGAGTCTTTCATTGGCAATCCGTCCTCAAAAGCTTTGGCAGGCTCTGCGCCAGTAATGATGCAAAGGCCAAGAGCCTGTTGAACTTCACATTTGGCAAGAGCCACTACTACACAGCAATGATAACAATAATAATAATAATAATAATCATAATCATAATAATAATAAGTTTGTGATTAAATCATTAATTGTTAAAATTATTTGATTATTATTTATTATTGTTCATTATTTATTATTGTTGTTTAAAAATACTTGGACCACTTGCCAATATTTACAAAAACAAAAAAGCAGTACTATTTACAAGCTAATAATTCTACAGGAATCACTTGGAAGCCTTTCTATTAATACGGAGGCAAACCACAGACCTCTTACGACACAGGGACATTAAAACTGCTAGTGCATTAGG
>NC_063200.1:21180493-21200493 GCF_017589495.1 Alosa alosa | reverse complement strand
ATTTAAGCCACAGTGACATGAAAACACACTCGGGCGGGAGACGGGCCAGGCAGGCGCGGGCGCTAATCCAAAGTGACACGCTGGATGTCACAAATCTCGCACCACCGGGTGGGATGTTAATGGCCATTAAAGAGCCACAGTCCATGCAGGCCGAGCCACCAAGCAACAACATCAGATCAGAGATCACCAACAATACATTGGTGAAAAAGAGATAAGGTGCTAGTTAAGGAATTACAAAATAATGACTATCGACAACAACTATGTGTTTGTTATCTGACAGAGTAAGATTCTTTAATTAAATGCAAATCGAAAAGAGTCAAAGAAATAAATCTTATCATCTCTGTATGACTCTGGATGGCTGGAACTGGTGCTTTGTATCTTGTATCTGATGTGTATGCATGTGTGTGTGGGCTAGAGGGAGGGGGTACATCTGATGGGTTGTGTCAATCTTGTGGATATATGTCTAATGTGTAATGGAATGAATGTGTCTACTCTATGTTTCCTATGTGTTCTATACTATTCTTACCAGTGAGACCAAAGATAATTTTCATGCAGACATGACAATAAAATATATTCTATTCTAAAACTGATTGAGTTCCGGTCCTTGATTGTGATTGGCTGAATCACGTTCAATGCCATTGTAAAATGCGTACAACCGCTAGCACGTCGTGCTTAACAATGCCCCCTTAGCTGCTGTAGAATCAGTGTAACCTACGGCCTCTCAGGGCTTATTGCTTAATTCTGTTCTGTTCTGTTCTATTCTACAGTATTCTATTCTAATCTATCTCTTAATGGTGACCTACTATGTACACTTCCCAGACCTACTATGTTCCAAAAAATCCCAGAACGTTCACTGTTCACTTAAGAGTGAGGCCCATGCTTTGTACTGTACTGTGTAAGTGAAACTGAGTGTGTGACTTCCACACAGCAATGTGTAGTAACAGAAATCCTTACAGTTCTCATCACTCCCAGGCAGCAGACACTGATAAAACCCATTTCTTTCTCACATGCTGCCTCCATAGCACCAATCAGACAACTGATGCGTGACGCATGGTTTTGGAGAGGAGAGAATGCGATGGGGGGGGGGCGTGCTGACGAGGAGCTTAACCCTGCACCCCTGCACTTGAGACCCACACACCTGGCCAGGATGTGGGCAAGGTTCACGGAAGCTCCACCAAGGTGGGCTCTGTGTACATATGTGTACGTGTGTGTGTGTGTGTGTGTGTGTGTGTTGGGGGGTCCCATGTTTTTGAAATGATATCCATTACTGTTTGTGACAGGCTTCCCAGACAGCAGGCTTTGATGCTTGCTCAGACTGACAGAGCGGGCCAAGTGACACTGATGGCTTTGGGCACAAATCAGAGTCGGTTTACTGCATCCCAGCAGCCGCCACTCACCACTCCAACTCAAGCTGCCGCGCTCCTCTACTCCTCCTGTTCTTCACTACTTCTCTCTTCGCTCCTCTACTCCTCCTGTTCTTCACTACTTCACTCTTCGCTCCTCTACTCCTCCTGTTCTTCACTACTTCTCTCTTCGCTCCTCTACTCCTCCTGTTCTTCACTACTTCTCTCTTCGCTCCTCTACTCCTCCTGTTCTTCACTACTTCACTCTTGGCTCCTCTACTCCTCCTGTTCTTCACTGCTTCTCTCTTGCTCCTCTACTCCTCCTGTTCTTCACTACTTCGCTCTTTGCTCCTCTACTCCTCCTGTTCTTCACTACTTCTCTCTTTGCTCCTCTACTCCTCCTGTTCTTTACTACTTCTCTCTCCTCTACTCCTCCTGTTCTTCACTACATCTCTTTTCGCACCTCCTTTATCTCCCTCTCTTCATCACCCCTTTCTTATCTTCATGTTCTTTCCCACTTCTCTTTTTGTCCCAACTCTCCTTAATCTATCTATTGTATCTATCTATCCTTATATCCTCTTTTCGTATTTCTGTTCATCACCCCTTTCTTCTTATTATCTTCATGTTCTTTCCCACTCCACTTTCTTGCCCCAACTCTTCTTAATTCCCGGATTCAATAATATTATCTATCTATCTATCTATCTATCTATCTATCTATCTATCTATCTATCCTCTTTTCTAATCTCTCTTCATTACTCCTTTCCTCTCACCTGCGCACTCCTTACCTCATCTACACTTTGCCCTTGTATGACCCTATTTCCTCTCTTGTCTTTTCATCCCTACTCCTTATCCCTTTCTTTCCATTTACTTTTTTTTCTGGCTTCCCTCTTTTTTTATATTCTTTCATCTACTCCCCAAAAACCAACCACAGGATCAGGGAAAAGAGCCAGGCAGAGAAACTGAAGAAGGAAAGTCAGGTGGAAGAGGAGGAGAGAGAGAGAGAGAGAGAGAGAGAGAGAGAGAGAGAGAGAGAGAGAGAGAGAGTGGTGAAAGTGAAGAAACGTGAGAGTAAAAAGAAAATAAATAGTTTGGGACAAAGAAGTCAAACAGATTTCTTCCCTCTGACTATTTTCTCTATTTTGCTTCTAAATCTTTTTAACCGTATTTATTTATTTGTTTGTTTAATTCATTTACATCTTCTTTCCCAAAGTCTCTTGTGTTTTTCACGCCATACTGCTCTCTTCCTCTGAGGCATAGATGAGTTACAACATCTGCTGTGAAAAAGGAAGAAAGACAGAAAAAAAGAGAGAGAGATACACGTGGGCACTGAGAAACAAGCAGAATGTGCACTTAGGCTACAGAGGAGGCTCTTTAAACATCTTAATGCATTACTCTGTCATTTCTGCATTCGTGAGGACACTGGCAGGCACAGCATTGTCAGAGGAGAGACTTCCCCAGAGACTAACTGCCACACTACTGTTTAACATTTCAAGGCTTTGTTACACTCAATGTGCTGAGCTTTTTCTGTGAAAATACCATATCACAGAAAACAATCAGGAAACGCTGTGGCTACCATCATCTAGAACATCTGGCGAGAATGTTTCTTTTGATAAAAAGAAAATTATTAAACTTTATCTCAATCTATTCATTTCAGATACATGATCCCATTTTCATTCTACACCACCACTTTTGAATTATTATGAGATCTTAGTATGATTGGAGTTCTAAGAATTACACAGTTTATTTCAGTTACACATTCAGGAGATGGCACTATATGATGGAGAGAATAATTTCAACGAAAAAACAAGTTCAGAAATTCCACTGGGTTTGGGGGTTATAGGCCCATTCTCATTATTTCTTGTCATGCACCCCTATTTCAGATCCAGACCTCCCTTTAGGGGTGTGGTTGAGGCCCTGTCACTAGATTGCTTTTAAAAAGGTGCATGCTAGAGCACTGGGCTTCCTGCTACGTCCCAGCAAAGGTTAGATGGCGAGCCATCCAGGAGTGTGCGTGCGATGCATGTATGTGGTGGTGGCAATGTTGCCTTACTACATGTCACTCACATCATATGTATGTTTGTTTGCGTGCGAACACTTGCACACATGTAGGAAGGCACAAACAAGGTAACATGCACAGGCACGCACAATTTCTTTAATGAAATCACAAGACACATCCACACACTATAACACACAAACACACACACGCACACATGTAACACATCACACTGACAGTAGCCACAGCGGCACCAACGGTGCAGCAGCAGAGAGAACAAGAGAAGAGAAGAGAGGAGATTAGAGGAGATGAGAGGAGATGAGAGGAGAGGAGATGTGATGAGAGTAGAGGAGAGGTACAGACATGAACTCCTCCTG
Organism: Alosa alosa; assembly: GCF_017589495.1. Lineage (NCBI taxonomy): Eukaryota > Metazoa > Chordata > Actinopteri > Clupeiformes > Clupeidae > Alosa > Alosa alosa. The sequence goes on along the minus strand of NC_063200.1, from coordinate 21,196,780 downwards.
AAAGGCCTCTAGCCACCATGCCAGCATGATAACTTCAGCGCCCGCTGTGCCTCTCCCCTTTGCACTGTACGGGGAGGGGGGAGTTGGGGGTTGAGAGGGGTGGGTGGGGGGGGGGGGGCACACGCTCGCCACCCCACTCCCCCCTGCTCCCCGCCTGCTCAAACCCATTTGCGCTGCTATCTCCCCAAGCCCCGCGTTTATTTCTGTCAGCTTCCATATTCTTGTCTTCACAGCGTGTTTGGCCTTCTCCTCCGCCAGGCGTTTTTGGTGCGCTCGGCAGATGCGGCTCCCTGCTCCTCACACTAACCCCCCACCCACCCTTTACCCCACTCCACTTCACTCAGTCCGGATGGTGGAGGAAGAGAAAGGAGAAAGGGAATTGGTGGAAAAAAGAGCGAGAGAGAAAAAAAGCAGGCACCAGTTCTGCAGGCTCCCTGGGAGGGCGGCTTGAGGACGCGTCACACAACAACCTGCACCGCATGACAGGGAACGCAGCATTCACTTTGGTCTCCTCTTCTGCTATGTAATACACAACTACAGAATGAGAGCAATCTGCTGTTCCTCTTCAAGCATGCATGGTGCTTCAATCTCATGGACAACACTGTTCATTTGTAATTAGAAAAAGCTTCCCTCTTTCTCTTTTGAGATTGAGATCACATTATCTCTATACTTAAATCCCGGCACTGGCTCCTAGTTATGTATACAGTAGAATCGATTTTAAAGTTCTGCTACTTGTTTAAAAATCTTTGAATGGTTTGGGATCAAAATACCTACTGGACATGCTACAACTCTATGTACTACCGAGACCTCTTAGATCACAGGAGAAGCACTTGTTAAATAAACCCCTGGTCAAAACTATTAGTGAAGGAGCTTTTAGCCACAGGGCAGTCCTATTCTGGAATGAACTCCCTACTGAAATTAAATATGCCTCAACTGCCACCATTTTTAAGTCACGCCTCAAGACTAAATTATTCACTGTTGTTTTCTCCTAAAGTATTTATTTAGCTATTTATTCATTTTAATTATTTTTTATTAATATATTTATTATTATTTTATTTAATCTCTTTTTACCTGTCTGCATTGTATGTTTTTTCTACTTTTTACTGTATTTGACCTATTTTATTCTATTTCACTGTAAAGCACATTGAATTGCCTGAAGTTGCATGAAATGCGCTATACAAATAAACTTGCCTTGTCTTTCAATGGTTTAATGGTCAAACTATTCACTGCCCAAAAAAGTGGAATATTTAAACTTAAAGAATCCCTGCAAATACACAAACCATACAAGGCCAGATGATCTGATGATTAATGTCATGTTGTGCATTGACTACCAATGTCAGGAAAGAAAACAAACAACCATCGCAAATCCTTCCATTCTGCCTTTGACTTGACTCTTGACACTCCCTTTCACTTTGTCACAACACACACACACACACACACACACACACGCACACACACGCACGCACACACACACTGCATCCTCTCCAGTCCATCTTAATGCCATCAGCTCTGATTGGCTGATGAAAGTACAGGGACGGGGGGATAAGAGATGGGGTGTGGAGAAAGTGTGTGTTTGTGTGTGTGTGTGTTTATTTGTGTGTGTGTGTGTGTGTGTGTGTGTGTGTGTGTGTGTGTGTGTGTGTGTGTGTGTGTAGGGCGGGTGGTATCGAGCTCCGATCCTCAGCACAGTGCATATCCCCTAATGAGATGAGGAGAGGCGAGCCCAGTCCATCCCAGCCCGGCCCCCATCGATCACCGAACCCATGTTCAGGCCCTCCTCTCCCTGCCCTCAACACAGCAGTTAAGGGAGGTCTTGGCCGTATATATTGACCGCTGGCCTACCCCCACACATACACACATGCTTGCATGCATGCACCCACCCACTCCACCCAACCTGAGCGGTCAGATTTACTGCATTGGGCTTAGTCTACTTCACTCAATCAGCAGGGAGGAGAAGGAAGAGAGGCAGCAGAGAGAGCGAGAGCGAGAGAGAGAGAGAGAGTATATAACAAACAAACAAACGGGCTACAACTCAGGGCGAGCGATAGCAGCCTGACACTATTACCAATCCCTCAGGTGCTTTATGCACTCTCTCATCAGGCACGGCTTGGCCAGCTGGCAGACCACAGACGGCTGACAACCGCACTTTAGCAGGACCTACTTAGAGCCTCCAACCTCTCGCTCCAGCACAGGTCTTCTCTTTTTTCTTTTTGACTTTTTCGTTTTGCTTTGGAGGTTTTTTTTCTCTTCCTGAGGAGCTGATAGGTAGTCCTGTAGGTGCTATGAGTGAAGGAGGAGGAGGATGGAGGAGGAGGAGGAGGAGGAGGAGGAGGAGGAGGAGAACAAATCTCTCTACCTCAAACTCCTGTTTCTCTTTCTCTCATCACCTTTATCTCTTTCCCTCTTTATCAATCAACAACATTCAAACCTCTACCACAAAGCTACAGGCCATTTGTTTACTGAGGAACAGCGAAAACACAACACTCTTCGCCAACCCATTCCTCCAAGGCCCCTTTCCCAGTCCCTCTCTTTCTCTCTATCCATCCATCCATCTTTCTTCCATCTCTCTCTCTCTCCCACTCTCCTACTCTCTATCTCTCTTTTTATCTCTATCCATCCATCCATCTTTTTTCCATCCCTCTCTCTCTTCCACTCTCCTACTCTCTCTCTTCCACTCTCGTACTCTCTCTCTCTCTCTTTCTCTCTCTCTCTTTCCATCCTCCCCTCCTGCGTGGTCAGGGGCCTCCCGTGCTTGCTCCCTGCTCTCTGGCAGATCGTAAAAGATAATTGCGCTGCCTGGGCTCTTTTAAGACCTCCAGAACGAAGGGCTGCAGGGGTGGTCAGTGCCCTAATGTGTGTGTTTAGCATGGGGGGCCAATGGCCCGCCCGCCTACCCACCCGGGTTAACGCTAGCTGGAGATGAGGGCCCGTCCACACCTCCACTATTTAGGTGTGGAAATGTGGAAAAGAGGGGGGGCGGGGTGTATGTGTGTGTGTGCATGGTTTCTGTTTGTGTATGTGTGTGTGTGTGTGTGTGTGTGTGTGTGTGTGTGTGTGTGTGTTTGCAGACGGGTGTGAAGTTTTGGATTGTTGTGTTTTGGTATATTGTCACACCCAGAAACAAGGTGTAACATAACTTTATGCAGCCTACTCACACTCTCTCTCACACACACACACACGCACACACCACTGCCCACCCCGGTCACACATACACACCCCCCGTTCTCCTTCCCAGCCCCAGACACATAGTAATCTGTGGGGAGTCATTCACAAGTGCTGCCCTTCCCAACTCACCCACCCCGCAGTTTAAAAGCAGCACGGCGACTTCATTAAGTGTCCGTGCAGGTAACAGCGTGTACCTCGTAATACTGAGGCCAGAGTCTAGCCACACACACACACACACACACACACCTTTACACACACACACACACACACACCTTTACACACACACACCAAAACACACACACACACCTTTACACACGCTTTACACACGGTGGGTGGCCCCCACATGCCGGGGGCCACCCAAACACTGACTGATCACAAAGGGCAAGTGAAAACACACAACAGAACATCTCTTCAACTTTGAGATAAAAGCCGATGTGTGTTTCTAGGTGAAACCTTGTTTTTCTTGAGGACAGTGAAGCCTTACAGACAACAGTGTGATGCAATGCACAGCAGCGCGTAGGCTGCCCATCCAACAACATCCTCCTCTGGCTCCGAGGACCTCCTCGATAAACAATCGAACCAATGCATCATTAGATCACATTTCTTTTGTATCTCATTACTTATACCAAATTACCTAATGGACACTCTGGTCAGTGCCTCAATCCAAATAACCATGGATGCTCAAACATATATTACACAAATCTGACTGCAGCGCTTTTCTCGAAGGTTTATTCGTAATAAATGTCCGGTACACATATGGCCGAGGCTTTCTGCGCATAGCGTGTGAGTGACTCAGAAAGGGCCCGAGGAGTCAAATTCATTTGTTGAACCTTTATTAAATCAATGCTCCTTCTCCTGGAGTGAGACTATCCAACAGATCTATGGTAATCCAGGGAGCCTGGGGGGGTGGTGCAATTATATTACTGGAATACATCTGATGCTTCTAGAGATAAAACCCTTCTCCTTCTCTCTCTCTCTCTCTCTCTCCCCCTCTTTCTCTCTCTCTATCTATCTCTACCTCTCTCTCTCTTCTGCCCTCAGGCCATGGGTCTGGACACCGAGCTGTAATCCTTCCCTGTCGGCTCCAAGCACCTGAAGGGCTCTCAGCCTTGGCCCGGCCGGATTCCACACACACACACACACACACACACACACACACACACACACACACACCTTCCGTCTGTCTCACCCCAGGGACTTCAGACCAAACCCGATTGAGAAATGCTCTATTTGCACGACACTACGCAAAACCAAACAAACAATGAGGATGCATGTTGACATTATGGTGTTGAGTTACTTAAGGTATTGGGAGCAGCCAAGGACCTGGGAATATCTATTTGTTTATTTATTTATTTATTTATTTATTTATTCATAAATAAATAATTTGTCTTCAGCAAAAATCAAGGTCTGAACAGAGATGCCTATGCCCATCATAGCCAACTTATGAGTAAAATTCCAGTAGAATTGAAACAGCTTCAAGAAGGCTATGCGGGATGTTAAAACAACCATCAACGAAAAACACAATATTGCCTTTTCCCCCATGAGCCTCTCAGTTCAGACTGTTTTATGATGCTGTGATCTCCCGTCCTGTACTATTTCAGGCTCAAGGGGGTCTGGGAGGGCTGCAGGTTTTTTATGGTGGCGGTCCAGGCTGCCATTTGCGTTTGATCTCCCCTCTCTCTGTGAAGCTGACCTGTCACTGTCTGATGGTGCGTGGTGACACAGGCCACACACGGAGCTGTCGGTCGGACGCGCAGCGCCCGTTGCAATTACTCACGCACAGCCCCGTCTGTGTCGTCCTTTGGGAGGAGGCCCGCCAGCGCCCGACATGCACGCAAAGAAAACTGCCCCCCTTAAACAGGTAGGATAACACACACACACACACACACACACACACACACACACACACACAGAGACACACACACACACACACACACACACACACACACAGAGACAGAGCAGGGAGAGCTCACAAAACACATTTAGAATGGGAAGAATGCCCTGTCCACTATAAAACAAGCCTTTCGTTGTACAAGAGGAGAAACTATTTTAAAGAGTTCCGGTGGATGGGTTTTCCGAGGTGGGAAACTGTTACTGTAAAAGATCAAATGCACGTCAGACAAATAAAAAAGTGTGTGTTCCTGTGTGTGTGTGTGTGTGTGTGTGTGTGTGTGTGTGTCAGCGGTTTCTCTGAAGGGAACGCCGGGCGTGGCAGCGCTGGATACCAGTAAACACTGGGCACATGACAGGGACCCTGAGGTCCCGCCGGGAACTTCGAAGCCTGCGACATTAGCATGGTGACAAGTGACGGGAGCTATCGCAGGAGCAGTACGTCAAGCGCAGCGAGGACCACTGACCCCCAGATCACGCACCAGGGACGGCCCTCACTTTAGTCCGTCTATCAGCGCGGATACTAGTAATGGCGGTACCGCAACCAACTGGCCAAACCACACATAAACACACACATAGAAACACAGACACACACACACGCACAAATATACACACATACACAGAAACAAATAAACACACACATCCAACACACTCTCACACACACACACCTACACACACACACACACACACACACACAGACAACACACAAGATGACTGTGTCCACAGATTACGGGAAGCTTTAAACACACACACTTAGTTTAGTTTAGTCTATGCACTCTGGAGAGACAGTCCTTGTGGTGTCACAAATACCAGGGTCGAGCCCGTCTGCGACAAGGCAAACAGCCGTTAAAATATTTGTTGCATCTGCTGTGGCTTTTGCCACCAGTGCACCAGCCCCAAGGAGATGTGTCAGTTTGCTGCCAATGGGCCAGCTGACTTTGTTGTTTGACGGATGTATTTGCTGAGGATGCACTGGCCCAAATTGCAAAGGTGCACGCAATGCTTGCACACAAACACACACTTGCAAAATGGCATCTCATATTCTTGAACACACAAAAAGCAGACACACAGAGAAACAAACACACACACACACACACACACACACACACACACACACACACACACAAATGGACACACACATGGACACTGGCATTATCACCCCTCCCTTCTCTTCCCACTGACCGACAGAAACCAGAGAGGCACTGACGTGACCCACATAATTGGCCCAAAGTCTTGCTCTCCACAATTTGATCAATTTGCAGTTTCCGCACACTGCAGTGCTGGCCGTGCTGTCCCCCCCAGCTAAGGCGCCGGCCATTCCCTCCCTCCTTGCCTCCCCTCACGCTTCACACCCCCCTCCCTCCATGACCCCCTCTCCCCACTTCTACCGCCCAGCCATGTGGACGAGTCCCCGTCGCCCCTTCCCTCTTCGCCCCCTTTTCCCCCTGAATCACGACTAAGCCAGTGTGACGCCGGCTGCCGGGATACAAACATGCCTGCTGCCCCTGTCATCCCCTCCCAGCGAGAGCGGCGTAGCCGAGCCGCCTTGACAGTTTGTCTTGGACCATATGCCATGTGGCAATAAAGCCAAACTGATATGTGGCCCCTGAGTTGGGCATGAGCCCCGGGGCCACCACTCTTTATCTGGTTGGCTTCTCCTTTTTTTTTCCCCTTTCTTAGCATCTCTCTTTTGATCTCTTTCTTTCTTTCTTTTCTTTCTTTCTCTATCACTCTCCCTGTCTCTGCATGTTGTGTATCCTCTATGCTTTTTCCCCCTTTCTCTTTCCTTCATCATTTTTGATCACTGATTTTTACTTGTGTCTTTTTTGTTTTTTACTCGTCTTCCTCCCCCTGTGTCTGTTGCTCTCATTCTCCTTTGTCTGTTTGCATTTAGCGTTAGTTACATGAAACAGTCGTTGTCTTTCCTCACCAGGCATACATTTCAGACCAGTGCCCCACAGACGTGTACGTTACAGAGTCAGTGACGGGGGAGAGGTCAGGGAGGATGTGCCTTTTGGACAGAATTGTCCTTCCTGACATTACAATATGATTTCCCCTCCATGGAAGCTCTCTGTGATCCTACAATGCTCTTCTCGTCAGCCCATGGGCCATGCATCTGTTGTGGCTTTAGGACACATCAGGCTTGGATCTGGCCCAGATTTGGCCCTGAGCTTTATTGGGTCCCATGAAATCAACAAGACAACATGGCTTTTTTTTTTTTAAAAAAAAAACCTTTTCCAGACAGGCTTTAGTGGTCAGCACAGTTGGATTTTACACACTGGGATTTTGCATGTAAGACAAAAGAGTTCACCAAAGCTTGAAAGGATATAGCCCCTAAATCTGCCTAAACTATTCTTTTCAAAGGGTTTACTGACATGACAAAAGGCAACCTGATATCTATTTTCCAACCCACAACAAAAAATTTCCATCCATAATTACTTTTTAAGTTCAATGACTTACAACATATCCTTTCATGGAAATACATTCTGGGTTTGCAAAGGCATCCGTTCCTGGAGAATCTTGAAAGCCACGGCCCACCAAATACACAATAGTTATCCTCAGATCTGACACAAGATGAATGAATACTTCTTCAATGGAAAAAATCGTCCATTCAATAACATGACAGACCTCAAAAAGTGATTCATCCTCATCAGGATGAATTTCATATTTAAAGTCCATTTGATCAGCAAATTCACAATTCACAAGCATGATCTACAGTATCTATCAGCAATTCATCCAGCTTCATTAACATGTTACTTACCATGCAATTACATATTTGTATATATGTCTCCCTCACATGCCTACATACATAGCCACTGATACAGTGAGACTTTTTACTATCATTACTACCACAACAACTACTATTCCAGTGCTACCATCACAACTAATCCTGCAGAAATTCTTACAATACATCCAATCACGCACAGCACTCGTGGCACGCAAATGCTCTAACATCATGGCCTCCCTGATCAGTCGGAGGCAGACTGGGCCTTGACACGCTGAACACATGAGCGAGATCGAAAGTGGCTTTTCAGAGAGCCGCCAGACCCAACTGCTCCATCCACATCTGCCATTTACATATCTCTACCTGCATGACACATCATCTCTTTGTCAGTCAACACCTTGGCATGCGTCACGCAGGGAGCAGGAGGACAGGAGTGGACGGGGGTTAAGGACGCCAGCGTCCGGGACAGGGTTCTCATGCTCCGGTGCCCAGGAGAGTCTGCAGGGCAGGGTGAAGGGGTGGGGGTTTGGGTGGGGTGGCTGAAAAAAGAGAGGGATGGAGTGAGTGAGTGACAGAGGAGAGGACAGGTGAGTGACAGGCAAAGGCCTGAAGGAGGGTGAGGGCAGAGTGGGGAGGGGCTCGTTTGCTACAGGTGAGGAGATGCCAGGGTGGCGGCTGCCTGCGCCTCTTGATGGGGCTGCCAGGCAGGGTGAGGGCGAGGGTGGTGAAGGTGTGGAGGGTGTGTGCGTGTGTTAGTGTGTGTTATGTATTAGTCTGAGTGTGGGCGAGTGTGTGTGCTGTGGGTGATGTCTAGTATTGTGTGTGTGTGTGTGTGTGTGTGTGTGTGCGTGCCTGTATGTGTGTCAGAGGGCCAGCAAGGACAAAACTCACATGCATGCATATGACAGCTACTGATGGCTGTCATGTGGGCATAGTGTGTACTACCACTCACTCACTCACACAAAGACACACAATCCACTTTAGGTCCATTTTGTTTTCAAATGATTTTCCTCACATCTTATCTATGTACCTCAACACCGACAACAAATATCCACAGCACTACCACAATGCATTTATCTTTCCATTTGAGAACACTGAACTCAACTGTCAGCTTCAGTGTGCACAGACACACACACACACACACACACACACGCACACGCAAAATTAAGTCCTCTTGCTATTTGTCTAAATGGTGCATTGGCCTTTTAACCCATTCTAGACCAACTGCTACAAGTGAAAAATGATTGACCATTTTATTGAATATGTGCTCTCTTTCCACATTTACTTTGTCTCATCTCTCTCTATCTCTCTCTCTCTCTCTCATACACATACACACACACACACACACACACAAGATGCCTGATGCCACCCAGTCAGCATAACGTCTAAGTCCAGTGTCCCGTCTTCATTCCTGGCTATTCATCCGGGATTAACCCCACTCTATGTGTGAGCCCATCTGTGTCTGCCCATCTCAACACCGCCTCAGCGCTGTCTCAGGCCAGATGGAAGAATAATGGGGCCTTCTTTGGACAGGTCAACTGAGGCAGCATTTGCAGGAATAAAAATGGAATTATTGCTGTGCCTTCTACAGTTCTGCCTTCTACAGTACACAAAGCCTATATGTATCCTTAGATATCTGCCAAATCAACTGACTTATTAGAAAGCTCAAGGCAGCAAGGCATTCAGCAACTGCCCTGTGTTCTGGACACAGCCTACCTGAAGTGCTACCACAACTCACTTTACAGTAAAATGAATTTCCTTGAATTTCCCCTTGGGGATCAATAAAGCATCTATCTATATGTCTATATATCTATTTATATATATATATATATATATATATATATATATATATATATAAAAATGACCTCCCTTCTCTCCCTAACCCAGTTTTCAGTGGCGTATACAGAGGATACTGTCATGAGCATTCTCTCTCCCTGGGGGGGGCCACCCTGCCCGTTCACCGGGAAATATCTAGCGCTACCCAGGACATATCCAATGTTCCGACCTGTTACCACAGCCTGAAAGAGGTGTTCAACAAATCCAAACATCTCTACCCCCCACACAGACCCTATGACTGCGTGATTGATCTCCTGCCTGGCACAGCTTACCTCCTGCGGGGTCGTCTGTATTCACTGTCAGCCCGGAAAGAAAGGCCATGGAAGACTACATTAATGACTCTCTTGCGCCCGGGATAATCAGACCGTCTTCCCGCAGGGGCGGGATTCTTCTTCGTCGGTAAGAAGGGACGGTTCTCTTCGTCCATGCATAGATTACCGGGGTCTGAACGACATCACGCGGTTAAGAATATACCCACTGCCCTTACTTTTTCGTCTGCCTTCGAACTGCTGCGGGAGCCACCGTATTCCGCGAAGCTGGACCGCCGCAATGCCTACCATCTGGTGCGGTGAGAGAGGGAGGCAGTGGAAGACCGCGTTCAACACACCAACCGGCCACTATGAATACCTCGTCATGCTATTGACCTCACCAATGCCCCAGCAGTTTTTCAAGCCCTAGTGAATGATATCCTCAGGGACATGCTAAATACATTCGTTTTTTTGTACCTTGACCGATATTTTAATATTCTCAAAGACTCTGTCAGAACACACACACCATGTCCAGTTGGTCCTGGCGCCGCCTGCTGGAGAACTCTCTTTTTGTGAAGGCAGAGAAGTGCGAGTTCCATGCCAAGACCGTTTCATTCCTGGGGTATGTGATCAACGAGGGCAGCATTCAGTTTGTGGTGGAGGTAGATGCTTCGGACGTGGGAGTGGGTGCAGTGCTTTCTCAGAGAGCAGCCGAGGATGGCAAGATGCACCCCTGTGCCTTCTACTCCCGTCGGCTAACCCCAGCCGAATGCAACTACGACATTGGGAACCGCAAGCTGCTGGCCGTCAAGCTCGCCCTTGAAGAATGGCGGCACTGGTTAGAGGGGTCAAAGGAACCATTCGTAGTGTGGACAGACCACAAAAACCTGGAGTATATCCAAACAGCCAGGAGGCTGAACTCCCATCAACAGCGGTGGTCTCTGTTCTTTACCCGCTTCAATTTCACGCTCTCCTACCGCCCGGGATCATGCAACATCAAACCTGATGCCCTTTCCCGGATGTTTCAGAAGGACGAGATCACCGCCATGCCAGCTCCCATTCTTCCCAGCCACTTTGTCGTAGCGGCCCTCACCTGGGAGATCGAGAAGCAGGTCATGGAGGCTCTTCGAACCAGCCAGGCCCAAGCACCAGCCCCCAACCGCCTGTTTGTTCCAGCAAATCTCAGGTCACCTGTGATCCAGTGGGGAGCCGCGAATCCGTCTGGCCTGTCATCCCGGCATCACTCGCACCCTTCATCTGGTCCGCCAGCGGTTTCTGGTGGCGGCGGATGAGACGGGATGTCCAAGAATTCATCGAGCTTGTCCCACTTGTAACCGAAACAAGACCCCCCACCAGCCTCCTGCTGGGTTGCTGCAACCCCTACTTCGTACCCAAAGCGGCCCTGGTCCCGTTTCGCGTTTCACTGGACTTTGTTACGGGTCTTCGCCCTCTGAGCCGGACACACAGTCATCCTTACCATTGTTGACCGCTTTAGTAAGATGACCCCGCCGTGCCTCTTCCTAAACTACCCTCTGCTAAGGGAGACCGCCCAGGTGGTCCTGGAACATGTGTTTCATTATCCATGGCCTACCCCAGGATATAGTGTCAGACCGGGGGCCGCAATTCTCAGCAACCTTTTGGAAGGAGTTCTGTCATCTCCTTGGGGCCACCGCCAGCCTATCATCTGGATTCCACCTGCAGTCAAACGGCCAAACTGAACGCATGAACCAGGAGCTGGAGAAGGGCACTGAGGTGCGTGGCCTCCCAAAAATCCCGGGCCTGGGCTCAACACCTGCTCTGGGTGGAATATGCCCATAATTCACTCACCAGTTCCGCCACGGGCTCTCCCCTTTCAGTGTGTCTATGGGTATCAACCCCCACTGTTTGCCAGCCAGGAAGCGGATGCCACCTGTCCGTCTGCTCTTGCGTATGCCCGCCGCTGCCGCCGCACTTGGGCCCAGGCTCGCACTATGCTCCTGAAGTCAGGAACCAGCTACGCCGTCGGTGCCAACCGACGGAGGGCCCCAGCACCTACTTACCGGGTTGGTCAGAAGGTCTGGCTGTCTGCCCGGGATCTGCCGCTGCGGGTTGAATCACGAAAGCTGGCCCCTCGCTTCATTGGTCCTTTTCCTGTGCAGAAAGTCATCAGTCCAACGGCGGTTCGGCTTCAGTTGCCCACTTCCATGCGGGTCCATCCCACCTTCCACGTCTCCAAGGTCAAGCCGGTCCATGAAAGTCCCCTGGTCCCTGCGGCTCCGCCGCGCCTCCCTCAGCGCCTCTTAGATGGCGGTCCTGTGTCACCGTCCGGCCCGGCTGCTCGCTCTAGGCGACGGGGGTAGGGTCTCCAGTACCTCGTTGACTGGGAGGGATATGGGTCCGGAGGAGAGGACCTGGATCCCGGCCAGGAGGATAGTGGACCGGACCCTCATCACTGACTTCCACCGACTACATCCTGATCAGCCTGCAATCCGTAGGGGCCGTCCCAGAGGGGTCCCTAGCCGTCCTGCCCGCCCGGCTTCCTGTCCTGTGCCTGACCCTGATCCTGTCTCAGTACCTGTCCTGTCTCCGACCCGTGACCCTCCAGCTCTCCTTCTGAGGATGAAGATGCTCACTTTCGGACGCTCGGAGGAGTTCTGACCCGCCGCCTGCTCCCCTCCACCCTCCCGGCATGATGTTGTTCTTGGGACTTCTGGGGCCGTCCCTTAGGGGGGGGGGTCCTGTCATGAGCATTCTCTCTCCCTGGTAACAACCTTAATTGATTCAATTCTCTGCCACTCTGCTCACTCTCTCTCTACTCTGCCTAACGAAAGCTCCACCTGGCTCCGCCCTGCTCTGCTCTTGTTACCTGGCCAGCTGCGCTGCATTTCCCACTCACCATCCTCACCTTGCCCCACTCTGCTCTAATTACTCTGCCAGCTGCACTGCATTTCTCCACTAACCTCTCCCAGTATATAAAGCCCTGTTTTTCAGCCAAGCCCTGTCAGATCGTCTTCAAACCTGGACCAGTAACCTGCCTGCCTGTCTACTCTCTGACTCCTACCTGTGATTCGGATCCTTTCTTGACTGCCTCCCTGTTCTACTGCCCGGTTATCCCGACCGCCTTCGGATCTTCGATTACTCTCCGATCTTCAGCCCCCGGTAATCCTTTCGAGATCTGCCTTCTGTCTCTCACCACGTTTAGTGCCTAGCCCTGGTCTGTACTACTGCCTGCTGTTCACCTTGCTGTTGTGTGTGTGATTCCCCAGGCCTCCGACCACCAGGCGAAGCGAGCTCCCGGTGGTCACCACCCTCAGCCCGAGGCGGCTCGATCACTGGGGACACACACACTCAGCACCTTGGACTGGAACCCCCCGGAGACTTGGAAAACCCCAGAGCCCCGAGAACCCCTGGAACCCCTGACACCCCTGGCACTCCTAGCACCCCTGGAACGGAACCTCAAGACCTCCACGTTTCTCTCCTCCTCTTCCCCCCTGAACCCTTCAATAAAAAGACTCTGAATTTGAACTTGCGCTCTTGGGTCGTCTTCTGTCCCTGACAGATACGGCAACAGGACTGTTGCGCTCTGAAACCTATTGTTTTCAATGGCTTGTCACTGTGCTTTGCACAAGGCAGCCCACCGCTCATCTAGCCCAAGCGCTTCCTGTCTGAAAGCCCCCATTAGGCTGTGCATTTGTGTCATTAAGGAGGTCATGCGGTCACATAATACCATTTAATTGACAATGTTTGAGGGAAAATGATGGAGAGAGGTGAGGTTAGAGAAAGGAGTAGGGAGTGCGGTATGGGGCACTGTCAGTTAGGACTCTCTTCCTTCCATGTCCACCAGGGAAAGAAATTATGGGATGTTATAACTGGCAAACGGCTGTTATTTGAGGGAGGGGGGATAATTGGGAGGAGAAGGAGCAGTAATGTGGACTAAGCCCAGCATTCAGCATTTGGCCCCCGCTGGACATAAAGCTCAGGATGTACTGGGAGGACCACTAAAAGGGAGAGAGAGAGAGAGAGAGAGAGAGAAAAAGAGAGACGTAAAGATACAGTAGAGGAGAGATTAGTAAGGAGACATAATGTATAGAAAAGAAAGAGAGAGAGAGAGAGAGAAGCAAAGGAAAAAGAACAAGTTGAAGAGGGCATGACAGAGCAAGAGAGAGAGAGAGGAACAAAGGGGAAAAAAGAGTTGAAGAAGGCATAAGAGAGAAAAAGGGAAAAAATGAAAAAAAAAGAAAATCAGAGAGGGGCGAGAGAGAAAAGTCAGAAACAGAGAAACAGAGACAGAGACATGGCAAGAGAAAGAGAGAGAGTAAACATGTAGACCAAACGTGTAAAGGAAAGAGACAGAGACAAAAAGACAAAGAAGGAATAGAAGAGAGATGGAAAAAAGAAAGAGACCTAGAGGGGAACGTGTAAAAGTCACAGAGAGAGAAAGAGAGAGAGAGAGATAGAGGGACAAACAGACATGGTGGAGGAGAAGTAGGTCAATCAATGATTTGGGCAGTTCCAGAGGGCAGGGCACTTCACAGGCCTTTGAGACATCTCCAAAGAGTCAGCCCAACACACACACACACACACACACATATATATTAACACAGCACACACACACACATACACACACATGCAAATACACACGCAAACACAGGAGACACACACACATACACATAAACACACACATACACACACACACACACAAACACAGGACACACACTCTCTCTGTCACCCACACATTCAGCACCCAGAGAGACAACATGAACCAGTGACAACAGACACAGAGAGAGAGAGACAGACAGATGACAGACACATGAACACATATAGATCACATTAAAGTAAAGTAGATATACTGACATACAGATAGATAGTCTGGTCATGTGAAAGTCTATGAAAGCCACAGAAAGATGTCATGTAACTGTCTTGTATCAGGCCTTTTTCTTGAACTCGAGAAACAAAAAAACACAGCTGCAAATGGGCTCAGCGTCTTATTGTGAGTTCTTCAACATTGAGTGGAGTGGAACATAGTCCAGTTTTCTTGGAAAGAGCGTCTTGACGTTGAATTGCATTTAAGTATGCCCCCCCCTTCCCTTCACCTAGAAAACAACTCACATCAAAAACACAAATAACATGTTCAAAGTGGACATTCAAAATATTTTGCGTTTTTGGTGGGGGAATGTTAGCAGCCATGCTACATGTGGAGGAATGATTTATTGATTAGCCGAGGAATGTTTTATTCACGTCACTGCGACATAAGCAACCCCCCCTGAGGCAGCCTTGTCAGGCGGGCAAGTCGTGTCACATCAGTCAGAGTGCTTGAAGGAGAGACATGCTGCTGCCGCCGCCGCAACCCCGGCCCCTGCCGCTGCCACCGTTCGTCACATGTCATTCAGTCGCCGCGGTAACGTGTCGTTCTACTCGCCCTTACTGTCACCTGCTCCTGGGCCGACATGGGTGCAAATGGAAGCCTTTCCATCTCTGTCAATCGGTAACATGTTTTTCCATTCAAATGCTCTCATTCTCTCCCTCACTCTCTCTTTCTCTGTCTCTCTCTCCCTCTCTCTCCCTCTCTCACGGTCTCTGTTCCCATCACAGGAGATGAGAACGACATCCGTCTGATGTTTGACTCGGCGCGATTAACATGGCCTGCCTTTAGCGCACGCTCGGTTAGCTCGGGGTGACAGGGGGGGTCCCGGCATAAGGTGCCGTCTGAACTGCACCACCAGACACAAAACCTAACCAGCAGCCACCGCAGGACCTTTCAGGGTGGCCAGGCAGATTGACCACAGTGGCACAAGCTCAAGAGGGTGAGGAGTTGGCGGTGGTGGTGGTAGGGGGCGTGGGGGCGTTGTCGGCATTACACAGAGGTTATGGAGGGGTCATGGAGAGGGGTAACACCCCCCCCCCCACCCGCCTCCACCTGATTCCAGACGTTTAAATCCTCCGTCTGAGGTGCACATGTTCCACCCTGCCATCTTAGCTGGCCAGTGCGCCTCATGTTTGCTGATGGATTGGTGAACGACGTCCAAACCAGACACCCAGGCCTGGAGGCCATCCCAGTCTAAGACCTCCATGACGTGACTTACTACAAGGCCCCCGCTCCCAAGACTCTCTCTAAGCAGTGTGGTCAGGGGACTTTTGGTATGAGATGGGTGGGGGTGTGATAGTGAAAATGAATGTGTGTGTCTGTGTGTGTGTGTGTGTGTGTCTGTATGTGTGTGTGTGTGTGTGTGTGTGTCTGTGTGTGTGTGTGTGTGTGTGTGTGTGTGTGTAGGGGGTGCTGGGGGGTGCTGAGTATATCTGTCTGAGTGGAAGGCATGAGGGCATCATTTGTCAACCTAGCCCCCGACACCACCCTTCACCAATCTGTCCAGGGGGCTGTGTCTTCGTCACCCCTGACTCCCTGTCGCCAGGCTCCACCGCAGACATGGCATCTTCCAGGCGTGG
>NC_063200.1:21157993-21175493 GCF_017589495.1 Alosa alosa | reverse complement strand
CTCACTCCTCCTCCTCCGCCATTTCACAGTGACTTGTCGGTGATTTATCCGATGGAAGGAATTCTGTGAAGGGCCGGGATCCCTACCATAACCTTTCACCCCCCACCAGATGTTCGCTCGGAAAACACGATAATGCTCATCCCTAAATCCCCATGCAAACATATCAGTGGCTGCTATGTGTTTGTGGCCAGGCCTGGGGAAATGACAGAACGTGTGATGGGCATTTTATTCCTTATTCTCTTTTTGTTTATGTTTTTTTTTTTTTTTTAAATGTTATCATTAATTCATCACTTATGAATTAAAAAAGAAATGTTATCATAGTTAGCAGCAGTGAGGATTTACAACATAGTCTTTCAGGTATTTGATAAATTTGTAATTGGCCCAGGTCAGGTCTTCTGGACACTTATTCTCCTGCACAATTATAAGCTAAACATTTTGATAGCTATGTTAAAATATATTATAATACATTGTCAACCTATTGACACTATTGTTTTAAGCTGATCCCTTACGATGCTTAACAGAAGGAGGTTGATTCATATCTGCATTATAGGGCAATCAGGAAAAGTCATTAAGGAATCCATCTTGTTCCCAGCTTGAAGAGATTGAAACAACATTGTTTTTTTTGCTAAGACAAATCTCTTTTTAAACAGGATTTGGATTCTTTCACCCACGAGTTCCTCTTATGGTGCGCGTCTCTATTTTTGGGCTCGGCGGCCTTGACTTGGAAGGGGTAAGGGATGTTGGAGCTGAACCTGCGCGGGGGGATAATTGATTTCTTCCTTCTTCCTCCATTAGCTTCCCGCCATCCCCACCTCATTTGAACAACAAGCTGAAAAAAATATATAAAAACAGACATGGCCGACTAACCCTCTCAGGCATCAACAAAACACCAAAAACAAACCCATATGCTCAGAACACACTCTACACACACACACACACACACACACACACACACACACATACAGTAGGTTCGCCCTCCCCCTCACCCCCTGAAATCTCACGGGTGAGACATTCACGAGTGGACTAGCAGCTTGGCCCATATCTGACTAATGGCTCTGAGCTTACCAGAGAAAGAGAAAAAGATGATGGAAGAGAGAGAGAGAGAGAGAGAGAGAGAGAGAGAGAGAGAGAAATTAAGAAGACGAGTGAGAGGGAGAAGATGAAGCTGTGTCTAGGCTGAGCTGACGGCTTTGACAGTCCCAGCCAATATTTGTCACTTTCTGAGTGCACGAGTTCTTGATTTGATGTGCCTTAATTGATTCTGCTCTGCTCTGCACAGCCCAGCACAGGGCTACCGAGCCATCGCCGCCTCCTCCTCCTCTTCTGTGTCTCCCTGTTCCCACATCCCCTGTGCTCATGCTGGGATAGCCTAGCTCCTGTCCTGCCACTGGGAAGGAGGTGGAGGATGGGTAGGAGGGGTGTGTGTGTGTGTGTGTGTGTGTGTGTGTGTGTGTGTGTGTGGGGATGGTGGGTGGGTGGCCCCGCCGTGACCTCCTCCATGACACCATGAGCTCCATGTGGCGGCCATGTTGTTGAGGGATTGTGTGCCTTAAAGTGGAACAGCCGGTGAAGGCAGAGAGAGAGTGGCAGCATAACGCTTCCTCTTGAAACACACGAACCAAGTGAAGGGCTACAGCCTCGCACAGACACTTCCATTTCATCTGTTTCAACAGCCATTCTGTCAATGAATATTTAAGATATGCTGTCAAAAAGAGGTGAAAGGGGGGGAACAGTATACAAGAAAGCCATGCTGTGGGTTTTCATCTTTTTTATACCATTCTAGCCAATCGTCTAGAAAGTCCATGTCAGACTATAGAGTGACAAGAATTGGCTTCCATCACAGATGGGGTGTCTGAAACACTATTCTCTTTGATCTCAAAATAATTAAGGAATGCACCCAAAGGAGAAGACCTGAACAACTCACAAGTTTTCTTCAATGTTTTCTACTGGAACCTAGGCAAACTACTGTCCACTACTGAAATCAACAGCCACTTTAAGGCTGAATTAACCAGTCACAACATGTGTGGATGTTGCAGGCATTTATATTCATGTGTGAAAGCCAGTTACATTTAATGAGCCCTACAGTGTTATCATGAAAGTCACATTGAGGGCCTTACTGTGACTGTAAACCTGAGTTTAAATTCACAATCCTCTATGCAACAGTGCCAAGCTTTTCATATTGCCTGACTGTTCACAGATTTTGGTATTGTCCACAAAATACTTCTGCTGTAGCATTTGGCTCACCAAGGTTGAAAACAAGGATTTTTAAAGAGTCTACAGCACCATTGTGAAGGTGGATGCTGTTATTGTCTGCGAGGATAAAGACGTTTCTTTTTATTTTATTTTCGCGTTTACCTTGGGAGCCATGAGAGAAGCCTGGACCCCTTCCAGCAACTCAGCAGAATTGATTTCTTTCTCTGTTTTTTTCTTTCATTTTAAAACACTGAGGAATAACGCAGCGGGGACAGAAAAAAAATCCCTAAATCAGAATATTTGAAAAGAATGAAAGTGTTTAACCAGGGTAAATCCATTCAATGCAACTGTGTTTCTCCTCAAAGCCTTGGATAAGACTTTGTATGGACTGTACAAAACCTTCTTCCCATCTCTGCACATGTTGAGGTCAGAGAAAGCGAACAACACTTTGGTGTGAAGAATAATAAGATGAATGGGCATTTCAGAGGCCACTGGGTTCTGGCACCTTCATCGACACCAATGTGAGTGAAACGTGCATGGATAATACCTACCTACCCACTTACCCACCTTCCTACCTACACAGCACAAAACACACACACACACACACACACATACACACATACACACACACACACACATACACACATATGACTGTATTCTCATACAATCACACAATATAGCCACACATCTGTCTCACCCACCCCAACCCTCCAGCAAAACATCTGAATATTTCTTTATTACCTCCCACTCCTTTTGGCCTTCAAGTTAGGACTGTCAGCTTGGAATAACAGGTTTAAATTTAGGGAGAGTAGCCTTTGCCTTGGGCAGCCCAAACAAGAAGCCGCCTCTCTAAGAAGAAGAGGAAAAAAGATATATATATGTGCCCACTTTGCACGGCTATATGGTGAGCATATAACTTTAGTTTTACTGCTTTTCATGTAGGCTCCACCCAAGGCGCTGTATGGCTTTAATCTCAGAGTCAAGTTTACTGTATTGTGACAAATTGAGGAGGCGACTGACTGTCTTCTCCCAGACACCACTGAGATGAGGATGCAAGTGTCAGTTGAGAATTTACTTGCATACTTGATGGCTTTTTAAGTGGGTGCCACAGATATCTTGTGGTCATGTGAAGACCTTTGTAAGGAACAGAGTGGGAAAAAAGAGAGAGCTTTTTTTGAAAAAGGTCCGGAAATGGCAAGTACTGAGACACGTGTTGGTATTAGTTTAAGATCCCCTCCACTCCTTCCCTGCCTCTGTCTTTCACCCACCCACTCCCTCACACACACTCTCTCTTCCTCTTTCTTCCTCCCTCTCTCTCCACTCTCTTTCACACACACACACACACAACACATACCTTCTCTCTCTCTCTCTCTCTCTCTCTCTCTCTTTCTCTCACACTCATACACTCTCTCTGCCTCTCCCTCTTGCATACACACACAACTGCACATTATGTGTGTGCTAATGTCACATTGATTATGCTGATTGTAAACCACCATTGTTTTCTTAGCGCTGAGCTGTCAGTCAAGTGTCTGCAGGGACGAGTGCGCTCTGCACTAAAAGCCGCCTTTTCCGTGTCTGCGCCGTCTTTTTTGAGGTCGCTCGGAGACTTAACGCCGCACCCCTCAGGGGCCAGAGCCCGCATCTCCTGGCGTTCCCGAGTATTAATTGCATTTTAATGTTTTCCCATTCCTCCCCGGATGCAGCTGTGTGTACAAACAAATCAACAAGGCGAAGGGGCATTAGAGCTTCGTGTTTTGGGTGGAGACCGCGGCTAAAAAGGAAAACGCTGAATAAACCATAACGGCGTGATGAGAGCGAGCGAGGCTGATGACACTTGCGACTACGGATGCCATGTGGCCCGGGTCCCCTGTGTGTTCCCCCCGTCGCAGAGTCTGCCTGTCAGAAGGACATGAGCCAGAGAAACGCTGTAATCGGTCAGAACGTTTCTGACAGGCAGGCGTCTCACTAGCCTCCCTCCATTTTACTTCTCCATCTGGACCAACTTGGGGCAAAATTAGAATTTTATGGAACTGGTATGAATTTTTCATTTTCCAAGAGCTTTTTATCGAATGGAGCATCTCATTGCGGCTTTCTCCAGTGTCTTAAGTGCAAATTAGTCGATGATAATTACCTCAAATGGGGGAAGAGTAGGCTATGACACACCCACCACATAACCAAATGCAACAAAGTATTTTTCAACATATACATCACAGCTTATTGGGGACACTGTATCCTACAGAGCCAGGATGCTCTCTCCAATTGGGTCACTATTGAATTATCTTTTATTTAATTATGAATATTACACCAGTGTGGCCAAAATATGTTCAGTGGCAATTCTGTAGCTGTTTATAATATATGCAAGCTCTCAGCACAAGCTCAATATGTCAATATGCATTTTGTCAATACAATATTTTATTGTTCTGAGTCAATATTCAAGCTCTTTGGCAAAGTCAGACTTTATGACCCTCTCAAGTTAGAAGACATTGGCCTATTACAAGTTACAAGACCTATTGGCATATAGGTTTCATTTTCAGTGAGTAGCATTCACTCAATACAGGCATTGGGCCTGAATTATATTTTGCCACAGAATTGGGTGAACAACAGCCCCAGCATGACTTGGGTTTTGCAGGGCTTGGTGTCGCGTCAGTGTAGCCGAGTAGAGGGGGGTCAGATTTTGGGGCTAGTGTTACACGGCTAGCATCTGCCATCCGGTCATCAGGCAGCGGTATCCATCATTTACCAAGTCCGAGGCCGGCGTTTGTAAAAACACCCCAAGGAAATGGAGTCTCTGCGCCAGACTAGAATAAAATTAGCTTGATGACTAAGTTCCTCCTTAGTTCCACTGGGAGCGAGACCCACCATTTGTTTTCATTACTTCCCTTGGCTATGGACAAGCACAGTGTCGCTCAATTCATTCTGGAGCCTGGGATGGCTGGATCTTCAGGAGGAAGGGGGTGCTTCAACAAAACAGCTTAATTTTTTATTGCAGAGCTGAGGAGGGAATACAGTCATCCATTCAGCTATCTCACATTCAATGGCAAATAGATAGGACTGCATTGTATTTCAGGATATCTATTGGAAAAGGATAAGGGAAATGAAAGAATGTTGTGTGTATTTTCAGCGCTCATTTTATTTCTTTATTTTATTTGATTACAGATATACAATGTATTATATTGCATATTGAAACTGTAGAACAGTGGTATATTTATAACTTAAGAGTCAACATGACTCCAGTGTCACTGAAATAAACCAAAACAAGACCTCTTGCCTTCTAATTTGCACAGCTCTCAATTTAAATAGACTTAACCAACATGAGCTACAATATGAATGTCAAACTGTTTTGAATCACTCACTTCCTGTATGACCTCTGTATGCTTACGTGTCCTCAACTCAACCCCTCACAGGGATCTCCCTGGTATAAAAGGCTGAGCCTCCTAATTATCTTTATTACGGATATGAGTAAAAAACAAGCTTGGTCAATGATTGGAAATGTTAACAATGAAATAGCTACTAGCTCTATGTACATGTTGAAATGACAGATAGTCTTATCTAGATTGCTGGGATTATAACTTGTGTATCTTTGCCCATGAGTCAACGTAGATTTACTGTATAAAGATGTTTGTCGGGTAGAATTGTATTTTTCTCAGGAATGATGGCTTCATTAGGGCAATGTGGAGAAGAGATTGGATCTCTTCCTGTCATTATGAAAAAAAAGGGCAGAGATTTTATCATCCTCACATCGATCCTGTAAAATCATCATCGAATGGGATGACTCTGTGTGTAGGTGTGTGTGTGTGTAGTGTGTGTGTGTGTGTGTGTGTAGGTGTGTGTGTAGGTGTGTGTGTGTGTGTGTGTGTGTGTGTGTGTGTGTATGAGAGTGTGTAGATGTTTGTGTCTTTGTTTGTACTGTATGTATGTATGAATGTGTAAAATACACACACGTTTCTGTTTCTGTACATGTGTTTGTGTGTGAGTGTGCGGTGTGTGTGTGTGTGTGTGTGTGTGTGTGTGTGTGTGTGTGTGTGTACTATACGCCTGAGAGAGATGTGCAGACATGTGTCTGGGGTTAAGCAAAATTAATCCCTCACAGAGTTGTTCACAGCTGCGTGGATGTGTGAGCCATCGCCGGAGAGATTCCCCAAAGAAGACCGTTTTAGTGCCGGGGTTTCAGCATGAGGAATGGGGAGAGGTGGTAGTTCACACAGAGAGAGAGAGAAGGGGGGGCAGAGAGAGAGAGAGAGAGAAAGAGAGACTAAGAGAGAGAAACAAAGTGATAGAGAGAGAGAGATTGGGAGAGAGAGAGAGCAAGAAAGAGAGAGAACGACAGAGGTCGACTTCAGCCTTTTATACCCTGGGTGCCTGTTAGCGGGAAGTGAAGACATCTTGTGCTTCTTTACGGCCCTCTGCATCAACACCCCGGCCCCTGGAGTCCGCCGGTGAGCTGACCCGCAGCTGACAGAGGCCTGTGGCAGCCTGTAATGGAGCGATGACCCAGACCTTTTGGCAAATCTACTACATGAGAGAGAAGAGCTTTTAAGTAACACTTTGCCAGGGAGTGAAGGGAGATGGAGCGAGAAGAAGAGAGAGAGAGAGAAAGAGAGTGAGAGTGTGTGTCTGTGTGTGTGTGTGTGTGTGTAAGGGTGTGTGTGTCTGTGTGTGTGTGTGTGTGTGTGTGTGTGTGTGTGTGTGTGTGTGTGTGTGTGTGTGTATGTAAGGGTGTGTGTCTGTGTGTGTGTGTGTGTGTGTGTGTGTGTGTGTGTGTGTGTGTGTGTGTGTGTGTGTGTATGTGTGTGTGTGCCTGGATGCACGTGTGTGTTTGTATATTTGTGTGTGTGTGAGAGAGAGGAAGAGATAACAGAAGAAGAGAGAGAAGAGTCAGTGAGTATTTGTGTTTGTGTGCATGTACGGGTGTGTGATTTGTGTGTGGATGTGTGTGTGTGTGTGTGTGTGTGTGTGTGTGTGTGTATGTAAGGGTGTGTGTGTCTGTGTGTGTGTGAGCATGTACAAGTGTGTGTGTGTGTGTGTGTGTGTGTGTGTGTGTGTGTGTTGGCTGGGCCCATGGATCATACAGGGGACATAGCATGCGGTGCACATGACACGGACCTTAAACTGCATGTGTGAAAACACAGACCTGCCCTTAGACTTGCACTCTCAGCCTCACAGTTATTTATAGTATCATTTGTCCTTTTTGTTTAATTTTGAGGCTTCAGAGGAGATGTGAGTGAAAGATGCCTTTCAGTTTCAGAATCACTACTTACTGTACTAGTTTCTCTAACTGACTGACAGAGATCCTGTATTCGCACACACAGACACAGACACACAGACGCGCGCGCGTGCGCGCGTGCACACACACACACACACACACACAATATATATATATACACATTCTTGTCACAGGAGGAACACGGATCGCACACCCCTCAACCATCACCATAGATACGGTTGGCGACCCCCGTGTTGAATTACATTACTTCCTAGAACCATTGTTTGTAGTGGAGAGAGGAAGCTATTTTCCCTAATGTGTCTCTGTGTTGTGTCCTTGTCCTCTAACCATTGCCTGCCTGCCTGCCTGCATGTCTGTGTGTCTGCTAGCCTGGAGTGGATGTAGGGCTGTGTCTGGAGCCTGAAGGTAGGGTAGTAGTGGACACCGAGGGGGCAGACGATAGTGTGTGCATGTGTGTGTGTGGGGGGGCAGTGGGGTGCTGGTGATCTGGTGGAGGGGGAGCAGAGAGTGACATAGCAGAGGGGGAAGTTCATGACAAGGATGTCCAATAAAGGGAAGAAAAGCTCCACTTCCTCAGCAGAAGGCACCCTAGGGAGGGCGTAAGCAGGAGAAAGTCTTAAGAGAGGAGAGGAGAGGAGAGGAGAGGAAAGGAGGGGAGGGGAGTGAGGAGAAGAGAGAGGAGAGAGGAGAGGAAAGGAAGGAGGGGAGGGGAGTGAGGAGAAGCGAGAGGAGAGAGGAGAGGAGAGTAACCGACAGTGTGTGTACGGCCGCAACCTGATTTACTACTGCCCAGGGTGAGAGCCCGCAATGCTTATTTCCACAGCCAGTTAAAACAAATTGCAGTCATGCTTCAATCCTTGGGTTCCCCCTCCTTTCCTCCCACCCTCCCTCCCTCCCCTTCTTTCTTTCATGCATTCTCTCCCTGCGACCCCTCTTAGCTCGCGCTTTAGTACAATGTTATTCTTCCGCAAACGATCTAAATTACTCCAAAATAAATACCGTTACACAAGGGATAAATGCTCGGCAGGGGGAAGTGGTCCGGAGCATATGCTGCGCATAGCATTCACTTCTGGCATTCTACTCCCCGTTGAGCTTGACGCCCTCTCTCACAGCAGAGGAAAACATCAGCTCACTATATAGTACATCCTCTGAATTATGCAACAAGAATAGCAACAGATTTAAAACAGCATCGGCTAGTTATTCCTGACACTGATATTCATGTGGGATGAATTAATAACAGACTGTTACATTTTTGTTTTGTTTTTTTAATCTAAAGAGTCTTCATTTTTTGTTGTGCCCTATTAAATATGTGATTTACTCTTTAATTTACACACATCCTTAACACCTCACTTTGGGCAAGTCTACAGTCTATAGCTTATTTTGAGAGGGTAATTTTAGCCAGCTAATTGTCTACCGAGTAAAATCACATTAAAGTTTTAGTACTTCTCGACGGGAATACGTCAGATATTGCAACCTTTCCCAGACTTTCCCAAGTCAAAACAGATCCATTGTGTTGACGGCGCATTTCCTGTTCACCATTTTGTTTGAGCAAATCACAAGCAGCCTACTTAAAATGCCTGACCAGAGTTGGATAACTACCTGGTGTGGATAGTGGAAGTTTTTTTTGTTTTAAATCTTGTAACTTTCTGGTACTTAAATGCGAGTACTTGTAACAATGCCAGGTTGGATTCCAGGCCCCTTTTGCAAGTGTGCAGCATGATGTAATGAGTGTTTTGAAACGGTTCCTGTAACAGTAGAAACATGGCCGCCCCTGCAATCAGGGCCCTGGTAGGAGCCCTCCTACCTATATGTCAGGAGGCTCCAGGTCTGATTGGGACAGCCGAGGCCCTTTGGTAACCTGAGAGGCGGTTTGAGTTTGTCTCCTCCAGTTTCCAGCGGCTGCACCCCAGGGACCAGACCGCTGGCTTTTTCATGTCCGAGATTGGAAGCAGATGTGTGGGGTGTTTGAGGGGTGGGGGAGAGTCGGCTGGGGGCGCAAAGGTTGGGGTGAGGTGGGGGTACGGCCTGGTGTCATCACTCAAGCTACAGCCCAGGCCTTGAGCATGCCAAAGTCCACTCACAGCCCACTCCACCCTCCCCAGCCATCCCCCTGTGCTGGGAGCTGTCCGTACGAAGTGCTACCTGAGATTTAAAGACGATTATATTAGGATACTTAGCTGATAACTGTTGCATTTAAACACATACTTTCCTTCTTTCACCTACATGGGAAAGCATATTAATAATGTTTCATTCACTGCAAATCAGTCAAGCCAATCAGAATGTCAATTAACCTCAGCAACCTGTTCAACAAGAATATTCTACATATGTTAATATTAGCAGAAAAAGAGATCTGACATAGACCTACAGTTGGCATTCAGAGGTAGACCCAACTGTGTAATAACTCTACACATTTTCTATGTCTTTAAGGATTAGTGATCCTACCCTACAGAGCACTTCAAAGTAGTTTGGTTGAGGCATCCTGACAGTTATATAAACTTAATTTACATAATATATGGTTGCAGGGTTTTGTATATCCAGCCAACTGTCTCCATGTGTCTGGTTGCACTCTGCCAAGTGTACATTATCTAGACGAGGTGTTTGAGAACCACACCCATCCTCTCCATGCCGCCAGGAATCTGTCTCCTTCTTTCTGTATGTCTTTTGCTCATTCTATCTCTATCTCCCTCTGTCTTTCAGTCCATCTTCCCCCTCTCCCTCTATCTCCTCTTCTCTCTCACTCTATCTCACCCTCTCTCTTTCAGTCCATCTTCCCCCTCTCTCCTCTCTCTCTCTCTCACTGCATCTCTCCCTCTCTCTATCTATCAGTCCATCTCCCCACCTCTCTCTTCCTCTGTCTCCCACTCTTCATCTTTCACTCCATCTATTCCTCTCTTTTTCAGTCCACGCCATTCTCTCACTGTCTCTTCCTCTCTCCCTCTCCTCTCCCTAACATGGGCCTGTTTCTCATGATGGATGACGTGGCGACGGAGCCACTGTCTGCGGACGGCTTACCAGGGAGCTGGAGAGGAAGACACTGCCTGTGAAGGGAAACCATTGGGCCTGGGACGCCTGTAAGCAGGTGGCGAGGTGGGTCTGGGGGTTTGGGCGGATGTGCAGGTGGCGAGTGGAGGGTGGGAGATCCGAGAGTACCAGAGAACCGGCAGTTTGCCTCGCCTCAGTCATCATTCCACAGCTCTCTGAACATTCCACAGCACACAGATAACAGAACACAGAACACGCTTCCCCTCTACGGGTGACACGAGGGTGCTCGTGTGTGAGTGTGTGGTTGCGTGTGAGACTTCCACACCGGGCGTGGAGGGAGATTTGCCCTTCTTCAGTCACAACACAAGTGTCCTACAGCATACAGAATCGTACCACTAGCCTCTGCAAGTGTTCTACGGCATGCAGAATCATACCACTAGCCTCTGCAAGTGTTCTGCGGCATGCAGAATCATATCACTAGCCTCTGCAAGTGAACAAAGCTCAGAGGAGAAGGGTCTGGGAAGCCATAGCATGGAGGGCTATTGGATGGTTTGTAAGGAGCGAAGGTTAGCCTTGTGGCTCGAGGGGGGGGGTATATACGGGGATGTATAAGTATGCGGGTATGTATTGAGACAATTGCAATAAAAAATGACTACCAAAAAAAAGAAGCCTTGTGGCTTGAGTGCTTGAGTAGGGGCGCCATGTCTTGTTCTGACAGGAAGTTGGTTAACGGGCGTGCTTAGAGGACAGGCGCTGGTCCACAGGCCATGGAGTGGGCCTAGGAGGCCGATCATCTGTGTTGACAGCCCTCACACTCAAGGAGCGTGTTGAGGCTCTCAGCACAAGGGAAAGAAAAACAATCAGGCGGCTGCTCTCACTGCTGCTGCTGCTGGCCGTTCTTGTTGTTCTCCTTTTACCACGTCCTGGCAAAGAGCTGATAACAGCGGTCAGTGGCATGGCACCTCTGCTCATGTCTGACCAAGCCTGACCGCAAATGCGGCACACATTTACAAATCCCAGCAAATTGGCTCAATTGTGGTTCGGGTTACGCTCCAAAACGGCAGCTTTTATTGAGCCTCTGGTCAGCGAGCTTTGGTGAATGGCCTATTTCTTTTTTTTTCACGCTACTTTTAGCTGTATTTTAGCTGTATCCCTGGGAAACTGAAAACTGATCGCCAGCACAGGAACAGGCAGACAGGTTGTGGGAAGAGCAGCCGACGGCAGAGAGTGTGAGTGTCGGAAGATTTAAAGGGGGCTTTGGACTTGGAAGAAAGACCAGAGAGAATAAGTAGCGTGTGTGTGTGTGTGTGTGTGTGTGTCTGGGGGACTGGGGGTGAAAGTTCACAGACTCAAGCAGTGAGCATAGTGCATTTTTTTGCAAATTCCAGGAATAAAAAAGAGGGGGGGTAAACTATAAAATGAAGATAAAGAGCTTAAAAGGGGCTATTTATAAGGCATTTCCATACATACTCTGACTTTTTGACTTACACACATATACCTCTGACATATAACACACAGACACACACTACCATCACACACACACACAACACAACACAACACCAGCAACACTTAGACACAATGGCCACAGAGAAGTGAGAAAATGCCCCTTTTCCTTTTTTTTATAGAGCACAAGAGCCACTGCCCCAATGTCCTGATGTTGTCGTGCTTTCTTTTCCATCTCCATCCTATTTTGGATTCAAAGGATGTGCCCCTCCTAGCTTATCTGCCCCTCACTTTAGCATGCGAGTGTGCTCTTGTGCTCACAGCAGGGCCCTAAGTGGCCCCCTAGAAGGGGCTGAGCGCTTCCTCTTAGCCGCTATCGCCTTCGCTCTTCAGCCACAAGAGGAGCCACAGAGAGGGGCCCTGTCTCCACGAGCCTCCCCCACATCCGTGCCACCTATCACGGGCATGCAGTCCAGGAGCATCCAGTGTAGTGTGAAGGTCCAGTTCTTGGAAGAGCTGTAAATGTGTGTGTGTGTGTGTGTGTGTGTGTGTGTGTGTGTGTGCGTGTGCGTGTGCCGCTGATTAAGAAAGGTTACCCGTCACGACTGGGTATTTGAAAATAGTGGATAGACATACAGTTGAGAGTTTTTTTTTCTTTTCAGCAGTTCTAGAAAATGGACATGCTTCAACAGTACACACCCTCTAGACCTCTCAGCACTCAGGAGAAAAACATGTTTGTAAAACCTGCTGTTAGAACTAAACATGGTGAAGTAGCTTTTAGCTGCTATGTGGTTCAGCTCTGGAACCAACTTTCGGATGACATCAAAATGGCCCCAACTGTAGCCAGTTTTAAATCTAGACTTAAGACCTATTCTCAGATGCCTTCTGCTAACTGAGTTCTATATCTGTCTAGTAATTACTACACCTTGTGTCTTTTATGCGTCCTTGTTATTATTGTTGTTATATATTAATTATTATTTATTTTTAAATGATTTTTGATCTTCACTTTTTTGCTTCTGCTATTACTGTTTGGCTTTGTTTATGTAAAGCACATTGAATGAACCTCTGTGTATAAAATGTTCTATATAAATAAACTTGGCTTGGCTTGACTTGACTTGATTTATGAGGTAAAATATATTGTGTCCCACAACCAAACAAAGCATCTCCAGCAGCAGTCAGGATGGCCGTGATAAGATATGGCTCATGGGTGAGTGTTTCCTCTGGTGAGGGCTGGTGCGTCTCCCACCCGCTATCTGTCCATTCTTTGAAGATGGCCCGTCACACGTCCTCACTGATGCCAGGAGAGAGAGGGAAAGTGGATGTAAAATATATCTTAGTGACTTCACCACCACTATGACCGCACACCCTCTCCAGCCTCCAATGGCTTCAGCGGCTCCTCCAGAAGCTTCGATTCCTTTTTAATTTCTCATCTGCGCCCACTTACTTCACCTTCATTCAGATTTATATTTGACATCTGCCCCCCATCTGCCCCCCCCCCCCCCCCCCCGCAACCCCGACCCCTCGCCTTCATGGGCTTCCCCCTTATACCACTGTACACCGCCACTACAACCCCCCCCCGACAATTAACCTTGGTCAAACTCAGGAACACTATCTTTTGAGTGTTTCTTCTCCCTGCACCCCCACCCTGCCCCCACACCCCTTCCTCTAGCCCTCCACCTATGCCCTCCACCTTACTTTTCAGCAATTGAAATCAGGGGTAATGACTGTGAAAGGAAAAAGAATGTTCTTTCAATAGATAATTAGGGAGATTGGTTTACTGGGCCCACTCAAGGCCCATTGAGATTCAGTGGGGAGGCTGTGGTGGCTGGTGTGAGGCTGGGTTGGGGTGGGGGGGGGGTCCTTAGCTGGGCCTGTTGTTCAAGGGGCCAATAGGGCTCCCAGGGGACACATTCCCCCTTCGTTTCATTTCTCTAAGCAGGTGCCTGGCAGGTAGTCAATGGTGACCAGAGTGGGGGGGTTGGGGGTTGGAAACAGGAGGCCCGGTGAAGAGGTCAACATCAGGGGTCGAAGGTCAGGTCCCAAGGTCACGGGGTCAGTGGTCAGTGAGGGCCGGCAGATGACTGGAGGAAGCATCCTGGCTCGTTCCCGGCAGAGGAAAAGCACCCCCTGGGCGTCTGCATTGACCTTAATGTCCCACAGGTCCTTAGGAAAACGTGCATGAATGGAGTAGTCCCAACAGTCAATGGGCCGTTGCGGAATTTCGCTGCACTCCGAGGCAGACTCGATACAACATATTCCAACATAAACACTGTTGCAGACGCAAATTCTTTTGTTGCAGTAATAACATCCTATTTTGCGTTCATCCAATGGTTTGACTCCATAGAAAACCGGCATAAACAAGCTCGTGAAAAATGGACACGGCTTTATACTGTATACATTCTCCTTCGGACCACCACTGCTCGCGTACAAGAAAATAAATGTTGCTGTGGCACAGTGAATTTACCCCAGCCTTCCTCCTGCAGAAGTGGATACACTTGAGATTCTTGCTGTGATTAGCGCAAAACAGGCCCCGGGGTCAAAGGTGGTGAGCACGGGGGTTTCTAATTAAATCTCAGTCCAGGGAAAGCGATCTGTCATTGCCCATAGGCTGCTATTGATAGGGCGCAGGACAGGGAGGCGGTAAGCCCCCTGACTCAATCCATCTCCTGACACGTAGAATGCAATGCAGCACCAGGTTAGTGTGTATGTATGTGTGTGTGTGCCTGTCTGTATATGTGTGGGTGTGTGTGTTTAAATTTGTTTTTGTGCTTGTATATGTGTGTGTGTGTGTGTTGTTGAGGGTGTCTGTGTCTGTGTGTGCTTGCGTGTGCACACACTTGCATTTGAATGGCCATGGACAAGGAGGCCACCATTGTTTAGACATGCATCGTGCGTTTGTGTTTGTGCGCGTATCTGTGTATGAATGAGAGAGTGAGAGAGAGAATGAGAGAGTAAAAGAGAGAGAAAGAGAGAGAGAGAGAGAGAGAGAGAGAGAGAGAGAGAGAGAGAGAGAGAGAAATAGAGCGAAAGACAGAGAGAGATTCTAGCAGGGCTGAGGAGTGGCAGCTCACCCACCGCACTAGTCTGGACCATGTCCCACGTCCCAGGCCCCTCCAGAGGGAACGCACGCCCGGCTCCCCTTACATAGCTCCCCGTTGGACTCCCGCTCCTGCGCCCGCGATATGTAACCAAATCTCGGCCCGCCGCCTCGCCTCACACTGGCTAGCAGCTACAGGTCCATGCCCAGAGGCGATTCACATGTGGGGGCCATTTTGAAAGGCGCTGTTGACGAGCAAAAGGAGTTTTTTTTTTTTTTAATGTCCGGTCATTCCTTCGTATGCTTTCTGCGCTTTTCCAAATAAGCTGGTGTAACTGTCAGGGGGACGGGAGCACAAAAGAGGGCTGTGTGATGACAGGAGAGTTGGCTGGAAAAAAGGGGGGAAATGTTGGCAGCTTAGCTCCGGACTGAAACCCCCACAAACCAGGCCATCAACACTCCCCAGTCGCTCTCACAAATAAAGATCCATGACTGTTCAAATATTTCCTGACTATGCAGTCTATTATTAGTTTTTTAACTACAGGAAACAACAACAGCTTTGGAAGAATTAGAAGTTTGTGTTTCAGTTAGTGTCTCCACAGAGATGTGCGACCGAGAGCAGATTCCACGCGCCACCTCAAATGACATGCAGATAAATAAAAAGCCAAGTTGGGTGTCATTAGCTGTCCAGTTTGGTTACTGGTGGGACAGCGGAGAAGGGGAGAGGGGTTTATCGACAGGGGAGGCCACAATTATGAATTTCTCTTAACAAGCCAGCATATGCTAGTTATAGGAAACCCATTGGATATTGCCTGCCGGGGTCAAAGGCTAGGAAGGTCAAAGTGTCATCCTCCCCTCATCATGAAGTGCATTAACATCTCCACCATTGCCCATACCATCCAGATGGCTAAGTAGGCCTAAGACAGCTGGCTATGGCCATCTTGGGATCCAAATACCAATAGAAAAATCATATTTCACGGGGGCATCACTGCGGAGTCATTCCTAAGGGTGCAATAATAAGCACTCAGGGCTGCCGAAGGTTTGGAGAATTGAAATGTGCCCTCTTTGTTTGAAGGCCCTCATTATTACCATCACTGTGTATTATTATTAGTGTCATAAAGCAAGAAAGTATAATTGGTCTTGGTGTCCAAATTAATCAAATGATTTGTATGTGATGAAATTTAATTACCGCTTTTCTAAGGCATGTAACTGCATTGAGTGCGTCGTGTCTGGAAGTGGAGCGTAAATTCACAAGGCAAAAGAGATCCGGACATGCGGTGTTTATCCCACCTGATACATTACACTTTAAACATACATCTGGAGCATGGCGTAATCACGAAAGACTGCTGCAGCTTGTTAGCTCGCCCCGTTTTTTGATTCATTCATGGCGACTCATTCACGCCTGCACAGCTCCAATCGCACCCACCCACCCCACCCCACCCGACCCCGATTTTGACTTCCCTTCCAACCACAAATGTTTCGGCTCTGGAGCGCGGCGACCGCCAGGATCTCAGAGGCGGCTGCAGCCATGAGGTCATTTTTCATTACGATAGCATCACTGAAATTTGCCGCGCTGTTTGTTGCCGTTGGCAGCAGACCATGATCAGAGAGAGGATGAGGGTCCAGAGAGAGGAGGAGAAAGAGAGAGAGAGAGAGAGAAAGAGAGGGAGAGAGAGGGAGGAGAAAAAGAGAGCAAGAGAAGGATGGAGCAGGCTGGAGGAACACCAGACAAAGTGCGAACCAGGAAGTGAGAGCGGTAATGGAACTTGTTTAATGCCTGGGATGTGTGCATTGGCTTAAAAGCCTCAAGGCCGCCTCAAATGAAGAGAAATTCCGGTGGGTAAAAAGCCAGAAGGAGGTTCTTTTAAAATTAAGGCAATGGATTTTGCTTAAAGAGGAGTGAGGATTATGTATCAGTAATCAGCAGTAGTAGAAGCTTGTTCCTTTGCCAGGAAGCAGGGAGTACAGAGTTTAGAGATGCACAGGGCATGAGGAGCAAGACAGAGATGGAAAACTCTTCGTCTACTAAGAAACTTTTTTTTCTTTTACCTTTTCTTGTCAGAGGTTTTGCATTTACTTAAGATGTCGATCGATAATGCTGATATTTTCTTTCATTAAAATAAAAGAAAATATCTTTTTCTGGTTGTTGAGCAGATTTTACTTTTATTTATAAAATTAAATGATTAAGATTATAGCTTTATTTCCCCATTCTATTGTTGATATATGCATCTTCATTTGTTTTAATTAAATCAAGAATAATATTTTTTTTTAAATGTTGGTATTGCTACAAACAAAAAAAGAAACAGACCTTGGAAATAAAAGTACATTATTTAATTCCATATTTGAAGATTGAGGAACATTTATTTATCATTAATTAATGTAAATTCTGAAAACAACAACAACAAAAAAATTACACACGCACACCATTTAGAAAAACACCATCCCTTCAGCTCCTCTGCTCTTCATAGAGACATCAACAACCAGTCCCACACACACACACACACACACACACACACACACACACACACGTACAGTGAAAGAATAAAATATGTGTGGTAGCCGTGGCGTGTATGTGTGTGTTTGAGCCGGGCCATGCCCATGGACCTTTGACTCGAACCCCA
>NC_063200.1:20942993-21152993 GCF_017589495.1 Alosa alosa | reverse complement strand
AACAACAAAAACCTTCTCAAGACACTTTACCAATGCCCAGAGCCTGAACTGTATTGGAGAGACATTAGAATAGATGATGTGTCATTAAATGACATAAATTAAATGACAAACATTTTAAATGCAATTTTAGCTCAAAATAATTAAAAGAATTTCAAATGTGAATATTGACAACACATCAACCAAATTCAGATGGTCGGAGGTTACATAAATAAATTAAAGTTTAGAGTACAATCATCAGCTAGACACTTCTATCAGCGTAGATTAGCACATCAAAACAGCCTTCAGTTTCAAGTACTCTAACATAGTCATCCGAACACA
Organism: Alosa alosa; assembly: GCF_017589495.1. NCBI lineage: Eukaryota > Metazoa > Chordata > Actinopteri > Clupeiformes > Clupeidae > Alosa > Alosa alosa. The sequence goes on along the minus strand of NC_063200.1, from coordinate 21,152,675 downwards.
CATGTATCTGCATATAACCTAGAAAACCTGCTTATACACATAATAATAATTTTATGTACATAAGGGAACCCATATGAAAGGAACATTATGCAGTCTAGCTTGCACAAAGAATAGCACGCTGTCCAATCCACTTTAGAGCACAGCGGCTCTGCCATTTTGTGCTAATTCCCTACAGACAGAGCGAGCCTTTTGCTTTGTCGCTGACATGTTTACCTTGTTAGGCCTCCTGGTTGCTGAATCAGGCCACTGTATGACACTTAAATATATTGCTTACAGACTGCAACAAACGGAGCGAGAGCATCAAAAAACACAGACTGAGTTCAGGTTAGAAGTCTGAGGCACTGAATTAGGCCTACTGCATCATGCTAAAAGCAAGTGTCTAAGTAATTCTAAAATAAAGAACCTTTGTTGTTAAGAAGGATATTCAATATACTGTGATTTCTCCTTCCTCAAGAATGATTATAAATAAAACAAAAACTTTTTTTTCATGTCCGTCTAGAGCCGGGCCACTACTGGGAATCCTAGCAATCATATTATATTGGTGCATATGTAGCCAATCAAGGCATGCCCTTTGATGTTGCCAGTTCATTATTTATATATTTCTGGCAGCGAGTCACACAAAACTGGGAGCTGAGGAATACCCATTCGGTAAATAAAACGCCATTCAACTTCCATTTCAATTTCCATATCCTGTTCAATTGCCGGGGCCCGGGTTGGAAAGCGGCCATTGCAAAAGCCCTCTGCATACATTTAATTGAATTATACGAACTAAAACATTTAATACACTTCACCGCATGCAGCCGATGACAGGAAGGCAATAGAGAGCCTCCGTCAAATCGTTTTCCTCTTTGCAAAGTACATGCGAACGTCATGGCCGCCAGTAGTCAACTTCAACTAACACTTCAATGACTCTTTCCTGATTTTCCTCATCGCTTTTCTCTGTCGGTATGGATATACATTCAGTGGGGTGACCATGTAGGAGTGGAGATGTGAACCCTTCGACGGCAGAAACCATTGGTCGTCCTCTGGGTGACCAAGTCCTGCCCCCTTTGCTTTGAGAGTTATTGACTGGCTCAGAGATGGATTTGAAAACCATTGCTACAATGACAAAGGCACAACTCTCTCTCTCTCTCTCTCCCTCTCTCTCTCTCTTTCTGTCTCTCTTCTCTACTTTCTCTCTCTTTCACTCCCTTTCTCTCTACTTACAGGATTGTGAACAAAAACATAAACGATACAAAGTAAAAAAAAAAAAAAAAAACGCAACCCTGTGTGGTCATTTCCTGTCTTGCGGCCGAGCCAAGAGACAGGCTGTGGGGCTGCATTTATGGAGGCCTGATGCTCGTCCTCAGATCGGACAAATGCAGTGTGCGAGCCGTGATGAGAAGAGGGACATCTCACATATTTGCTTGTCCGGGCATATCTGTTTACAATACACGCTTCTGCCACCTCGGCTTGGTGAAGAGATGGGCGATTTTGGAGCTCTGCTCAGCGAAGATTGAGGACCACAAGCCCTAAATTCGTACCAAACAAACAGGCTGCTATGAGAGAGTTATAGGTCATCAGCCATTAGCTCAGACAAGTAACACAAGACCGGCCCAGTCTCTGGGCAGTTTCATGTATGGGCTGTTCTAACAACAGCCACTGGCATGAGTTTTGGTAACACTATTTGTTGTGACATACTAAATTGGGAGATGATGTTTTGGAAGCTCTGCCTGTCGCTCTTATGGTTCACTGCCAACATGTGATCGATCTCTCTCTGTCTTTCTCTCTCTCTCTCTCTCTCTGGGCGTGTGTGAGTGTGTGTGTGGTGTGTGTGTGTGTGTGTGTGTGTGTGTGTGTGTGTGTGTGTGTGTGTGAGTGCATGTGTGTGTTTGTACTTATCTGCAATGATCAGGTTAAACATTGCTGTGACAAGGTCTAGCAATTAAATACTGTACATGAGATGCACTTGCTCCTGCATTTGAAACCTAAATTCAAGATTTTGGACATTTCTACAGTTCATCATTGTGCAAACTGTAATCTGAACACTTCCCTGTTCAGCACATCATCATACTTCTAGGTGTGTTTCACAGAAAAAAAATCCATAATTCCTCTCAAGCATACAGCTCATCATTGTCTGAACAAAAATGAAACCACTGTCTAAAGCGAGGCATTGTAATTCTAGCAGCTCTCCAATCATCCTGTCTCATTAGTAATGGGGAAGGCAACTGGCAAGCTCTGGTGGGATAAATATGAATTCATTGCACAGATGGAGGCGTTCTGTTCTACATTCAGACCTCAGCCTCATAAAAAAGCAAAGGCGCCTACAATTAGTGTTTCAGTTAACGCAGACCTCTCATTTACCTGAGAGGAGGTTGCGTAGAATTTCGAGATTGGTAATTAACGATGGATCTTTCCTAAGGGTCAGTGGAGATGTTTGAAATAATCAAAAATCAATGCTTGCTGCCCCAGCTAATTCTATTTCCTTCTATAAAAAGGAGGGCTGCATCTGAGACACACAAAAAAGACCTATTTGAGAGGCAGCCCACAGCTCTGGGGCCTTTGTCTTGTAAAAACCTAAACACAAGCTTTACTTTCGAGTGTTAAAAATACTAGCTTATTTACTATGACTATACTGTTCATTGTACTGATTATCTGAGAATTGACCCTGAACCTGAATCGTAACCCTGAACTGTAAGACGCTGTAAAGACACAATGGGGGGAACTGCACCATCTTACTATCAGAATTGAACGCACATCAACACTGTGGATATTTAACCATCAATTAGCCTATTAATAGCATTAACAGGTTCAAATTTCACTGCATATTACTGTAAACCAGTTGCTTTGGCAGGTCAACAACTGTGCTAGTCTGAGCATAGAGAGCATGGAAGAGATCTCTATTACCCAAAGTATACTCACACCATGTTTATGACATTCTCTGTGTTTAGAGATGACAGCTGTGTACTTGGAACGGGGATGAGCTGAAAGCGTGTCATTACGAGCTGCGTGTGGTGGAGAGTTTGGCCGTGTTATCTCTTAAAGTTACGCTTCAACACTTTCTCAACATGATTCAAATATTTTGAGAGCAATCATTTATCCAATTATTGTGCACTTTTGAATTTGTGGGCAGGCACATAAACACAACCACAATGCGCCAGTGCGCGCGCTCGCATACACGCACATACACACACACACACACACACACACACACACACACACACACACACACACACACACTCATCCCAAAAGCTTTTGGTTCATTTTAGTTTCAGTTCTCTCCTGTCACGGAACCCTAAAATACAATGAAATGAGTGAATACAGGAATCCAGTGGACCAGCTCCCTAATTCACTCCTGTGCTGGAATCGACTCGCTTCTGTTTGAGCAGGGAGTACTAAGCATATTTAACTAGCACAAGAAGGAGAGAGAGAGAGAGAGGGAGGGTGATAGAGAGAAAAAGAGAGAGAGAAAGAGAGAACAGCGCTTCTGTATGGCAATGCAAAGACTGTCCGGAATGCTCTGGTCTGAACTGCATGTGAACTCACGAACCCCCAGTTTCCACCTGACAGAATCTGTTCTTTCCCCCTGACATACTGCCGTAAAGAACTTGTTGCGCGCACACAGGAATGCAATCGGAAGATTAGAGTTGCTTCTCCGTAGGCTCGGCAAATAAATATGTCTGACTGTTCAACAGAAATACTGCAGATCATTTTCTGACGAAATTCCTCTTGGCATAACGATTTATTTTTTGGTCGCTGGGTTTTTTTCTCCTTTAACCCTCTTCAGTGTGTTGTTGAGTGGTGTGGCACATGTAAGGCAGGGCTCCATTCATAGCAGAAGTCTTCGTTGCTCAGAGCGTCTCTCGGATTGGTCGAGAGGATCCTGGCTCCTGAGGAAAATCACGTGGGGCTCTCTTATGGTGTCTTATTAGTCTGTGTATGTGTGTGTGGGGTGTGTGTGTGTGTGTGTGTGTGTGTGTGTGTGTGTGTGTGTGTGTGTGTGTGTGTGTACAGAAGTGTGAGCGTGTGCGCGCAAGTCTGTATATGTGTGTTCCTCAAAAAGAAATTATCATCTGCCAGTAGTGTGCATCGCATCTACCCATGCCGAGACAAAACAAGACAAGGGGCAGCCCCAAAAGTAACAAATGGATCATCCCCTCTATCACATAGCACTTGGTGTAACAAACAGGCGTCTGGGCAGAGGAGAGAGCCTTTGAGGATCTCATCCAAATGATGTGCGGCAAGCGTAATTGGCTCCCTGCAGGGTGGGGCCAGTGAAGGGTTAAAATTGGAATGGACAGAGAGCAGTGTTTTACATGCATAATGGCATGTTTGTTTTCACGTGTAACCCCCCCCACCACCACCACCCCCCTGCAGTGATTTAAACACAGCAAGTGAAGGATGATTGGCACGTGAAGCTTTCTGAGGTTTGTTTTGGAGACACTCCCCAACCACTTCTCCACTCTCTCTCTCTGTCTCTCTTTCCCTCCCTCCTTCTCCCTCTCTCTCTCTCTCTCTCGCTCTCTCTCTCCTTTGCTTCCTCTCTCTCCTTCTACCCCTCCACATTCCATCCAGGAGGGGCAGCACTGCCTGTGGTTCTCGGGGGGAACAGGGGGGGGGGCCTTGCTCATACCCGTAAACCCAGCACCTCCCTGGGAAAGCTGGTTCACCCCTCCTCTCTAGGGTTGGGGCCTGGAGGAACCAGTCCCTTACTTACCCTTTTTGTTAGTCTTTTTATTTCTTTTGGGGGGGGGGGGGGGCATTTTTTTGCCATTGATGGCAGCGGCCCAAGAATTACCTTGATTAGTTTGTCTGCTGCTGCGTGTGTTGCGTCGAAAAGTCTAAAGCCCTGTGCCTGTTTAGACCGACTTCGTACCCCACATTGGCCGGGGTAGGGGTGACACGCATATTTAATATGTGTGTTGCGTAAAAGCCCTATCCACTAGCTCTGCCTGTGACGGTGCGCCGGGTCGAGCTGGGGTAGACAGAGGGGGGAGTGGTGGGGCGACGTGGTGCTTTTGGGGTAACGTGGGGCTGGGCCGGGGGAGAGGGGGAGACTGCATTCTTTTGAAAAAACATGTCCTCCTCTCCGTTGAAATCTGCCTTTGTCCCACCAAAAAAGTAGGGAGGCTTTTCCCATCTCTATTTTTTTATTGGCCTGTTTCCTCATGCACAGGAGGGGTGTACAGGCAGTTTAGGCCCCGCCATTGATCTTTCATCAGTTCACAGCGGCGAGTGGAAGAGAAAGACAGCCCGGGCGAGTCTTTTTTTCTCTCCCTCTCTCTCTCTCTCTCTTTCCCCCTCTCTCTTTCTTTCTTTCTTCCTATTTTTTTTTTCTCTGCTCATGGTTACTCGCCGGAGCCTGCCTATGATTGTTCCCAGTTTCCTCAGATTGTTTCTGGTTTAGCGAGTGTGCTGGGGCGGCCCTGCACAGAGGGGTGAGGCAGCCGGCCCGAGAGAGCCACAGACATTTAGGAGAGCACGTAACTACCACCGCACTGCGGGTAGGTGGACAATGGCGTTTGGGGTGATTTGTGCGTGTACGTGTGTGTGTGTGTGTGTGTGTGTGTGTGTGTGTGTGTGTGTGTGTATATATATGTGTGTGTTTGTGTGTGAAATGGGGGTGTGGGTGTGGGTGTGGGTGTAGGAGTGTTGTCATTTTTCTGAATGTTTTTTGAAACTTGGGTGAAATAAGTCCTGTCTCTTTAATGAAAGGCTCATATGTTAATGGTGCCTGAGGATTTATGTAAATGTTGGTTAAGCAAGAGATAGTGAATGAGAGAGTGAGAGAGAGACAGAGAGCATGTATGTGTGTGTGAGTGTGTGAGAGAGAGAGAGTGAGAGTGTGAGTGTTTGTGTGTGTGTGTGTGTGTGTGTGTGTGTGTGTGTGTACATACACACATATATGCTACTCATATCCATACTACTATCCATAAGCTTACTGTTTTTGAAGAGGAAGAAATAAAAAGGTGTTGATAATTGTCACACACACATTTACAGCAATCAAATACTCTTCTAAAAGATACCAATTTTAACTCAACAAATCAGATTGAATTGAAGGAACCAAAAAGCTTGAGTTTTTCCTGCACTAAAACCTGCACTTCATTGTTTCAATCATTTAGGCAATACATTTTGAGAAATCTAAAAGGATCTTGAATTTTACATCAAAGAAAAATACACAATCTACTGCCAGTTATACTAGTACTATTCATAATCATTATCATTTGTGGTAGGCCTAGTAATAGAAGGCAAGGCCAGGCAGTTTTATTTCTATAGTGCATTTCATAGAGCAGCTCAATGTGCTTTACAGTGTCAGGAACGTGGACATTTTAAAAAGTAAAAGTAGTGGTATTAGTCGTATTTATTGTTCTTTTGTTGCTGCTGTCAGTCGCAGAAACAGTAATTTCTGAACAATATGATGCTATTTCGTTTTATTTTCAAAGTGAAAATAAGTAGCCTATGTTGTGGTTGAGGGTGTGGCCTTTCCCAGCGTCCAGTCAGACAGATTGGCCTGCGAGCATGACTCTACACTTGATCACACGAAGAGAGTCAATATTTCACCTTTTCTGGCAGCTCGGAGACAAATCCACAGAGAGATGACCAGAGCAGGGGGTAGAAAATAATGCTCTAGATTATCAGATCGGTTTCCACTGGACCCTGAATATTTCATGCCGCATGTCCAACTGCGGACATGCAGATGGGCTCAACAAATGGCAAACGTACATGTCCATAACTCGCCGCCCTCCTCCTCACCCATTGGGACAAGCCCTGGGAATCATGTCTGGATCAAATTTCTGCTCACACCAACCATGTGTTTCATGTAGACCCCTAACACGAAGACAACCCTGTAGCCTTATATGAAGGTAATAAATCCAGTTATTCCACTGCAAGCTGGACTTCTAAAACTCCAAATCCGTGATTGTTAGTTTCTGTTAACAATGTGACTGTATAATCAAATAGTGAACTCAGAAATAACGTTGGCTATACAAATGAGGGGGGAAACCTCTCGTTTCATTTACTGGTTTTATTATTTAAACTTAGATTTAGTTTGTATGATGTAGGCTATACCAGAATGATGCGTAAATAGATATCCAACATCCACACGTGCTTTCGCGTCAAGAACTGCCATACAGATCAATCAAACGGCAAAGCCACAATGTCTATTATTGCCTAAAACATAATACGATTACTATTTGCTTACAGATCCGCGTTTCAACAATGTCAGTGAATTCATCTTCATATCCATATTTACCGATTGCGAATCAGACGGCATGAGAAATATTAACCTAACATGTTCCAACGTGAAAAGTCCGGTAGTGATATGCTTAAACCGTGCAGCAATGCACTGAGCTCTGACGCCGCTGTAACAATTTTCTGTTTTAAACACCGCCTACAGTCAGCCTCATAGGCGCCCCTGTCAAAATTCAAGCATCAGCTGAAGCCATTTACACGATGGTGTCCAAGCTATGAAAAAGCATACCGTCCGCTTGCAGAAGTTATGACTTATCAGTGATACATCTCGAAAAACGTAACCCATTTCTGCAAAAACAAAGTTCATTCAAAACCAGCAGCCTATGAAATAACGTTAGTCAATGTTATATTTCTACACTGCAGTGTTAAATTGCAGCTATGCAACCACAGCACAAATAAACACATTGCCTCACATTAAGTGAGACGACATCTTGTAAAATATAATTACAAATATGCAGAATATGTATATCATCCCATGATCATAAGAACATGATGACTGCTAGTAAAAGATTATGAGCCCTTGTTGCTAATTAAACTTGTAGCATCAAGCCCAGTGGTTTGAACATCGTTTTTGGTGAGGGGAGCATACCAAATTTAATAGTTTCAGCACTATGTTGGATTTGTATTTGTTATGGACTTGAAAGAGTGTCAGTAGGTTGAGCTGCAGCCACTTCTGGTCGCGCTTGTTTTAAACTTCTCTACAGGCGTCCTGTAGGCTATTATGTGATTGTGCTAGTGGTGGAATTATCATTGAACCAGTGGGTGTTCTGTAATAGTTCAAGTTTAAGATTCAGCAGCGAGAGACATGGTTCCCAGGCACTCTCTTGATAAGATGTACTATTTTCTTCAGATTGGCCCCGGCGCTCACAATGGCGTCCAAAGCCGACAAGCAGAAATTAATTTAGCATTGATGTCCCTCGCCAGGTTCGACAACAAATCTCATTTACTAATTTTTTTCCCCCTTTCTTCCTAATGTCTTTATCTGAGCCACAGCGTCTGGCCATTGTCAGTCACTGGCGGGCCCCTTTTGGAAATCAGTGCACTCTTTGTGTATGCCACACACACACACACACACACACACACACACACACACACACGCACACACACGCACGCACGCACGCACGCACGCGCACACACACACACCCCGCAAACCCTCCTTGCTTGTATTCTTAAGAGGGCTGTGTTAAATGGAATACTTCCTTTTGAAATTTCCAAGTTGTGTATGCAAGACCCAAGACCTTTTCCTTGGCATAATGTGGCTCCCAAAATATGATGTTTTCTGAGACAGAAAGGATCCTCACCAAAGAAAAAGTGAACGTACACAATGAATGAATGAATGAGAGAGTAAGAGTGTGTTTGTGTGTGTGTGTGTGTGTGTGTGTGTGTGTGTGTGTGTGTGTGTGTGTGTGTGTGTGTGTGTGTGTGTGTGTGTGTGTGTGTAGTTTGGTGTTTGCGTGTAAGAAATGGGAGTGCAGAAAGCTAGACAGACTCCTTCAGAGACAATGGAGGAGATGCTTTACATACAATTAGTGAAACAAATCAGCAAGAAATGGCCACAGTGAATGGCTCAAGTAGACAACATAGCATTAGGCCTATCTAGGAGATTTACAGTCTATTCACTCCACATTGCTTTTGGCCAAGCTTTACTGCTGCGACAAACTGATTGTGTGCCTGTGAGTGGATGAGTGTATAATTGAATTAACAAAATTGTATGTGTCTGTGAATTTTTATTGGAAAAAAAATCAGTGTTGCTTCAGTATATTGATACTTTCAGCCAACTGGGTATGAAAAATGTAACCTGAAAAACAATGGTTGTGCTAGCAAAAAAAAAAAAAATGTTAAGAAGATTGACATCAAAACGATTTTCCCATTCAACTGCAACGACTTTGTATACTTAACTGTTTCACATGGTGCCAGACAAGCCTGAACACTCAAAGTGGAGCAATCAACACAAACTGGAAAATATAAAGTTTAAATAAACAACTTTAGTTTAACACAGTATCATAATAATGACAACTTGCAAAATGGTGATCACACTAGGTTAAGACAAACACAGACGATCATAGCACAGTCTGTTTCCCTACATGACACAAACCTGTTGGTAATGCATAATTGCTCGGAGCTATCGGAAGGACTCCACTCCACATTGCCAATTATGCGTCATGCTGGATTGTGTTCATCTGAAGCATGTAATGCATGGCTTCTCCACAAAGTGCCTCTGTCTTGTTCGAGGGAAATGAGCCCATGAACCACCAGGCTTTTTTGGGGGGGGGGGGGGTGGCGGGGTGGCAGGACGGTATATTGCACATAGCATCCAGTGCCTGGCAGCCTGGGCCACAGTGTACTCTACTTCCATTGTGTCAGAGCCAGTTAGTGTGCAAAGCTATATCTGGACTAATGGAGCCGCCTCGGTGGTCCCTGCACCAGCCCGGGCCCTCAAAATCCCAAGTTCAGTCGATTATGTCCAAATGAAAGCAAGCAATTCACAAAGTTTTAGCATATCACATGGGCACATTTCTGTGGACGACGGACAGAGCCACTACTAATGTGACTCAAAATATAGGCCTAGGCTATGAAAATTCTAATAGGTCCGTTTTCAGCATCATTGAGTCAGTTATCAACCTGTTCGGTTTGAACTCAAATGAAATGTTTAAAGTGAGCATTGTCATTGTCAAGAAAAGTAAGAAATATATGATACAGTGGAGTACCAGAACAAATGGCCTACAGCTTTCCCTTTGCCAGAAAGAAAGTAATTCAAAAATATTCGGTCAAAATTAATTCAGAGTCAAAGGTGGTTAAATCTTTTTTTTGGTGAAAATGTTTTCATCTCAAAGATTTTGTAACTAAATGTTATTTCCACTTAAAATGATAAATGGCTTACTCACTGACCAATCAACAACTGTATACAGGTTTCATATGGGATTAAACATTCCCAATCACACGTTAACTCTTTAGTGGGAGAGATAGGGGAGAAATGATTGACCTAATGTGTGTTTGCCAACGCAGCCCTACCTCAGCATTTACCCTCAGTGTAATGATTTTAGTGGTCTGACAATGTTTTTTAATCTCAGTAATTGTTTTCGCTAGGTTATAGGATTTCAGAGCCAACCCAGCGGCTCAAAGCAGGGTAAACGAGTATTGTAACATGTAACCTTTGGTATATTTACAAAACCGGGATGCATGTGTTAAAAGGCAACATTATATGATGCTAATGGTAGTAGGATATAATATGTTGCAATTGTAGGCCTACTTCTGATGTAAAATAATTTGGGGCAAAAATAAAACCTTCATAATATTCGAAAATATGTTTACCTTTTAAGAGGCTCTGGGAACATGATCAAAGACGAAAGGTCATTTGTTGGTTTATGTCAGAGGCATATGGAAGGACGGGATGCACAACAGTGAGTTGACAAAGGGATGGTGGATCATCTAGATAATAACGTAGGCTCTATGATCACAAAGTTATTCTTATAATATAGGCTACATGGTTTGCCATACAATTTCATGACAATTTTTCAATTGTCAGTGCTCCGTGATCACTTTGTAGCCCACAGATTAGCAAGCGTAGGCCTACACTCCTTGGCTATATTTATTGTCAAAATGTAACTAGTCTTTTTCAATTTTCACATTCACAAAATGTAACACCCAAACTTAAAAAAAAATGTTAAATTGATCATCATCGCATGGAAATACGTCCTTCCAGTCTAATAGTCTACATAGTGGTGAAAACTAAATAACTCTGAGATCATTCTTCAAACATACAGCCACAATACCTTTGTTGACTATTCTATTTCAGTGGGCAACAGATAAGATTATCGTTTTAATATTAGCCATCAAAAAGACGGGCCACGGTAAGTTGGTGTTGGGCTGTTGGGGTTGCCATGACTCACTAAGAGTGAGCAGGTAAAGCTATTCGCCGGTCTGTCACAATATAACTTTCCACTCCAACTTAAAAGGGTTGTCGAGAAATTATGCTGTCTGGCCGGGAGTTGTCTTGGGACCAGTGACCCGCAACAGGCAAGAGTCTCTTAATCTCATAGCCATGACATAAAACACTTTCCTGTTTACACGATGGGGCGGAGACGGTACCCAGCCCGGCGAAGTGCGCGTTGTGCACGCATGAGAGCGGAGCACTGGACCGGCAAGTATGGGGAACAATGTTGTCGCTTGATAATTTCGCGCTACTTTGACTGTTTGGCTTTTTCTTAACAAACACTTAGCTTTCGCTTGGACGATGGTTTGTCGAGTGACCGAAAGTGGCACTGGCGCGTTTTTCTGGTCATTTTATCATGTTTAATCCGGATTTAGCGAGAAGTGCCCAGCAGAGCCCAGACACCCTGGCTCCAGTAGTCATCTCTACGGGCTATAGAGCTGTCTGTTTGAAGAGGGAGACAGGTGTAAATAATCTTAATCTTCTCTTGTTCTACCCTGGTGAAATTCACCTGTGGCTGAAAGCTTTCAAGCTGTTCTAGTACATGTCAAATAAAAATATAGCCTATATTTTTTTGACGCAAAGATTTGTCGCAATTAGTCAAAGATTGTATTCTTGTGCTGCATTTAGAGAGTGTTGCCATCTTGAATGGCGATTGTAATTTGCTTTTGTTGTGTGTTGTAAATCTACTTTGACAGTTGTAAGTGAAAGGAAATCCTAAAACTAGTTATTATTTGTTGCATAATGCATTGGGCTCGATATTGTGGACTCTCATTTTGTGTAAAAGATGGATTTACTGTTTGCATGCCGTTATAGCCTAGCCTATCGACTTACACTGATTCAGTAATCGAATATGCAAGAAAAGGTTAGCACCATTAAAAATGTCTGACTACAGCTAAGACACAGCACATCACTATAAAGTCAAGCCCTAGAAAAAAATAAATAGATTATTTTTATTATTTCAATATAAACCTGCTGTTAAACAGGTGGCATTCTAAAATACATAAACTGACCCCTCCTCCCCACTCGTTTGTCATCACTTTAGCTCTGAAATTAAATCATTTAATTTTGCTGTCTACTTAGTGAGGCTATACTGGCTAACATTCTTTATATTCATTCTTGGGTTGAAAAGTCTGCTACGTTTTGAATGCATGTGGTTACGACAATTCCTGTATCATTATTAAACTGTATAAAGTGTCGTCCGTTTGTCCTGCCTTGAAAAGACTCACCGAAGCAGCACTATCATCAATTACGTGTCATCGCGTGTTATGACATCTCCCTTCCCCACACACATACACACCACTCCCCCTTTCGCAAGAACATTCAATTAATTGCACACTTAAGGTGTTGATGTTCTGACACCGCCCCTCTTACTTTTTCGTTATAGCGCGCGTGCAGTGTGTTTGTGTGCGCGTGTGTGTGTGTGTGTGTGTGTGTGTGTGTGTGTGTGTGTGTGTGTGTGTGTGTGTGTGAGTAAGGTAGTGATAGATAGATAGATAGATAGATAGATAGATAGATAGATAGATAGAGAGAGAGAGAGAGAGAGAGAGAGAGAGAGACAGAGAGAGAAACTATGTAGGTCCATGCCACTTTTGATTAGGGATTGTTCCCAAAAGATGGCAAGAGACATGAGATAATGAGGTCCTGTGATAACGCGGGTCTCCTTTAAGTTTTTCCCATGGATTGGAGCTGTCGCCAGTTCACAAAACGACACTGTACATAGGCACCACGCTACTCACTTCTCATTTAACGCGCACAAAAGCTGATCTACCCCAAATCCCCACTAACAAACTAGGCACTGGCGACAAATCATATAATGTTGAATCTTATTCATTTCTCCACTAATTAACTAGAATCCCCACCTCATTCCTAATACAGTTACCAATTAATTTGTGATGTGTGTCAAAGGTCTTTGGGCTGGAGTCGGTCGCCAAGGACATTTGTGAAGGTCTGTGGCTTCCCTATAGGCAATGGATCTTATTAGAGGGTGACCCCAGTGCTGAAAGGTTATGGGCTTTTCACTGCCTTGGTCTGAAAACCAAGATGTTTCCTAATCGGATTTTAATTGGTTGGTTGAATGGTTTGTGTGCGTGTGTCCGTGTGTGTGTGTGTGTGTGTGTGTGCGTGCGCGCGGAATTGGAGCAAACTTGGAACACGGAAAGTTTTGAGTGTCCAAATCGGTATTTGGATTGGACATTGAGGACGATCGAGCAGAATAATGGCGTTTAAAGATATTAAATCGCCTAAATATTGACATAAACATAATTAATCACCTCTTTAAAAGTCTGCATTTATTCGACAGTGAACATAGAACCTAGTTTAGATACCTAATCAGACTTTACACCGTTATATCAGAAATATATTAATTTAAAGTCATATAAAATAATGAATCTTACGGGATAAAATAAGGAGCCATCAATTAACCGTTTAAGTGAACAATGGGCTATTTAGGCTTAAATATTTGAAAAATATACATATAGGCCTAGGCCTTGCATCTTAAGACACTGATGTGTGTATTTTCTTATGTTTTCAGAAGAACTTTTGACAGCTACGCAAACACATGCCCTTGATCCTACCCGTCACATCTTCTGGACGCTCACCAATGCAACCAGAGGTTCAGCCGAAACTCAAACACCCCCCTCCGGTACGTCCAAAACATCCTCATGCAAAACAGCTGTGGGAACCTCAATAAATGAAAGCACGATTCTCAACCACATCCGACTCAGTCTAATTTATTTATTTATTTAGTAAGTTGGGGGTGGGGGTGCTTGGATATGCTGTAGTCTCATAGCCTACCGATAATCATTTTAACCACGTGTTGGTCCAAAATAGCCTATGCAACCAACGTGTCTTGAGGTTGTGAGGTTGGTTGTAATGGTTCGACTAAACGGTGTTGAGGAGTGCAAAGCAGTCCATAAAGCTAGCCATGAGTGCTTTCCGTGGGGGATATACAAGAAACTTTGGAATTGTCTAAACGCAGAATGAATTTTCAGTTCAAGCAGCATCCTTGAAGCAGGCTACCTTCTTTTGAAATCATAACAGTAGCACATCAACAAATGTATCAATTAAATTAAATTCAATTTAACAATTCAAATCGAACTCGTACCTTGGGCAAACGTAGATTTTACTTTTTCTGCAGTGCAGCTATTACTTAATATAAACTTAACAGAAAGTGATGCATCAGGGTTCCATGAAAACTCCTTGATTGTATTATGATATGAGCAATTCTAATTATATGCGCGAAATACATTTGGATTTTCTTTTTTAGTGCAGATAGCCTTTAGGCCTATAATATTTCAGCAATGTCTATTTTCGTCTTAAAACCCTAGGCTACTAAATAGTTTAACACATTTTGCACATGTCTTGTATCTTTCTATCTTCACCCATTTGAGAGCAGAAACATTTGGATTTGTGATGTTCGATTTATTGAACTTTCCTCAAATAAAAACCTAAAGGGCATGCTGCATGTTTCCACAAACGTTTTTCCACTTTTCCTCAATTGCCCTCATGCAAAATGGCCTAACTGATGCATTTCTGCAAAAGTTATTGCATAAGAATATAAGCAAGTAAAGAAATTACAATGTAATGTAAGGAACAGAAAGATGTCATTTAGGATTACTGCAGGCTAATGTTCACGTTGCAAAGTTTGATACGAAGCATCCTGAGTTTCATAGAGGGCACCTTGAAGTACAGGTAATCACCTAAATCATACCGATCAAACGTAAACACTGTATGCCTATCAGAAGTTCGGTAAGCCTTTTTTACTTTGGAATAGCGATCCGGATTACCAATGAGCGCAGATTGTGGCCTACATAGAAGGGGGAAATCACGTATCGATATAAAAAACGAAATACATCTGTTTAGTATTTTCTTTTAATTTTATTTTAATCATTTCTCTGGAGGGACCAGGAACCACGGTCGTTGTTTTAAAAGGCTCGTCAGCGACAAGGAAATGAATATTTAAACTAGACTCCTCAGTGGGAGACATTTCTCGAGATTATATTTCTCGCCCCGTTAATCAGAGGCTCTGGTCAACCGGACCTTGCGTCTCCCCGTGCAATACAAAACCAACAGAATTTTTAACATGGGTAGAGGATGGATTTCTCCTCAGACGCAATTATTTCTACCTGAGGATAGCGTCCATCCTTAAACAAATCCCATCACCTGTTGATACGGGACATCACCATTGTTGTTTTGCATGCAAATTTTATGTCCCAATCTTGTGTGTATAGGCATTAGCTAAGATAACGTTTTTGTGGTTGTTGTGTGTACAATGTACAGAGTGTACATTTCTAATATTCATCATGGATCTGCAATCTATGAATCTAGATATCTGTGCTTGTATCTTAATAACATACACACACACTTGCACCCTACACTTTGTGCCAAAGAGGAGGAACTCCTGGATAATTCTGCAATTGAACTTTAGCAGCACATCAGAGGCAAACTGCTAGTGGTTAGATTGCTGTGGGACTTGTAGCTTGCTTGGCAGTGTTACACTTTGAAGCCTCCCTTTGACAAAGCTTCAGTAGTTGCCACAGGCATTCATTAACCGTTCTACACTACATGGGTCTAATGAATAGCTGGGATTGATCAGGCAACCTCAGTCGGAGTCCTACCAGGGGAGCTGTGGACAAATCCCCCTCAATGCAAAAGCCAGAAAGGAAAAAAAACAAAACAAAACAAGAGAAAGAAAGTGCTAGAAGGTCGGCACAGGTAAGATTACACTGACCACAGTGACATGGGGGCGATGGGAGAGAGAGTGCAGCCGGAGCAGCCTGGGAGACCCCCTTTCCTCTCACTTTCATCCATCCCTCCCGCCAGATCATATGGCTCCCAGACAAGACTGAGAACAAGGGAGCCGGGAGTTTCTCTCTGCAAACGAATGGGGTTTTGTGGAGGGCGAGAGGGGTGAGGGTGAGGGCGAGAGGAGGGGGTACTGCTTGGCACCATAAACATGTTTGTGGCATTAAGTCATTACCTGAAGCTGTACAGAGGTCTGGTTGTGGGGGTGGGGTGGGGTGGGCTGGGGGTTGACTGCCAGAGCGAATGCGTGGGCTGTGTGACCTCCACCACAGTGTCCTGGTGCCAGAGGCACATATGTAGGCAAGCTGAGGGCACCAGAGCTCCAACATACACAGTCCTCTTTACGTACAGATGGTTAACAGTAGGAACAATGGTGGTACTCAGACTAGCTGGAATGCTATATAAATTTCAACTGACTACACACACAAACACACACACACACACACACACACACAAAACACATTTGTTGTGTCTAGGGAAGGAAAAAAACTTGCTTAATTTCATTAATCAACTGAAGTTCACTAAGAGCTTGCAACATTTCATCCAAAATGTGTTCCCTCTCCACAGGAAATTTAATGTAGTGAGTAACCTCTATTACAAAGGCAAACCCAACCAACTACCATTGCTACAGGACAGCTCAAAGCAGTGGCCCATGCAAGTCTCTATTTCAAAGGTGTTTGTATCCATGTAAATACCAAAACACTGTAACTCAACCTTAGCAAATGGCTCAAAAGTATGGGGAGACCCCTGGCATGAGGCTTGCTCTTGACTCACTCAAAGCATGGAGCATCCAAACATAGCTAGAGGTTCACTATGAAACTATGCACTGGTGCTTTGGTCAAAGGAGGCAGTGGAAAAAAATCTTACAGGCTCATGAGATGCCGTAACTCGATCGGGTCCAGTGAAAAACAAAAAAGAAAGTGGACTGTGGTGCAATGGTTAACCAGGCCAGAGATATCCTCTTTTATCCTGCGCCCTCAATCTAATCACATTTAAAACCAAGAGTATTAGAATACCCACAAGTTTCCACAGCCTCCCTGCCCCATTCAAACACATTACCCTCGGGACCTGCAACTTCTAATGCCTGTAATGAATTACAGTAGTGTTGTGATTTTTACAATTTTGAGCTTTTTTTCACTCGTTTGGTTTTGTTAAAAGTTATCAGGAAGCTTCACAATGCACAATGGTACAAATATAGGACAAACTCTGACATGTCATTGTCTATCTATACCTCACCTTCTGAAGGCATGAATCAATCAGTCATACAGTATGCATGTAGTGAGTGTGTGAAGTGCTACAGAAGGGAATGCAAACCTGAAACATAAAGTATCTCCTTACAGCATGGTATGCTATCTATTACTGTGACGAGCATCTGTGTGTCAGTGTTTTAGTGAAAAGCAAAATATGTCCAAATATGTTTTTCAACACATGCCTTAGTTACTAAAGCTTATATAACGAACTGATGTCTTCCATCATCCAAAAAACACTTGATCTCAAAGATAACGTTTCCTTGTTTTCCTTTAAAATCAAAGGATCTTGATATCTCTTTCCCTTTCAAGTTGTAAGTCAAAGTTGACGCGGTACTGGACAGCTGATGGATTGCAACAGCTATTGGACGAAGGGAGGCATGTCCATGTCCACCGCCTACTCTGTGTCTCTCTGAAGTAAATGTACCGTTTTCAAACACAATCAATAAACACATCCCCTAATTAACTAAAATAGTTTTCATCAATACCTGTAACAAGTTACTGCAAGAATTTATGTTGGGCCGGCTCGACTTGCATGAAATGAATGTCAGGCCAAAATCATTGACAGGTAGGAGTTAATAACGTCCACGGGGCTAGTCGGCAGGTCGGCACAAATGGGTAAGGATTGCACCGAGGTCCATTCTCCACTGCGGAAGCTCCATTGAACTTCGGGATCTCCATCAATCAGCCTCCAATTATTGATATACCTTAAATCCAGGGAATGACCAGCACTAAGCACTCACAAAGCATCCATCATTGCAATGTCTTTCGGACAAGAAGATGGCACATACATCAATGGGGGCACACAAATGTGTTCTCTTCTAAACACGCCTTTATCTTTTCTCAAATACCATAATTCACTGCCCACCCCCCAAAAAAAAAGGGTTTAGTGATCCACTATCCCTCCCACGTTGGAGCAGTCATGGCCTACTGGTTAGGGCTTCAGGCTTGGAACCGGAGGGTTGCCAGTTCGATCCCCGACCAGTGGGAACAGCTGAAGTGCTCTTGAGCAAGGCACCTAACCCCTCACTGCTCCCCGAGCGCCGCTGTAGCAAGGCAGCTCACTGCTCCGGGTTAGTGTGTGCTTCACCTCACTGTGTGTTCACTAATTCACAGATGGGATAAATGCAGAGACCAAATTCCTTGTATACGCAAGTATACAAGCCTATTCCCTGATTCCCTTATTCATTGAGGTGGTGACACAATACAGCAAATAATCCATGATCTAATCTGTTAATCTAATACTTTGCATCCTGCTTGTGTGTCATCTAATTGATACATGTTTCCTGATAGGACATGGTACAGTTATGTTTTGTAATGTCAAACATTTCTGTCTTTGGGCAAGTGGGTAAGTATTTCCAGACTATCTTCATATGACACCTGCAAAACACCCAATACACCTCCCTACCACAAGTAAACTCCCACCTTTTGCATGTGTAAAAAACTGAGCATGTACACACCTGTGTAATGTAGTATTTACATTTGTAATCTAAACTGAACCCCATGACATCATGAATCATGACATTCATGATCAGCGCAGATATAGATACAGTGACCAACTTTCTCATCAATTAGCCGCACAGGGCCTGTGACTTTTTATGGCCACTTGGGAGTCCCCGAGAGCCCTAATCCAGTAAAACTTTATATAGTGTATTGACCGCTCTCTAAGGGTTGCTTACTTAATTAAGTCTAGTGGCCACAGAGAATGAAAGGGCTGCCGCTGTGTCAACACTGCTTCCTATTGGGTGACACCTCTTCCTAAATTGAAATGTGCGTCTAATGGGGACGAGTGATTAAAGAAGAATAAGTATGTAATCGGCACAAGCTTGACCTCACACACACACACACACACACGCACGCACGCACGCACACACACACACACACACACACACACACTCTCTCTCACACACGCACACACACACACACACACACACACACACACACACACACACACACACACACACACTCTCTCTCACACACACACACACACACACACACACACACACACACACACACACACACACACACTCTCTCTCACACACACACACACACACACACACTCTCTCTCACACACACACACACACACACACACACACACACACACACACACACACACACACACATGAAATGGAGGCCATGTGGGCCAAGTAAACATGGCAGTGAAGGAACTAATGTGTTAAGAGTGTGCTTCTTTTGTTGAATGAAGCCACCATTGTGTGCATAGGGCACATCCAAAAATCTGCATCAACTGCCAGTGATCACAATAGGGTTTTAAAATGATACACACTAGAGACAACAGGCTGGGCAGAATACCAAGTAGCATGTTCTGCTTATGCTAAGATAGATATATGCTGCACTTTACTACTTTCCTAAAAACTGCCACTGAGATGGCTCCTTTTCTGCATTTATCACTTACACAATGTATTCATAAGAGTGTCTTTCTCAAAGCAGGGTTCCATTTGTTGTGTTTTTTTATTTTATTTTTTCAGGGCACTGAAATGAGCACAGAATCCATGTGGTTTGAATTTTGGTGTCGTTGCAAAATCAGTCTCATTGTGACCTGCTATGGCACAATATGGTGAAGAGGATGCAGCGTCTGCTTTGACTTATGCCTTAATTACTCAATAGATAGTTTCACTCTCAACTCTAAATATGGCAATAAGCCGACAACCTTAACATAGGCTTATTTAGTGGCAGCATAAAGAAAATGCATCATAGCCATAAACGTGGTTTGGTCAACTAGACCGTGGCTGGTATAACATTGGACCAAGAAGGCTATAAATTCGAGGTGATGTAGCTAATTCGCCGACAGTGCAAGACGGGAGTTATTTTGCCCGGTCTCATTTTTGGGCACAGGTTGTCGCTTCTCGGGTTGCAGAGGCAATTGGCAGCTGAATTTGTTCACTGTGTGTACACTTAGATGGCTCACTAGCTTTCTCTGTTGTTTACCTGCAAATGAATCCAGCCTTGTTTGGTTGGCTGCAGTGCAAATTTGAGACTTGCGCTCTGAGGTCATTAAAGCGCAGACAACGTAGGCCTATCACTGACCTGCGATTCCACACTTCCACCGTGGCACCCAGGCATTCTGTGTCTTTCACTGACTCTGAAGTCTCCTAAATTAGTCACTCATATTGTTTTCGCAAAAAGTCAATACCACCTTTTTCCTTAGATTTACACTGAATGACAGGCAGCATTAGTTACATTTATGTGGATTTGTAAATAATTTGCACCTATATGAATCCATTTGCTGT
Organism: Alosa alosa; assembly: GCF_017589495.1. Taxonomy (NCBI): domain Eukaryota; kingdom Metazoa; phylum Chordata; class Actinopteri; order Clupeiformes; family Clupeidae; genus Alosa; species Alosa alosa. The sequence goes on along the minus strand of NC_063200.1, from coordinate 21,132,210 downwards.
ATTTTTATGACAGGCCTACAGGGGTGTGTGTGACAAAGACAGAGACAGAGAAAAAGAGAGAGAGAGAGAGAGAGACAGAGAGAGATAGATTATGCGTGAGAAAGGCGCCGTTTATCTCATTGATTGGTGTTATCAAAATTATGCCTCATCATTTTGTGATAACACAAATCTAAATTACGGCATATGTCTGCATCATCATAGCGACAGGACATCTGTAAGATCTAGCCTACTATTCAAACTGACAGAATTACGTAGCTATCGAATACCTACAGAAGGTTTGATGCGCGCTTGGTTAACGAGAGACTATAAGCTACATGATTTAGTATGGTGTTTGTATAGGCTACTTAAGGTGTGGCGGGCTGTCATTTTCACGATAAGCGTTTACAGAGACTTCCAATACGCTGGTCTAACAATGTATCCTACCGCGTTATCAACACATACACGCGTAAAACAAACATATTCCTCCTTACGATATGGCTAAAATAACCCACATGAAGTTGTATTGGCGTTGAACATGGGAATCTACAGAAAGTTTGACGTTTAAATACGCACAGTGTTTGTGATTCTTTAGCGTGTCTCGTCCAAGAACATACATTTCCGAAAATGTAGGGCCAGTCATGACGCTCTGCGGACGATGCAGTAATTTCTTACGGACAGCGCGAGCGAGGCTAGGGTTACTTTTCCTTCGCAGGGTCCCACAGACCGACCGATCTCCCTTGTCCTAATGATGTTGACATATTCACACAACATTGACTGAGGCACTGCTGTTTCGCGGCAGCATTAGAGTTTCCAAACACCTTTTTATAAGTCTGAAGTCTGTCCCCTCCACCCGACCTGTTAAAACCACGCCTACGAAGCCACACAATTGGTCCGAAAGCGTCAAAGAGCCAATCAACAGAGCCCAGCTTCTCGTAACATGCAACACATCCACACAGTTTGAAGCCTATGGGGTACAGAAGCACTAGGAATAGCTTGGTGCTGGAACCTTACCACCTCTCCGCCGTCAACGGACTCTTTTCTCCGCATACTTCTTCACTGAAATGTGTGTGTGTGTGAAAGAGATAGGAACAAAATGTGTGTGTGCGTGTGAGAGTGTATGTCTTAAACAAGTAAAGACAGGGGAATTACTCTGCACCATCGAAATATTTCAACACATCGCGTCTGCTGGAGGACTGAAGCCAGTGCGAGTGAATACATTTTAAAAGGAATGTCGATATTGTAAACAACTGCGAGGAAAACAGAGTGGCTGCAAACTGCAATAGAGTGACTCAACTCTCGATTTAATTCGAAAATTGTCCACGAGACAGTTCATTGAAGAACATCACATCAACGCACGTCAACCTTTGCAGACAAACACTGCCGAAGATTAATGGATAATTTGTCTTCTCAACTGAGGACATTTTAGTGGAATTCAGTTCACATCAGTATAAGGACAAATTGTCAAAAATCACTGGATTCCTATTTGCGCCAAAACCACTTTGGATTTGAGAGAAAGACTTTTGAACAAGCGAAATCGTTCGCTGATTAACTATTTTACATAATAGCGTTTATTTCTAATATCACTACATCTGGGATCTGGACTTGAATGAGCTTCCTGATGAGAGATCCAGTTATTCAAGGAACAAGTATGGCATACCATCCGTTTTTACCTCACCGGGGTCCGGAATTTGCCATGAGTGCAATGTTGGGGCACCAACCTCCCTTTTTCCCGGCCCTGGCGCTACCTCCGAATGGCTCGCTGTCTCTCCCGGGCGCCCTGGGAAAGCCAATCATGGACCAGTTAATGGGCGCCGCCGAGACCGGCCTGCACTTCTCCTCGCTCGGGCACCAGGCTGCCGCAGCCCATCTAAGGCCTCTCAAAACTCTGGAGCCTGAGGAAGAGGTAGAGGATGATCCGAAAGTTCACTTGGAGGCGAAAGAACTTTGGGAGCTCTTCCATAAGAGAGGCACTGAAATGGTTATCACCAAGTCAGGAAGGTAAACAAAAGTTATTGTGCCATTACAGAACATAACAATAACCGGTTTAGAATTACATTACAAAATATTTGTCAATTTTTGTTGACACCTCCGACCTGAATAAAACACTTCTGAGTGTATCGATTTATTGATTAAGTCCTGGAAATGCACGTCCGCCGAGTCACACACCGCATCAAATATATTTTGCCACAGTTATTACAAAAATAGCAGGTAGCCTACTGTGTTATCTAATCTATACAACCATCGTACGTGTTAGTGCAAACATACAAAGGATAAAATTGCAGTTTAACACAAACTATGACTGGCCATGACAGCTTTCTTATAAGTTGGAATAGGCCTATTTTTTTGTTTGAGTGAGCAATTGTAAAAAGTAAAATAATTAGACAAAACTAGGAGAAATCAACTATTACATAGTGCGTTTGTTTAGTTTTCTTTTGATTTCATAAATGTGCCAACTACGTTATAGTGGTGTTTTATTTGGTGTTCTCTTATAATGCTGCTTTGATATTTTAATTTTGGGCAAAATATCTGTATACTGATCGGGACATTTATATGCAGAATACGATGCATATATTACCTTTCTGAAATATTCGTCTTCCATAACATCTTGGAATGAGTGTGCAGCTGGGCAATAATATCCAGCTTTTAAGGCCAAGACCTCTGGTAGAACTTAGGCTATTGTAGGTTACACAAGAAGCAGGAGAGCCTAAAGGTCCTGGACATATGTATTATTACGCTTTTTATCACATAATATATTTGTTTGCACACAAAACAATTTGGAGGAACTTGATGTCGGTTACACACAGTTGATGGCTAAAACTCCTCTCTCTCCTCTCCTTGCAGACGGATGTTCCCCCCGTTCAAAGTGAGGTGCACTGGTTTGGACAAGAAAGCGAAGTACATTTTGTTAATGGATATTGTGGCGGCTGACGACTGCAGGTATAAATTTCATAACTCGCGCTGGATGGTGGCAGGCAAGGCTGACCCCGAAATGCCAAAGAGGATGTACATTCACCCGGACAGTCCGGCCACTGGTGAACAGTGGATGTCCAAAGTCGTCAATTTTCACAAACTGAAGCTGACAAACAACATCTCCGACAAACATGGCTTTGTAAGTGAAATGTTTATGTCAACAACTATGATTGCATTATTATTATTATTATTATTATTATTATTATTATTATTATCGATGTTGTGATGAGACACTGCATCAAACATCAAAATAAATCCATCATTCAATGCTTTAGAGGCCTCAGACTATTGCATTGTCAGCATTTTTCGACAGGAAGCCATGTGTGCATAGCTGCATAACATTAGCTATAATTTTATTAATATAAAATGGTCGAAATCTTAGACTTGGTGTCATACATGTGTTAACCCCTTGCGCAAACTTGAAAGCAACAGAGGTCTATGTTACACTGAAATATTTATTTGCAAGCAGTGACTTGACTGTGTTTTACGTGTGTGTAAAGTGAAAGTGTGCTTCTATCTTTAAAACCCAGCATTGTTTCCTGTCGCAGACGATTCTGAACTCCATGCATAAGTATCAACCGAGGTTTCACATTGTGAGAGCAAACGACATTCTGAAACTTCCGTACAGCACGTTCAGGACCTATGTTTTCCCCGAAACTGACTTCATTGCAGTTACTGCTTACCAAAACGACAAGGTGGGTTTAGGCATATGTTTGTTTTCAGTCAAATGTTTATAGAGTTGTCCTCGTTGTACATAACGTGTGTGAGGAGATTTGCTCTTTGCCTCTAAATAACAAAAGCCTCTGTAATCCTGCAAAGAAACTGCATTCATGTCTCCAGTTAGTCTAAAACCCTTGGACATAATGCAGATGTTACATTTTTGTTTGAGTGTAGCCTATTTGCATTTGGTAATGCTTTAAGGAAAGGCCAAGTGAGGCCTACCCATTGCGTTAGCTATTCACGGGCCTCACCTACTGTAGTAGTGTGGGCAGACATCTCAGGAATGTATGTCTTACAGGTTATCTTAATTATATTTAATCACATGGGGTAGAATATTTGGCGAACTACCCACAGACTTTTTGAGTACTGCTGTGTCTGTGTGTGCGTGTGTGTGTGTGTGTGTGGGGCAGGCAAAACAAAACAGAGGAGAAACAAGAATGATTTGTTACAAAGGATTGGAGTTAAGCCTTAATGAACACTAAAAAGAGTTGAAAATGACACTGAATGTTGATCACTTCAAGTGTTGCCTGTAGTCTCTTGCCGTGGATGCAAGTGTAATGGTCAGTTGGTTAATTATGACTTGGATGACAAGCACTGAATATTGTTTGGTGCGTTGAGCTCTGTAATTATGTCTCCATACGTTTGGGTTGGAGTAGAGGTGGAGAAAGAATGAGATTGCAGGGCGGGGAGAGGGAGGGAGAGAGCAAGAGAGAGAGAGAGAGAGTGTGTGTGTGTGTGTGTGTGTGTGTGTGTGTGTGTGTGTGTGTGTGTGTGTGTGTGTGAATAGTTTTATTTTTTTTTAAAAATGAGACTAAAATCTCATATTTCAGTAATTTAGTACAATAATTAGGCCCATGACTTGAGAATGCAAGGGATGGAATTTGTAATTTCAGCAAAACATACATTAAATAAATGAAACATAGAAATTCTAGACAGACTTTCAAAACTAAGATAATGTGATGAATTGTGTGTAGACATATCACCTCTACTGTCTTGTAATAGCACGTTCTTCACGTTTTTTATTAAAATTGATCGTTATGTTTTTCAGATAACACAACTGAAAATCGACCACAATCCTTTTGCTAAAGGCTTTCGTGACACTGGCAATGGAAGGCGAGAAAAAAGGTAGGCCTATGGTAGTTCATAGCATGGATAAATCCACCACTTTAAAAACTACAAATGTATTTCTATGTGAAATGTAATGTATCTGCTTTTGGTTGCATAAATAAATAAACTGTTAATACAAATGCAATAGTGAGTAGGCTAATGCTTTGTTAAATAATCAAGTGAAACGTTAAATTGCCTGAATGCATCCTAGCCTACGTATACTATTGGTAATTAGCAACTGTCAACTGCTTTTTCAGCAATTGTTATTTTTTTCCCCTTTCTTCGGTGCAGGAAACAACTGGCCCTGCAGTCCATGCGTTCCTATGAGGAGCAACAGAAGAAAGAGAACGGGGCGTCAGACGATTCTTCAAGCGAGCAGGCTCCGTTCAAGTGTTTTCGCCAGGCCTCTTCCCCCGCAGTGTCGACCGTGGGGCCACCAAATCTGAAAGGTATGCCTCTCTAACGACAGGGCAAGAAAATAGACCCCATCTTGAGGTCATTGCAGACGCATTCCTAGAGTTATGCTGATGGGGCATACTAACTATTCAAGTCAAACGAGCATACAATCGAGATCCAGCAGTTTAAATCCAATGCAACGAATTAAATGCCATGCATTTTTTTACTGTTTGAAGTACAAATCCACGTACATCAAACATTGTACGCGCAAAGAATTCTAAAAACCATATCCTTAAATGGGCCTTACCAGAAGACATAGGCCTTCTAGATTAATAATGAAATTAAGCGCAATAAGTTGTGACGGTCTAAAACCAAAGTGTGGAATGATTGACGAATGTGTATTTCAATGTTGTGAATATTTAAAATAGCGTTGGATATCTAGGCCTACGAATGTGAAGGAAGTTACTAGTCAAATATTCTGCAATAATTCCTGAACAGTTGCAGCAGCAGGTAGCCCAATATGTCAACTTACGCTAGGCATGGATAAGTAATAAATGATTCATGTGTTTTCAGATCCATGCATTGTGTGTTTACCGGTTGATATGTGAAAGAAGAAACAACACTTTGAAACAGCTGTCAAATGCAACTCAAAATATCTTATATTTAGCCTATTGAAATGTTCTTTTTTCTTCAAAGATTTTTGTGACAGCGATGAGGACAGCGACGACGAAAGCAAAGACGAACACTTGAAAGAAGGGCCAGACTCGAGTAAAATCTCTACCACTACCGAGGATGCAAAGGACCACGAAGCGAGCCCCTCCAAGGCTCACTTCATGGATACCGATTCCTCCTGCCGATCTCGGGAAAGTGCTGCGAGGACAGAGAAAAGTCAAGCAGACTCGAGGCAGAGCCCAATCACCGTTATCTCCAGCACGACTCGATCCGGAGAAGACCTCAAAAGTCCTACCCGTGACCACAGCAAACCGGACGAATGCAGCAGGTCTATCGGCAAAGACAGCTATCTACCCTTGACTGTACAGACAGACAGCGGCGCACACTTAAACCAGGGCCACTTGCACAACTTTGGATTTCCACCGAGTCTGGCAGGACAGCAGTTTTTTAATCATTTGGGTGGCGCCCACCCTTTCCTCTTGCATCCCAGCCAGTTTAATATGGGGGGTGCGTTTTCGAATATGGCTGCAGGGATGGGCCCTTTACTGGCAGCTGTATCCTCCGGAGGGGTGAGTACCATGGACACCGCTAGTATGGCGTCACCCTCGCAAAGCCTGACGGGAGCCCCGGGACTGCCTTTTCATCTGCAGCAACATGTCTTGGCATCACAGGTAAAAACCTGTTTATCTTCATTACCTTAAGCGCATAATGTTGATTATTGTAGCATATGGTGCAATGCATACACAAAGCTATGCCTTGTGTATGCATTGGGCCATAGTGTTCTGAATTCGAAAAAAAAGTCTTTACAATGGTTCGGTTTTGAATGGGAATGTATGGTAATCTTCAGCACATAACTAAATTAATCATTGGAGGAAAACATTTAAACTATCCTAGACGAAATGATTGTTGCGCAGGATCATTTAAACATCATACTTTGGGGCCATAACTGCTATATCTTGAGAGTTTCTATGGCAAAGATTCTCGTCTAGGCCTACTGTTGATGGAAAGTATTTTGTTTGTATTTGTAAATAGGCCTTTGAGTAGGCCTAGCCTATTAATTTGTGCGTAGAATGGCTAGGCTTTCATTCTTTTTTCCATAACCATTCACATATTTCCAACGCGTTGGGCCCATGTGTTAAGAGAGGGAAGGATTTGAACAATATGGAAGTTGTGTGTAGATTTGAGAACATTAATTATTTCGGCATTTAAAGGGGAAAGGCCTCGTATTAAAACGGTTCGCTGAAACGGGGAGGGGGAAACACCCAGCCTTTAAATACAGAACATATTCGAAGTTTCCTTTCAAGTCTCATTGCAAACAGAATGTTAATGTGGGTGTGCGTTCGCATGGTTCTGCATGGCTAAATTGCTTAGATAATTTTCGAGGAAGCATTGATAGCACTGATTTTACAGGATAAAGCTGGCATCTGCTGTAATGGGAATTAAAAGCTCCTTAATAAAAATCCTTAATAAACCACTTTCTTCAACCAAGTTACCGGGTTTTAGAAGGATTCGCGAGTTTGTTTAATCTATTATCGCATGACACCTATATGAGAGAGCTATGAGGCGAAGGTTCTCAGGTCTATGAACCTGTGAAGGTTCTGCACTTATGCTATAGTCTATGCGTGTTGTAATCAAAGTGTCTAACTGCTTATCTGTCTGTCCGCAGGGCCTTGCGATGTCTCCATTTGGAGGCCTGTTCCCTTACCCCTACACTTATATGGCAGCCGCAGCCGCAGCCTCTTCTGCGGCTACCTCGTCAGTCCACCGCCATCAGTTTCTGAACGCAGTGCGCCCCCGGCTCAGATACAGCCCTTACCCTATTCCCATGAGCGTTCCGGATAGTAGCACTTTGCTCACTACCACCATGCCCACGATGGCAAGCAGCGCAATGGAGATGAAAGGAGATGGGATGGCCTCAAGCCCCGTGTCCGCGACCCTGGACTCGACCTCGGAGGTCACCAGCCGGTCCTCGACCATATCGTCCGGATCGGTGTCACTGTCACCAAAAACTTGTTCCGAGAAAGATTCCACCAACGAATTGCAGAGCATCCAACGCCTGGTCAGCGGACTCGACTCAAAACAAGACAGGCCTCGAAGCGTATCCCCCTGAGTGTCTTGTATTTCTTAGCTGATGTTGATGAAAATGACCAGGATGCTATGAGAACGCTGGTGCGGATGAGTACAGCGAATGCGGGTTTACAACACGGACATATTTAAAAAATTAAAAAATAAAGAAAAAAGTTTAGATTTTAAAATGCACTTTGGCAAAAATAAGGAAAAAAAATACAAAACATCTATGTATATTGCTCTTTTGTTAAATTAATCAGTATCTTCGATTTTTCTGTTTTTGAATACCACACAAGTATTGAAACTGAACGGTTGGAGAGGATGTGACACATATACATCGATTAAGTTGCTGCTGTGTACTGTCTATGGTCTATATCAAATTTAGGAGGTAACGAAAGCGAGTTTTATTTAATATGCACTCTGGATTGGTTATCAGTTTAGTTTTTATCCCTTTATCTTATAAAGACTGCTGTGTTTGATATATGAATTAAATAACTATTTGAATCTTATAGTTATTGTCGTAAAGATGGGGAAGCTTTGCATGCCCTACAGAAAACCGCCTATGATTGATGTACCTCTAAGACGACCAAATTAAGATTACACTATTAAAGTCAACTGTACACACAGGGGGTTCACACTGCAATTAATATGAAACAAATAGGTCTTTGTAAGTTTCTTTCCCACGTGCTATTGACACTATTGAATTAATTGATTTGGATGCGATCAACGGTTCTAGGGCGGAAGTGAATGTTTTATTAATCACTTTAGCCACAGATGACTTACCCTATGTTTACCTAGGTAAATCACAAAAGACATAGCCTAGGTAATGACATTAGTCGAAAGCATGTGTGTTCTTAGGCATCTGTCCTCACATTGCTTACCGTGTCTAGCACTAATTTAAATTGGGAAAAGGGAATCTGGAACATGATAGCAATGGCTATAATGTAAATACTGATATATACAAATATTTATGTAATTATTTCATATTGATATTGCGTGTAAATATAACGGAGTTGTTTGTTTTGGGGAAAATGTCCTTAATTTATTGTTGATATACCTGTGTAAAATAGTTTGTGAACTATTATCTTTGTTTATGCCACCCACATGCTCATCCTCATCCTCATCAAAATACAGATTTATCTGTTCCCGAACACACAGCTTTTTTTTCCTTCGCAGACACAACCATGTGCCATCGTCCCATTCATTGTTGTCTCTGTGTTGAAGTGCTACTATTCAAACTGATTAAAAGCGACAGCACACTGCACCAATGGCTTGAAAATATTTAGATATTTCTTTAATTGAAAGAAAAAAACCTCTCGTCTGTGTGTTAAAATGAAAATGCTAATTTTCCCAATGTATACTGCAGCCTAAAAGCAAAAGTGCCGCATATCATTTAAGTATGAAGGTTTGTTTTCATTTGTTACTACAGTTCTCATCGGGTTATGTTGTATTCGATTTTTGTCTAGTTTACAACACCAACAATGTTTTCTTGAAAGTTTCAATAAAAATGTTAAAATGCAGTCTCCAAAATATGCTTTTCAGCAGAGAAAAATGTCACTGTGGAATGCGTAAGGACTACTTGGTTCAGAACACGTGCTACAGTTTAAGATCCTATGCTTACATTTTAGTACGTGCTCATGTGAGCTGGTCGCCCTCTTCAAGTAATTTTTCTCAATAAAACTGTGTTAAGGTGGTGCCAGCACGGATTCGGAAAGCTGACAATCTGTTAAATGTGTTGAACCATAAGTCTGCGCCAAAAAGCCCGGACTAGATTCTTGCTACCTTAACCTGCGCTGTATTAATTCTGTTGGAATTTGCTGTAGGTTGCAGGCCTACACAAATTAGTGGAGAGGCTAATCGTAATGTCTATTTAAGTCATTTCACCACGCCAATTAGGTGACGAGATGGCTAACTGAGTGATTGGCCTATGTCACAAACAATACCCAGAGGTAAAAACACATTTCTTAGAAAATGGGGATCAGTTTCAACAGGGATCTTGGTGACAACAGTCTCGTGTTTTTCTTGTCGAGAAGAGAAGTATGAGAGGTCTAAATGGTGAAATGTGAAAGGTGAAATGTTCTTGTCACGAAACCATCAAAATCAGCGCCAGGGAAAGCTTCTCACTTTGACCTGTCATACCTGGAATTCCTGTCGTGGACACAGCTACTAAGACCAAGTCATTTTTTCTGCAGAGTAGTAGACTATTGACTGTTTATTTCGACCGATGGGAACCTCAAAGAATGTAAAATAACTTGATTGCCTACTCTGTTGCGCCAAGAGTCATGAGTTTATCAAGCTCGTATCTTTATTTGTATACTGTATGGTTAATAAGTAACAATCGTGGCGCTGGAGAATAGGGGTAAACACTACGCAAACTATCTCAATTGCTCTGTCTATTGCTCACCTGGCGCCTTCGATATCTTACCTGATTTTATTACATGGAAGGCGACAGTGCGTCTGCAATAATGTTGGGAGGGAATTCTCCAGTAGATGTGTAAAACCTTACGCCACCCAGCGGATACAGGGCAAAGTACACGCCAAAGTGCAGAACAGATGATTACACTGGCGTCAGACGGGTGTCCTAATGTGGGCCATCAGACACTTGTGTTCATATCCTTGGCTTGACTTGAATCTATATAAGGCCTTCAAAACTGCCGGGTTAAAAACTCTGCTGTTTAGTGGCACGCATGTCTATAGAGGCCACATTTTGGCCTATACGAGTTGAAGACACACTGGACAAGGGTAACAGGACACCAATGTCTATCACCTAGATAGGCCAAATGACAATGAATCAAGTTGTCTCATCCCGTGCCTTTGAGCTTACATGTCTACTCCAAAGTAGTGTGTGTGTGTGTGTGTGTGTGTGTGTGTGTGTGTGTGTGTGTGTGTGTGTGTGTGTGTGCCCATTTCGTAGGCTAACAATAAAATGATAGCACCGATTAAAATAAATAACTTATCTCGCCCATTTCTTTGACATTATGTAAGAGACCACGTTTTAAGACGGCGCCTTGCACTTCATACCACTTATCATTGCAGTAGCCTGACTAAAAACAGGTTAACAAAAACAACAACAATATTTTGTTCTTAAAAGCATCGCCGTCGACAGTCAAGTTTCTGTAAATTGAAGTCGTAAAAATAAGAATTACGCAGCTCCAAAGTGCAGGACAATTGATCCATATTTGCCCTCTATACAAACAAAGCAACATTTTCGCAGCCAAGGTGGCCTAATTTATTTGTTTATTCTCTCCTTGGTGTAAAAACTGCACTCGACTGTAACTTGTTTCCATTTTGAAACGGGTGTTTGTCTAGTCTCGATCAATCATTATCTTGTTTTACCAGGAACCTCAGAATACTTTGCTCTGGTAATTTTAGCAAGGTGGTGATCATTTTATATTCCCTGACGACTATCTGTGTCTGGCGTGCTGAATGTTTATTTTGAAGAAGCCAAAATCGCTCCTTTATTGGCCGGATATAATGATCAAATCAAGCAAGGAATGCACGTGGCATAAAGTGATTTAATGTCCCTTCTGCATAGTGTCATTATCGGGCGTTGCCAGAATTCTACTTTAATAGTCCTGGAAACTCCTCAGCTCAACTGATATCAGTTTCCTGTTAAGTAAGCTTAAATGAGGTCAAAGATCTAGAAAGCAAAGGTATTCTCGTATTATAAATTCGACGATAATGCTCTCCGTTTAAAAATTTAAAATAAAAAAAAATGATACAATAAATATGTCCATGTCTGTGTTGTTCACTGTTTTAGTAACACTTATACAGGTAGCAAGCAGCTCTGCTGGATTTGCTTCAGATCAGGGCCTTACTCGTTCCGTTCTAAAGCCAGGGGCGCTCTGATGGTTCTTGGGTGCAATCGAAAAATTGCAATATCCAGTGTCAAATAACCAGCTATTTTTTCTAGAGTGACATTCAACAACTATCCACAATTTGACTTCATAATCTAATCTGCCACATAAATTATGTTAGGCTACATAAATTATTACACATATTTGTAAAGTTTATATTAGGAAAAAGCCTAAATCATATGAATAATTTGTTTCTTAAGACATACTTTAGTTTTGCTCTAGGCCTAGCCTACTTCTCCAAAAGGGAATTCCAACACCACTGCTGCCCAATTTCTCTACGATGTGAAAAGAGCGACATCTTGTGGTTACAGACCACTTTGTGATCACTGGTTGAGAACACTGACAACAAACCGCAAGCCTTCACATCAAAAACTGTTCTGAACAATTTGTGAAATTAATCTTTTGCCTTTTTTGAAGATGTGGTATTGCGTGGTCTCATTCCTATTTTTACACTATGCATACCTCTAAATACTAAAAACATTTACCAAACCTGTAGCCTGCCCTACACCATAGAATTACAGAAATCTTGGAGACAACAGACAGCTAAATATAAATATTCTGGCTTCATGAAGTAAATCTGTCAAGTTGTGTATTGATGTTTAGATTATGTATGAATGTACAATTTTAGAATTTTATTAAAATAAGGAAATAAGAGACAGAAAATACATCATGTAGAAATCATGTGTGTGTGAGTGAGAAGGCATGCAAGCCAAAATCTCACACACACTTAGCTGCAAAGAAAACATTGGGCCCATGTTTGCTTGGTTTGGGGCAAGATAGCTTTTGTGACTCATATATACATTTATATATAAGGGGAAATTGAGAAATGAAAACCAGACGCTGGGGTGTGACAATGAACACTGAGTGACTGATCTCCAATCAGTTTGCTTGGTTAAGTTTTCATATTTAAAAGTAGAGAGAGTTGATTTGGAATCAGTGGCACATTCAAGTATATGGTTATAGTTATAGTTATTGTATTTAGCAGATGATTTTGTCCAAAGCAGCTTACAGAACAAGTATTTGTCCCAAAGTACCTTTGTGCAACACTAGGGTTCACTGTTGCTATTTCACAAGACAGGTCAAGAACTGCAGTGCAGTATATATTTTAAAAAGGTAACTACAAAATAGATCTGTTTATGGACAATTATTACAATATTTTACAAAACAACCTCCCATGTGTAAATTCAGAGCATATAGAATCTGGAAATGTTTCACTAATTTGATTCATGCCATATTGATTAAAACGCACACGCACACACACACACACACACACACACACACACACACACACACACACAAGACCGTTGTAACTTAAAAGAGATGTAGTCATTGTTTTGTTTACAGATTTTTTCCCACACCACGAGCCACAGTTTAGAGCAGAGACTACAAGCACCTTGTTGCCAATGATTCACCTGTGCCTCATGCACAACATAGCACAGCACAGCAGAGCTGAGCTGCAGAGAGCAACACCTAAAACCTGCACAGCCCCAACTGCACAGCCCCACGGCCACAACCCACTCCCTGTCTCTGCCCTCCTTACCGCCAAGACTCACCTTTGATTTCTTCTTCATTTTATATGCGCCATGAGCTAAACCCACGGCAAGATCGCTTGGCAGCGGTTCAAACGAAAACACGCCTCATAGAAAGGTGCTATGATTAGTATGAGGCATGCCATCAAGAACCTCAAGCTGGCTAACAGGGTGCCATCGCCAAACGAGTGTGTTGACGGATTGGCAGGCTGTGGTTTTGGGCCTTCGACATCTTTCATGCCGTTGACACTAAATATGTGAATGTGGAGATGGGAGGGGAATTGACTGGGGAGGGAGGGTGTTGACTGGGATAGCTGGATCAGCAGTGGCACTGCTTGTTTTAAAATGTTGTCCACAGGTAAGGCTTTTTGAGCATTAATCAAGCTTTGAGCATTAATCCATTTGTATCTAAATTAAATCATACATGTTGACATGACGGGTCAAATAAAACGGCAATAAAGAAAATTATGACTGACCAACTACAAGCAGCACTTACCTTTAAAGGTGGCTATTCCACTCGTAGGCATAGTACCGTTTTACAGCAATTGCAGACTAATGTCTAAATTATTGTCCATTTTAATCCACAGTGTGTGCATAGCTATTGTACAGGATCAAAACATTGACATAATTTGCCAATGCTGTCAAAGCTGTGTGTTGATTTTTAGGAACTCAAAGTGAGTGCTTGCTTAATATGTCTGAGTGTGTACATAGCTACCTTAGGCAAGGTTTGATGAGTGTGGGAAGGCAATCATATAATGACTTTTCAATGTTGTCTTAGGAGTCAAAATTACACATAATTATAATAAATGATATGAAGATGTATTGTTCACCATGTTTTATTAACCTAGTGCAGTCCTTGCCCAAGTCTCAGATTTGTTAATTGTTAACAGTTGAGAGATTTAATTTAGTGTTGGAAAACCAAATTGTTGGAAGTAAATTTTTATAGGTATGATAGTGAACTGAACAATATATGAAAATGCATGACTTTTCTATTAAAGGTATTGTTTGAATGTATATTTACATATTTTTTTTCTGAGTTCAGTCAGTAGCACATTTTATCAAAAAAGTTTAATGTGTGTGTGTGTGTGTGTGTGTGAGTGTGAATGTGTAGCTGTATGAATCTGTGTGCGTGGGAGGGGTGTAAATATGTCTAGGTGTATGCATTTTTTTTGTGGTGTGCAACTATAACTGTCAACTCAAAAATAACAATATTTGTGGTTTACAACATTTATGGAAACATGAACAAAAACTATCTGTTCAGTCAGGGCTAGGAAAGTCACAAAACTTCAAGTTGACAACAGATCATTTACTGTGTTTTCTATGCGTCATCTTCGTGTTTTCTATGCTGTTACAAATAGTAGTGAGTCACTCTGCAGGCCATTGTTACCATTACATGGACATATGAGTATCAGTTGGCATTCCAATAACATGGATTAGTGACAAGCCCCTATTTTGCACCCGGCGCAAGGCTGATTTTTTTTACTTTTATTAAACCTTGCACCCAGGGGTGTGGTAATTAGCTACATAAGGTGTGGTCTGGCGCATGATACAAAAAATTATCTTACACCCTCTAAAAATGATGATGCCACTGCCCAAGAAAAACCTGGTCTATAGCGAAAGGCGAATATAAAGCAAAGGTGAAGATGCACTGTCACGAGATGTAAGCAGCATCTTCTATCCTTAGGATTTTTATTCAGTCATTCGAACATTATTGGGGTAAGTGTTTTTCAGGCTAGGTTTTCGATGGTATCTTTGTCAGTCAATAGTGAAAGTAATTAACTGTGTAGAACTGTTTTGTCATTGACTATGAGACCACGGTGAAGTTAATTTCACTTTGCCTATAAGTTCAAATAATAGATGAGTGCAGATGCGTATAGACTATACTCTGCTAGTCACAAACAGGTTTTAGTAAAGCATGGTTTAATACCTGCTCCATACGGTCTCGCATGCAAGCGGATTCCTTCAAATGTGCCGCTCACTATCAAAATACCGATGCGCTGTTTGAAGTTGCGCTGTTTGCTGTTAAAGGGAATGACAGATGTCATTTCCATTGCTTTACACCCAAAACACACCCATGACTGATTAAGAAACATAAGAACAACCTTTTTGTGTCAATCGCCCGACGTTTGATCACATAATCGCGCCATTAATTTAGTGAATGTGGACTGGCCACACCTTTAATGTCTATAAACTTTACGTCTCTTACCATCAGTTTCTGATCGTCAAAATAGAGCCCTGCATGTTAAACCTTCTAATGGGTTATTCCATGTCGAATCAGGCAGAATCCAGGAAAATTGTTGCAAATTGTGAAAATATTTTGGCTAAATTCCAGTGCTTTCATACATTTTTTTAATTCTTGATTTTTCATCATTTTTACTCTCTCAGAAATCTTGGAGGCCATGTTTGGATCTTAAAAGATATCATTCCTTGCTTGCCTATACTTTGTAGGATGGAAGACAAATCGTCCTCAGCATGAATGGACCATTAAAAGTTTGTACGGAATGCCCATTGATTATAGACCTACATTCGGAACAAAAGGCCAAACAATATTGAGAGCCCTGTTGATATGGGATTTTGAGGATATCAATATTTGAGAATAATTCGCCTATGTTCCTTTTTAATACACAACATTTTCTCTAATATTTAGCATATTAAAAAGGTGGAACATAATGTTTTTAAATAGGCCTAACTATCTGGTAGATCAATGAAAGTCTATTATGCAATAGATTATGAAATAATTATAATAAAGTAATATCAGCATTGCCACTACTTGGCTACATTTGAGGTATTCACAATCTATGTTTAATGATGCTAACACATTTGTGCAAGCAAAATATTTTTTCAACTAAACAATCTTTTACCTTAAAAGCCATTGTAAACGATCCACTTCCTTATTTGGTGTGAACACCTTTGTTCAAATGCACACAAACTGAAAACTGAAACTGAGGTGAGGGTAAGAGTGTCTGAATTAACTTTAGCTCTCACATCGTCTTGTTTCAAAAGCTCATATTTATTTAATGTGAATTCTTTCTGGGCTAACAGTTTACAAAGCACTGACTGGTTCACCAGAAACATGTGCGAGCAATGTGACAGTGGTGATCAACAACTCAACAGCAGCAAAAACCTTTTTTAGCAAACAGAACTGCCCCAGACAAGTGTTTTTAGGCTGCACCGCAGACAGACTCTGTAAGCATCTATAGGCCCTGCTCTCATCCTCCACTGATACCATGGCATTAGCTAACATTAGCTTTGTGGCTAACTAATTGGGTAATTGTCAATATAATCAGAAAATGTATGGGATGACAGTCAAAAGAGAAAACTGCAGTGCCAGGCTTGTTACTATAATCCATGTTCTTGACCCCAGCCTTGAAAAAAAATCTTCTGTATATCTCTGAGACAAACCAGCTTTCCATCAAAATAATCCTAATTCAATATATCAATTGTTCATCTGATTACAAGGGCATCTATCGAGATCAACCAAGTGCACAAAGCATCCAGGATTGTGAAAAAAAATGTTTTTCCTCTCAGCTACTGTACATAAAACATAAAATGGCCGGTTTCATTTGTCTGACCAAAAATGTCGAATCTGTTACTCTTATCTGTCTACATCAGTAACTCTCGCCTGTTTTTCACTGCACTTGGTTACATAAATGTCACAATGATGCCACCTACTGTTTGCTACAGGCTCACAGCAGATTTTCCTGAGTAAGGTAGCAAGAGGCTTTACATTTGGATCACCCAAAGTGACTTATGACCCTGTTACCTGATCTGTTATCTCACCTTTGCAAGCATGCTTCACCATTATTGGCTTTTTACACATATTGGTATTACTGTCTTATTAGAAAATCTCAAGGAATATCTACACACTAGCTCCCCTTCTTACTTGTTTATTAGAGTAACACCAGATGTAAAGCTTCGAACCTCGCGCTCTTCATCAGACTTCAAGTCTGAGAAGTCATCAGAAGTCTAGTCTGATGAATAGTGTGAGGCTCGAAACGTTACCTGGTGTTACTCTAATAAAGGGGAGCTAGTGTGCGGATAGTCCTTGAGACTTTCTACGACAATTTTTTATCCAGCACCTGTTTCTGGATGTGTGCATGTTTTTTTTTGTATTATTGTCTTATTCACGTTTCGAAAAACATGTGGATGAAAGCTGTAGATTTATACCGTGTTACAAAACTTCCATGTTAAAAAAAGGTGCACACCTGATTTACATCTGCACATCTTACAACACATTGCATGGTACCTGCCACTCTCCATGTCATCTCCATTTAGTTTCCCAGGCACTTTATCTCTCACAGGCTTTATTCATGGTCACTGCAATGACCTAAATGGAAATAAAATAAAATATGGTTGATGTCCCAATACACACATTCATAAATCACACATCCTAGGAGGACCAATGAGGTTTAGAGAAAATGGAAATAGACATGTCTAAAATATTGTCTTTAGAAACAAAACTGTAAAAATTCATAGTAATGCAGGAACAACAGCTTAACAGCAGGAGGGGGTCTGAGGGAGACTCAATTATAAATTAGTTCATTATTCATTATACATATTATGAAAAATGCATGGCATCACAAAGATTTACATTTTCAGATGATCAAAGAATTTTGAATTTTGTTCACTGTTATATATACACGCATACATTGTATCAAGCACCTCCACACACAAAATATTTTCACTATCGTGGTTTAACTGAATGAAAATCAAATTTTACTCTCTGTGAATTTGTGTACAATTGCATGTCTTTGACATGTGCAGAATTTGCAATACAACCCAACACCACATGATGGTGACACAAGACCATTATATATTAATAGAAGTTCCCTTTGTAAGATGAGTGTCATTGTAACTAGACCACAGTGGTAAATATTTCATAATGAGTATCTTAAACGTAAAATAGGCGTCATAGAATAGGAATGATTCCTAAACAGTGTCACTGAATCATGACACTTTTAACTGACTTCTAACAAATCTCACTGTATGTATATTTCTGTGCACCACCAGCACAACTACAAGTTAACATAGCTGCCACTATTGCCACTGAACAAGGGCCAACTTCTGTGTCAGGTGTGCTTAGTTGGGTTTTCTCAAAATTGTGTTTAAGTGGAAACGGAGTTGTCTAGTGAGTTTGTGTACAAAATGTGTCGGCTACAGTATTCTGTATATGGTCTGGTGGTCCTTGAGACACACAATTCAATTCGCTAATGAAACACTTGACTGAATGGGAAAACTGAGAAAATATCAAGACATGCAAAAGTTATTGTGGTCATTTTCATTTATCCTGTGAGAAGTCGATAAGGTGATTACCGTGACAGGCCTAATTTCATTGGCCAATCTCCTCACCTTGCAGTATTTGGCAGCCATTCAGAATGCAATATTCGAACAGCCACCTAGATAGTGGATTACAAAAAAAAACACTCCAATTTAAGAATTATGTCATCCAATAAAAATACAGGATTCCATTAGCCAATCAGATTCTAGGCTTCTGACAGTAAATTAAATTGCCACATTCTGTCACCCTTTCACATTGTGGGACATATCCAGCCAATCAGATCGCAGCCAATATAGTTGCATGGTTCTGTCAGTCAATCACAATACAGAATTCCAGTAATCAGTCAGATTTCAGGATTCTGACAGCATATAATAGGCGCAAATCGCTGCATTAATGTCAGTGGGAGACTTGTGGAATTTCACCAATAAATGGGTTATTATGTCTAATACAGTAGTGTTATTTTTTAGTGTTCGGATTTGTAAAAAAAATGTATATCAGACCATGTTGCTGCCAGTTACTGCCCGGTTGCTAGCGAGCTAGCTAGCCTACTAGCTAAGGTAACATTTTAAACAGAGAAGTGTAATTTCTTTGAAATGACAACTAGTTGAATAACATTACTGACATTAGTCAAAGTGGATGGTTTATGCTCAAGTGAACTTGCAAGCAAAGGTGTAGTGGTAAAAAAAGAGGTGGGTAATCTATAAAATCTGTGATCAGGCGGACCATGACGGGGTAAGGCGGTAAGGCGGACCATGGTACACCAGTGTGTATCCTGACCACATCGCTATAGGCTACCATTTGATGGTACCAAGGGTATCACTGAGTGTTCCCTCATAGGCCACACAATCACTATTCAATTCCTACATTAATCTAAGTTCATTGTTAACTCCGGAAGGAATAAATATGGTTAAAGTATGTAAAGTTTATTAAATAAAGAGAACAAAAAATTCAGTATGTAGGCAGTATGTCAGAATGACGCTTTAGAAATCGGTGTATATCCATTTAAAAAATCCATTTATTATCCAAACTCATTGACATGACATGCGGTGTGACTAGTCTTTGATACTTTCTGCTTCTATTGACCCTTACTCTTGGTAAGCACAGCCCTGCTTAGTATTAGTAGAGTTGGAACTAGAGGAGTGCAGATCCCATGTCAGATTCAGCTGTTACTGCACACTGGAAGATGTCCTCTGGATCATGATCATCTACACTGCTTAGTGCCTTAACTAAACATGAATTAATTATAACCGACATGATAATATCTATAATTTACTGATTGACACTCAAAGCAGCAAAGCCCTGTCTATGCAATGGTATGACTATGGACAAGGGACTAGCTCAGGAGACATGTATATCAGTATGTGTGTAGCTGTCGCCTACTTGTGGGTGATTTTGTATAAATGTGAATTCTAGATTGATGTATTGCTTGACATTCTAAATGAAATAGAAAGAAAGTATTCTGGTAGGAATATTGCTCATAGCTTTGCCTTAATCAAATCCCTGACCATATTGAATTATTTGTATTCTTTCTTGGGGATTAGTATGTACAATGTAAAATGTGTAGTAAAATTGGCCTATGCAACTGTATTTTAATGTCGGTCGTAATGGTGGTACTTGGAGAGCAAATTGTTTTCTGAAGAGGTACTTATTGTGAAAAGTTTGAGAACCACTGCTTCCACCACCATCTACACACACATCTACACACACACACACACACACACACACACACACACACACACACACACACACAATGGGGACATAAAAATAAGATCACTGTAGTTTGAATAGAAGCACCAAGTCCAAAAAAAACCCACAGATAAATGGGCCAATGTTCCATCCCAATGTTAGTGTACCATGGTGGTTCACTGTACCAAGTTCAGTCACTGGAAAATGTATTTTCGTGAACCCTGCTGTTAGGTTCTCTGAAGACCTAAAACAGAGCACAAAATTACGGGGGACGGGAAGAATCACTCTCTGTCTGGATGCAACGTGGTAAACATTGTTGTCATTTTTGAGACATCAAAAATCGGCTTGGGATAACAAAAGGAACATCGAGGTCACGTTATCTGCAACATAAACACAACATACATGTTGAGAATCTTCTCCGAGCTCTTGAGATATTGCTCCTCCAGGACATAGCCTATATTATTAGGCTCTTGACATTTTTTTTATTTGAATTTTCCCACGAGTTTCTGTCAAATAAATATCCCAGTTTCTGGTATAAGAATCCAGGTAAAATAAATCAGTTAAGCCACCAGTACGGATTGACTGTGTGGCTTTGACATTTTCACATTGTGTATAGACTTCCTTTTGGTATGGTCGGTGGTTTTACATATGGTATGTAATTCACTTTGGATAAAAACTCTACCTAAATGAATTAATGTAAATGTAATAAATGTTGAGAGGCTTATGATGGATGAAAAAGTGGGGCAACTTTTGAGTTAATGCTTTGCGTGAGATGATGCTGATATAATGCATAGACTAGATAATATGTTGTTTGATGATAGTTTTGAAAATCATTTTGGACAATTGCCAATTCTGATATAGCTATATACACATTGTTTTATTTCCTTTAAAGGTTGTTTAGCAATTGCAGGCCCAAACATAAATGATCACATTCATCTAATCTTTCCTCACGATCCGCTAGCTGCCCGCCCCATATAGGCAAGCCGTCAAAAAAGCGCATCTCTGTAGGAAGCCAAGGCTCCGAGATCTGTACACAAAAACAATTGCTACCAACAAGTGCTACCAACCACTCAAAAGCAAAACTAGATGTACATAGCGGTACAAAATATGACCGCCGCTCAGTCCTGTACATCCATTCCGCGAAAATAAATCACACTTCAATTTGTCTCCATATTTTACTCCATCCCCCACTCTTGAAACTTTTGTGTATGCTTGTTTGGCATGCCTGAGTGTGTGTGTGCGGCTGCACAGAAAGTAGCCTACTGGTGCTGAAAAGGTGAATAGATTGTAGAATAGCCAAAGAAGATGTAGCATTGTTATAAAACCTTTAAAATCTCTAAACAATCACAAGTAGGGCAGTTCATCACAGTTCATCCATTGCAACTGGATTGATGAAAGGTCACTTACACCTGTAGGCTACATTGTATTTGGGAAAAGCAAAAGGTATCAGCATAATGTTATTTATTTATTTATTTATTATGTATTTATAAACAAAAACATCTCTGTCAGTTCCATGCCGTTTTCAACAGCTATCAAAAACAAAGGTCATTTTTGGATGGATGGATTTTTTGTGAATGTTTCTTCTTCTACATAAGATTTTAGTCATCTTTAGTTCATGTAATACTTTATTGTCAATGCACAAATTAAGTAACAGTAGTCTGAAACGTTATTGTTAATGCACAAATTAAGTAACAGTAGTCTGAAACGAAATGCTATTTTACATCTAACCAGTGGTGCAAATAACTGACATGTCCAAATGGGCCTTGATGAAATGCGTCGTTAGACTGTTCATACACATTTTAACGGGCCAAAGTTGAAGAGCTTTTGTCCGTTATTGTTCGTGCAAATATAGGCTGATTCATGTTCCCTTGCATTGTGTAACTGAGGTCCATGGCTAGTCTGGCTTTCATCAGACCAAGCTCAATCTTTTAAGAAATCAAAAAATAAATAGCGGGCAGATCAGGCTGGGTTCACGCAGCCTAGTCCATAGGCACCCGATATTGTTTAATTTTCAGATTGAGATATACACGCTCTGGCTATTCTAAATGCAAAAATGCATTAGGGAGTTATGACAAAACTGTAACTAACAAACTAGATCCTAATAGAAAGCTGTTAGCTTCCCTAAGCTACAGGTAGGATTATAAGGTAGGCCTATTTACAACATAAATTGTCAATAGGCTATGCTGGCGACACAAATAAAATCTCCTTTGGAAACCAATGGCTTACGACTTACAGTATCAAGCGGACTTAAACTGCCATATCGTGGCGAAAAGTTGTAATAACATTCACGCAGCTCCATGAGTCAAGGAAAGTAATGAATGAAGTAGCCACTTCTAAATGGGACCCACTACACAGTAGCTAGTAGGTGTGTTGCTAAAAGCAGCCATAATGAAATGAAGGTGTCATTGTCTGGATACTTCACACACACGTGCTTTTTAATTTCACAGACTACAACTACCAAGCTGGAATCAAAGCACATCGATTCCCCTCTCACACCCTGCACGCACTTAAAACAAAATAAACAGGTGTCTCAGTCTCATGCATGTATAGGCAAAACTGTATCAGACCGGTGTAACGTTGGTAAATCTTCCATTGCACAGAATGATTTTGTAGCACGTGCAATAAATGACAGTCGAAAGATACAAACAGTGCTGCTATCAATTTGCTTGGTATAACCGCATTTATAGTTTTCTAAAAATGCAATCAATCAAATGGGCCTCCATCACTCAACCAACGCTAACGGTAACATTACCTAGGTCCTTATTGATATTACAAGATTAACGTACCTGCAGTAAAAACCAAGCATGTCCGATAAACATCCTCAGATTTATTTCGGCTTCAAGAAGAAATGGGAATTACACTTCATGTGAACATCGCCCCTGTCCTTATTAGATGTTCGCGGTGTAAATTACAGTCCTTGTAGGAAGTGTCCATTGTTTTTCCCCAACCCACTTTTAACTTCCAACAAAATTACGTCTCACTGCAACGATGCGCCATCTAGTGGACAAAAGACTACTTATCGCCAATACTGAAAATGCAGCCATGATGATGATGATGAATATTTATTTTGGCTTTCTTTTTGATCCTACTGAATTTGTAACCCCCAATCGGCCGTTCTAATACCGATAGTATGTGGGTGCCTGTGTGTGTGCATGTTTATATGTGTGCACCGCCATTTACAGGCCAATGAGTGTACAGTCACTAAATGTACACATAACCTAATTTTTAGACCCCCATGGATGAAATACTACTGAAACTTGGCATACCCCCAGAGAATGCCAGGTCAATCATACACATAAAATTTGGTGCAGTTCTGAACATCTTAACAGGCCGATTAAAAATTTGGTGCAGATTTGAGCCAGGTTGATGTGGGCCCTTGAGACCAACATACCATAAAGAGAACTGTGTCTGCCCACAGAGAACTGTGTCTGCCCTACCCTCCTTTCGGGGGGTCCAGTCCAGCGGGGGGGCTGCAGATCAAAACGAAAAATGACGGTTCCATGCTATCCATGTGGGGGTACATGCCCACCAAGTTTTGTGTACCCGGTCTTTCAGTGTCCCGGGAATCCTTGTTGGTGTCGTCACTAAATGTACACATAAGTTATTTTATTGTAGGGCCCCCATTGACCGAAAGTACACAAAACTTGGCATGCATTCGGAGGGTGTCATAATGATCCTACACTTTTAATTTCGTGCAGTTTTGACCTTGTCAGCCAGAGATATTGTGATGAAAACACCTAATGTTTTGCTTTTTAATTTTTAACTAGGTGGCGCTATACATGAAATAAGTGGTAATTCGATGGGTTGATATGCCCCCTTAAGACCAACATACAAAAAAAAGGTGGACCTCCTAGGCCCTACGGTTCTCGAGATATTCACAGAAAACTGTCTCCGGCCACCTACAGGCCAGTTGGTGTATAATAACATAAATTAATTTATTGTGTGGCCCCCAATGAACGGAATTCCACAAAACTTCTCGTCACCCTTAGTGATGAGACCCACCAGAGTTGTGTCGTCAGCAAATTTCACTATGTGATTGTTGCTGTAGGTTGCAGTGCAGTCATGCGTCAGCAGGGTGAAGAGCAGCGGACTGAGCACGCAGCCTTGGGGGGCCCCTGTGCTCAGTGTGATGCTGCTTGAGGTATTGTTGCCAAAACGTACTACTTGGGGCCTCTGACAGAGGAAGTCCAGTAGCCAGTTGCAGAGGTAGGTACTGAGTCCCAGTTTGTCAAGTTTGCAGATGAGTTGTTGTGGTATTATGGTGTTGAATGCAGAACTGAAGTCTATAAACAGCAATCTCATACAGTTAAGAACAAAATTATTCATACCCCTGTCAAATACTGATTTTAAAGTTGATTTTCTCTTGACTGATATGTTTGTTCTGACTGAAAATGACACTGCCACATGACAAAAGGTTGTAAGACAATGTGGTAGAAGCATGGAATCAAAAAAATAAGTGTTTTTGTCTTTTTTTAAATTTTTATGAAAAATGGCGTGTCCAAAATTATTCATACCCTTTTTTAACAATCACTGGAAACATCTTTATTTGCATTCACAGCTCTCAAAATGGTTCATATAATACCTACTAAGCCTCTCCATGTCTCCACAATGATTCTAGACCGCACATTTTTAGCATCAACCCGGGTTTTGAGGCAGGAACTATTATTTGCATTATCATCACTCTGGCTTCGTTCTCACTTATTAGACTAGCTCCACAGAATAAATCGCCATGGTGACTTATACCATAACATATCCTGCTGCCCCCTATCCCGCTTTTGTGCAACCGGATCACGGATAAATTGAGCCAGGATAACCAAAATATCCCGTTTTGTGCAATGGGCCCCTGGTCTAACCTGACTCTCGCCAGATGAATTTCGTTCCGCCTAGTTCCACTCATCCATCTGGGATCGATCCATTGGAGTGGTGCTTCAGAAGGCTGGGCCTTATTAAAAAATCCTTGCATAAGATTGGATAAGCCACTTGTCCGTCATCTATTGATGTGCTACTTCAACCACTCACATCGAAGCCAAGTCGTGACGCTGAGAACAGTCTCACAGTCGCTTCTACGCCACGTCACATCTATGAAACTCCCGCCCTGCGTCCTGATTGGCTCTACCATACAATCTCGTGCTGAAATCACTCTCAACAGAACCGATCACAGATAGATGTGAGTGGAGCTAGGCGGAACAAAATTCATCAGGTTACCCCTGGTCCTCCTGGTTGAAAAACATCGCAAAAGAATCATTTTCTCACCCCCACAATTGAAATAGACATGGGTTTGATGCTTCCTTTTTTATGCCAATCTCAGGCCATGTCCCTGGGTCAAAAACAAATCCAGCGTGCCCTTATAAAAGGTTAAGCTGAGTTGAGTGCAGGGCTGAGAGGCGCAGTTCAACACAACACTGGTTACATATGCATGATGCTTCTTCTGAAATAAAATGTAACATAAGTAAGTAATAAGTATACTTACTGGTTACTTCAGAGTATTACAGAATTTTACAGTAATATAGGCAGAAATGTTCACCAATCGTGTATCCTTGGTATAGATACTAATGGGTATTCCTGGTTACACCAATGTGGCTATTATGAATCATAGTTATAGTGCCACCTATACAGAAATAGTTATACTGCACTCTGAAGTAGGGTTTACATTGGATTCCCATTTAATAGGAGTCTATCGGGGTTTATATATGAGTTTTTTATGATTTGCCTCAGCTAACCTTTCGACGCCCATGCGTCTTCTTCAGAGTCAAAACCACTTTGACTCTGAAGAAGACGCATGGGCGTTGAAACGTTAGTCAGTTTGCACTAATAAAAACACATTAAGCATTGAGTGCTCCGGTCCTGCTCCTTGGCTCCTGTTAGACCTTGGATCTCCCTTTTTGACTAAGAACATACACTTAGTTTATTAAGCCTTTCTTGCGCGTTATCGTTTGTATATTATAGTATTTATTTATTTTCATTAGGCTATTAATTGAATTAACATTGTTGTTTATTATTGCTATTCTCCTTAATATAGTCTTACCAACTTTTTAAATTGTTTACTGTTAAATTTAACTTGTATTGTTGTTATGTGTGTTACTTTGGACAAAAGCGTCTGCTAAATACCATAACATAACAAGTCACTAATCGTCATATTCTTTGCAAAGTTGTGAGCACTACCTCACTAAAAAAAGTATTATTGGGGATGCATAAATGTACATTGTATTTGCATTGTACAAGTACACTTCTGTCATTATGATATCAGACACTGCTTTTGCAGTATGTCTGTTTTTACCGTACTATTTTCTGTTTTTTTTAGTGTGCCAGTGTGCGTGTGTGTGTGCATATGTGCACCTGTGTGCGTGTGCCTGTGTATGTGTGTGTGAGTATGAGTGTGAGTATGAGTGTGCGTGTGCATGTGTGTGTGTGTGTGTGTGGCGTGTGTGTGTGTGTGTAAGAGTGTGTATGTATGTGTGTGAGTGTAAGAGTGTGTACATGTGTGTGTGTGTGTGTGTGCGTGTGTGTGTGTGTGTACAGACATGTGTGCAGTGCTTCACTAAGGCAAGTCTGCAACAACAGACATAGTATACCCTGGCGTGTGTCAGCGTGTCTAATTTTGAACCTTTACATCACAAGATAATGGCCATTGCAATGCCCTCTATGGAAGATGATGGAAGCAAAACTTGATGTACAAATAAACAATGTACAATAGTAGTGATGCAGCACATCAAATGCTAACACTGAACCTTCACATCACAAAATATTGGCACAAAATTGTTTTGGCTGCTGATTCCTGATTGGCTGTCGGCAGCCATTTTGTTGAGTGAGCCAAATGAAACTTGAAGAGATGTGAGCAAATGTGGCCAAGGGCAAGCATACCACATTTCAACACTGTAGCTTAAGTGAATCCTGAGATATAGAAAATGTGTCAATTACAGTGTCCCCTATGGGCAGAATTTCACAAAAACGTAGCGTGTGTCCAGAGGTTGTTGTAGTGATCCTACATTAAAAATGAGTAGTTCACACCTTCTCATCAAGGTATTTGTGATACAACAGCCAAGTTTTTGCATTGATGTATTTCACTACGTGGTACTATGAGCTGGGTTGATGCACCTCCTTGACACCAGCAAACCACAAAAATATTGCTGGGCACAAAGATTGGCAAGTTATTACACAACTTTTGGCCGACCAAAAGCTTATATTCCTAATCAGGTAACTGAACTATATAAATCAGGAAAATGCTAAAAGATATCCAACAATTTAAAAACACCAGTCAGTAGTTTTTTAAAGTCTGATAATGAAGTGTAGAATTAGTGGTCTAACCGATACAGTCAAGCAAGATTTCAGACTCTACTGCAAGGAAATGTGGACCTGATGCGAAGAAAAACCCTTAAGCTTCTACGACTAAAAAAAGGCTTCACTGCAAGAAAGTAGTGTGGTGAAAGTGGTGTGGTGTGATCCACAATAAGAAGGCACTACAAATTCTGCCAGAGTGTGACACCTTTTGAGCACAAACGTAATTCAGCAATGACTGGTATGTCAGGTCATTGCCATTGGCAGGCCTAGTTTAATGTTAGTTGTTGTTGAGCTTGGACGTACAATAAGTCTGCATGAGAGGTAGCAAGACTAAATAGGCCAAGAGTATGCACTGAATAAGTGAAAATGCCATTTCAGGAAGCACTATAACATACTGAATAGAATGAAGTAGGTCTGTGCTACATACAAATCTTGAAGGGATCTACTATGACATTTGCTGTTTGCGTAACTTGAAAATAATACAGGGCTTTGATGTTTCTAAAATATAGCAAAGGAATATTTCATACAGTTAAGCCTAAGTGGTGCTGACCTTGTGTGAAATCCACTTTTGGCACCACCCTTACCAACCTCATTTATCTTCCTTCAGTGTTCTTTCAGTCACCCTCATCCTGTGTTTTTCAATCACTCCAGTCTATCATTGGAGGCCAGAAGACTAATCTGACCATCGTGGCTGCACAGAATGTGGTCAGAGAGACGCCCTCTGGACCAACCCAACCTTGGGAGCGCACTTCAAGCGTCCTTCTTGAACTCCCAGCATCATGTGCGAGTGGCCTTATGCACAGAAGGTTGAGCACAGGGCAAAACACTGATACAAATCGAACTCTGGTTCACAGGCCTGTATAGTCTTCAGTGTCAGAGTCACCTCCTAGAAAACCGCCAGCAGGCAGAGGAGAGGGTGGCATATCGCCAGACAAACACGGTTCAGTGCAGTGTGTGGTGTGACAACAGTTGTGGTCTTTCACCGCACTGTGGCCTGCCACCCTAAATCAATGACAGATCCCTTTGGTTGCCGCCTGTGGACGATGAGAGGGGAACCCCACTGTCAAACCAGGCACTCACACATCACACATCTTTCGACCACAACTTGTGAACCCAAATGTTCTCACCAAAAGGAAAACATTAACAGAGGACATGAAGTCCCGTGATCTAGCATTGCAAACTGACTGGGTAAATGGGTAAAAAAGAAGGCTGCTGTTGACATGGTGCATGTGTGATGTAGTTCACCTACTTGATGT
Source organism: Alosa alosa (assembly GCF_017589495.1). Taxonomy (NCBI): domain Eukaryota; kingdom Metazoa; phylum Chordata; class Actinopteri; order Clupeiformes; family Clupeidae; genus Alosa; species Alosa alosa. The sequence goes on along the minus strand of NC_063200.1, from coordinate 21,103,415 downwards.
CACTTGATATCATTTGTAACTTGATATCATTTTGAAAGCTTCCATTCTGCACTCAGGTAATCTAAATCAAAGTGGTTGGCAATATTCTTGTGAGAATGAGTATTGAACTGACTAGCTAAGTGAAATCAATTCATATCATGGGTCACATAAAACCAAGACTTATTTGTTCATTTATATTTCAGCTTTTGCCTCGACTTGGATCAGCATTAGCCCTCAAGTCTCTGTGACCACTTTGCATTATTGTCGTCACAACGTATACACAGTTGTCTTAATGATGGTATTGTATTAAACTAGACTATGTATGCCAGCTTTTAAAAAGTATGGGCATAGTCTTGGAGCTGGCGTAAGCCTGCTGGTTAAAACAAAATCCGTGAATCATCTTTTGACTTGAGGTTAGCATGGCGTGTTGTGCCTGCTTTGGCGCAGGTGCGCATCGCCACCTTTCTGCCATGTTTAACCCATTACATAGTCACCCTCCTTGTTTTGTCTCAGCGTTGCTGTTGGGGCCTAAACATACAGCAACGGAGACAAACCAAACTCGTACCTTATATTCATGGGGCCAGTTCAGTTCACCTCCATCATGAGGTTGAATGGAAATGCGATTTATCCTCCGACGAAGCAGCTACAATCCAAAGAAGACACGGAAGATGGCTAATCAACTAGCTCCTGGCTCTAGAAAGCGACGACGTCCACCAAAACACTGGACCTCATTCCAACTGTTGTAGGCCTAACTCACAGTCTCCAGATGCTTCCATCAGATAAGGTATTGTTCGTCCAAAGGGTAATTCCATGATTGATACTCAAAAGAAGTGATGATAATCCACAGTCCTCTGTGCAATGCAATTCAGACTTTTCTAGATATATCACGCAATCACAACAACTCCTCCACAAACAACACTGTTTCAAATAACAAATGATGCGAAAGTTATGTGGGCCTTACTTGCAATGCAAAACCAAAGCACTGGAACATGGCAGAGCAAATTTGTTTAATAATTATTAATAGAATTATTGTTTCAAATATGACTAAATATTTTGTCTCGAGGTACGATTGCCATACCAGCCAATTATAATTTTGTTGTGACCAATGTCAATTGGTAATATCTCATCTAAACCATGGCAAGTTCCCACTGCATCTCATGAGTTTGGATTCAAGAAACATAGAGACAGCAAACTCTTGTCATCATTGAAAAGTCTAATTTATTGACTTTTGACCCTGTGATATTTTCCTTTGTCTTGAATATATTTGTCTGAAGTATAGATTAATTCATGCTCTTGCTCCACTGCCACCACTTTAACAATGTGTGTGTAGGGATAATGCAAGTGTGTCCAGGGCAACAGTCTATACTTGCCACTTGGCTGGATTAGCCATATAATACCTAACTCTGGTTCAATGACTGTTGAGCATGGCCTCATTTAAATAAACAAATAAACTAAAATGCTCACTTCACGCAGGTGTTGGACTTGTGTCATTCATCTCATTGGCCTGATCACCTTCCCTCCTTGCGTGCAACTCTTTGGGACCTTTGAGTGAGATTATAGGATTAATAATTAGGTGTAGTAAATGCAATCTGTCATATCCGATTGCATTTACTATGACTAAACACTCATGCCCTCTAGCAAGCAAGCTAATAACAATTTTAGTGTTTTAACCACTTGTTTGTTACTACTAGATTCTTGTTTACAGAATTGATATAAAATGTGATACGAAACATTGTAGTTAACTCAGGTAACTCAGTTTCTTCAAATAAGCTATACTGAAAGCAGTCAAATTTCTTTCGCTTTACTTTGGCATCAATCTAAAACTTGTATGGCTCTCACTGGATTCTTATTCTGAGACTCCTACACACACACAAACACACACACACACACACACACACACACTGCCCTCAGGTCCTCCCTCTGTATTGATACCCAAACAGTATGGGCCAGCCCTGGCCATGGGAATATAATACCGTAAATCTCTGGGATGGGGACGTGCGATACCGGAGGTTGCCTCTGACCCCTCGGGCAGCTGTTTTTAGATGGGCTGCAGACCGCCCAGCACATCCAGGGGATGAGAGACCACCGCTGAGGAGACACTAGCATGTAGAGTACACGGTCTATCTCTTTTTTTACCACCCTATCTACAGTTTCTATCTATTTTAGACTTAACACACTGATTAAAAGTATTTATCTGTCTCTCTCTCTCTCTCTCTCTCTCTCTCTCTCTCTCTCTCTCTCTAACTCTATCTATCTGTCTATCTCTATCTACCTCTTTCAATCTTAACACTACCATGCTCACAATCTCTCTCTATCTATCTCCATCTCTTTCAGTCTTACATTGTTGGTGTACAGAATGTCTCTGTCTATTTTTCTCTGTTTTTCTTTCCCTCTACTTTTCCTTTACTTGTTTTTCCTTTCAGGCTCTTTTTCTTATTCCATCCATCCCTGTTTTTACCGACCCTTTGGGGTTAACAACTCCACAACTAGTACCATATGCATTTGCTGTTTTCAGATCTAATAAACGATTGAATTCTCAATCCTCCATCTGTTATGCCTCAAGTCACCATCTAATCTTTAGTGTCTTGGATTTTAATGGTGTGTGTGTGTGTGTCTGTGTGCATGTGTTCTCGGCATAAGTATAGCAAAGGCAAGTATGGATTATATGGGAATTTCTGGCAATCTCCCTTTTCGACACTACAATCATAAAATACCATATGTTAGCTAACACCCTTATTGATTATCAATCACATATAATCCTTAAATATTTCTAATAGGACTCCTTTACAGCTCCAGCATAGTGAAAGAGGAAAAATCAGACCAGTAGAGGGCAGTAGAGTATTATCAACAGAATAAAACTGTGCACCTTTCAGCAATCCCATATGGCATCATTATTGTCAGGTCTTTGATATGATCTGCAGGTAATAACACTTCATTTTAGCTTCAGTAATACTATAGCCATACCATCATTGCTGTAATGACAGCATTGCTCCCATGTTGACGGTTACAATTAAAACAGTGACGGTGGTGACGTCAACAAACTCAATGGTGACTGTGACGGCACTGACAACAGTGATTTCATCAGCACTTCCATGATATATCAGATAACTGCTATAGCCCCGATGTCTACTTGTTGTTTAATTACTCTGACCCTCGCCCGCTCATATTGGCCTTGTGAGTCTGGCTCACGGGCAGAGAGGGCGGCGAGGTGTGTGGGGGGTTGGGGGGGGGGGGTTGGAGGCCGAGAAAGTGAATGGAAAAAAAAAGGAGAGGGACCAGGAAGCCGGAATGTGGGTTCTGTGTGTGAGGTGATTGTTAGCAGAAATGTGTCAGCCTGAGCCCCCTTCCCCTCCCCACACACACACACATACACACCAGCACCCACCACCAGTGCCCCCCCCCCATCCCCACTCCAGCCTCCCCAGGTCTGAGGCCCCCCCGGGCGGGCTGAGGAGTTGTGAGTGAGGGCCGAGGTGTGGGGGACAATGCTGCTGAGCGGTGCACCACTGCGCTGCCGCAGATACCTTATCGCCCCGAGCCTTCAGTGGAACAAGCTGCGACGTCCAGGCTGGGTTGATGGGCAAGATGGAGTATGGGAGAGTGGAGGTGTGGGGTGGTGGAGGGGGGTGTAAGAGTCGGTTCATTGTGGGGCATGGCATGTATTTAGCCATGTGTGGCCATGTCACCGCCTTAACCCGCTCATGCCCAACCATTCCAGCCTGCCATGGGGCTTCGGCCTGCTATGCCCGCTGGTGACCCACTGGCATGGAGGCCTCGCCACGCGGGCTGAGGTGTGTGCTCCATTCAGCAGTCATGGTCACGGTTTCATGTGTGGTTTCAGCATGTGTAACATTATAGTTAAACCAAGCACTCAGATGTATGATATGAATTCTTTTCATTGTTTTTTTTTATATATTTTGCCCAGGACCTTTTACAACCTCATTGTACAGGCCAAAGAATTTGTTGGTTAACTGATACTGATCATTACTGATGCCAATTGCCAACAGTAAACTGTCAGACAGATCATTTGTGAAATCCTAGCATCGGGTGCTATTTGCTTCTTTTATACAGGCTTCTTCTTCTTAAAGTTTAACCTGTGATGTCAACACCACCTCAGACATTTTGAGTCACTTATATGAACTCTGACCTTATGACAGACTGGAAGGGGAGGAGTTTATCATAGGTGTGACTGAAGAAATCTGTGAATATGAAATATTGAAGAAATACTCAAAATATTTTTCAGTGTTTTTTTTTATTGAAGACTTCCTGACAGTTACAGTATGTATCAATGCACAGTATCAATGCTGATATTTATGTCCTACGTTCCCACGGCTGCTAAACCAATAAAATACCTCCACTAACATTTTTGTGAAAAGAAATGAAAAGACATTCACAGATCCGGGTTTAAGCCAGCATAAACTTCCCCACTTCATCATCATCATCTCTTGTCTACTCTATCAAAGAGATCCACAAGTATATACATGAAATCTGCATATGTTCTTGCATGACAATGTAGTGGTAGACTTAACTGTTGAAGATTATAGCATCATGGAGCGTTCGTTCCATGTGCACTCTTTGCTGGCCTGCGAGTGAGACTTTGCTCTCCGTTTGATGGTCAGGGTCCTCTTTCCTCTCCCACCCACCTGCCCCGCTATTGGCATTCCACTCTCCAGGCTTCCGGTCTCCGACTGTTCACAGATCATTCATTCACCGGCCCATGGGAGCTATGCACGCACACACACACACACACACTTCTCTCATGACTCGCCCTCTTGTTGTTTTCATTTAAAGCAACAGTATGATGCAACAATTTGCCACTGATGATATATGTTTGCATGGTCATCTACTTTTGGTATTGTCTTCAAATGAACTTTGATGGTGTTGGTGGTGTTTGCAAAGCTTTTTAAAGAGCTAGCTAACTACTTTTAGACCAAAACTCTTGCTTTAATGTATTTATCTCTCTCTTTCTCATTCTGTGTGTGTGTGTCTGTGTAAGAGAGAGAAGGAGAAAGGGAGAAACATGCATAAACTTTCCCTCTCTCCTCTCTGTCACTCTCTCCCTCACTCCCTCTCATCTCACACACATATACATCTGTACACAGACCCTCACATATGCAAGCATACACACACACACACACACCCGCACGCATGGAGCAAACCCCTGAGGAATCTACTCAGACCACACAGTGGATGTTCTCTGAAGTCCTCAGGTACATGTCACATGTGTATGATATTAGAGGTCCCGGAGCCCAATAAGCAATGCTGGGGTTTCAGACATATTGGCTTTAGTCTAGGAGAAGGTGATGTGAACAGTGTAGCCTGCATCACACTATTTCTGCTTTTGTGATTTAGGAGAGAAAACAGACAATGGCTGGGTGCTCCCTTACACCACATAAGGTGTTGTGAAAGTTGATTAATTCATTTTGCATTCGGTCTTTAACATATTTTCTTATTCCATGTCAAATGAAGTATTTATTAAGTTTCAGGGACATAAGTACCAAGTTTTCCTTTTCAGTACGACTGAGAATGCATTCCAAAATTATGACGATAATGCAAAAACAAACCAAAATGATGAAGCAGCGATTGATGCTATTTTTCCCCCCTTCACATTTTCCTAAAGGGTTTCCAAGCTTAGACTAGAGGCAACCCATTTGTTTTCATTCTATAGCCTGCGTGGGCCTCGCTTAACAGATGAACAGAACAGTAATGAGACTTGTGGTACATGGCATCTTCGCATTTGTTGTTACGTGTCTGTATCCACTCCGTCTACCTGTGTGTGTGTGTGTGTGCGTGCGTGTGTGTGCGCGCGCGCTTTTTTATGCAGTCTCTAGTTTTGGAGTTGTTTCAACACATTCCACCACTTCCCTTCACTTCCTGCTGTGACTAACTTATAGCCACAAGTTAGCTAACAAGTTTATTGTAGACGCATGTTGCTCTTTGACGTAGTATGTCAGACTAATTAGCTGTCCACTTTGACCTTATTTTCGTCTCAAAACAGCTTGAGATACTTGAGGCAACTTTTTGCTACATTTCGTGTCTGTGCGCGTTTGTTTGTAGGCTACAGGCGGAACTAAATATTTTGCTCAGAGCTGCACCCTACAAACAAACAGATGTTTTGTGTGTAGCCTACGGTAAATTATTCTTCACAATGACCCAACGTGATGGAAAGATGAATTTCAATGCGTGTCTTGGTACATTTCCCTTGATTGCTGCGCGCAGGGATAACTGCACTTCCTATATGATTGCCATTCACTGAAACGAGTCCTTGTTCACAATTTAGTTTGACCAATGCAAGGACTTATTCTCATTAGACAGTTACTGGACTAGCTGACCTGCCAAACACGCGAAGGTGGGGCCGTGGTCCACTCAATTCACTGATTTGGGTGCGTGTAATGACGTGCCACCTTATATGGCAAGCTCTCGACCTGTTGCTGGAGTTGTTGTCAGCGCGCATTCATCTACTCTTTTGGTAGTGTGTTCCTATCTGTGAAGTTAGTAGAATGTGGTATAGATTAACTTCCCTCCTTCGACTTCAAAGTCTGCCAGAAAACGTAAAAGAATGGATATGTTTCAAGTCCCAATTACCTTTCCCCCCACAACGATTGACATGTTTTATAATGTCATTCCAGTATACATTTTTGCAAATTCTTTATATAGTAGTTGTTCGTAATTTCCTCCAAAACATGTATACATTCTAAATATTTTGGTTAGTTTCTCGTGGATTATAATTTTGGAATGAAAGGCTAAGGCTAATCTTGCGAAGGTACAGAATATGCATAATGGTCTTACACTGCATACTCAACAAGCAACTCCTTATCGTTTTAAAATGTTTGGCATCAACAACTCAAAATATAAAACCTGTAATGTGCATTGTTATTCTAAACATTATTTTTTCTGTTTTTAAGTGGGGAAAACTAAGTACTGGAAGCCCTACAGTCATTGGGGAATTTTGAAAAAATTACTTAAATGTAATATGTCAATTAATGAGAGGTAGGATTAATTCATTGATGATGCGTTGATGAGGAGTTCAATGTTAGGTTTGGATTACCGTCACCAAAAAGCCATTTTATGGGTGGATAAGTGGAATCCGCATGTTTTAAGCCAATCTGATGGCTTATGTCTGAATTCAATCTATCTTTTTAAGTGTCTTGTGTTCCTGATATCAATTTACAAAACGCAGACTTAAAAACCGCTCTGGAAATATGTTAAAACTTGTCAGAAGAAAATGGACATTGCAGGGGTTGCAATGGATTTGCAGGGGTTGCAACTCTTGTCAGATGTTGATATTGCCATATGCCCCTTGCTGATACAGTAAACAATTTCTAGTTGTTCCTAGAGGCTGAACCCTTGGAATATATGATCAGTTTATTTAAAGAAAACTTTGATCTCATATCGTTACTCATCTTCATTCTAATATTCCGTTTAATTGTATATATTTTTTTAGTTTGAACTCATCCAAAAATAGAAAAATCAGGAAACTATCTGCAAAAAGAATATTCGATTCTCTTTCTGACTGTTCCATGAAGTCATTAGTTAATTGCATAGTTCTAAAATACATTTGCTGTCTAGCCCCACATACTTTCACATGCACTACAACACAGGTCATTATGCAAACGTGCACACATTCATTCGCTCATTATAAACAGTTAAAACAAGTCTAACTAGAAAGGCTACATGTCATATTATATTGGATGCCACAGCCGGATACAAAACGGTATTAGATCAAACTTTATTGATTTTTTATCTGTTCTTTGTTAACCTACTGCATACTCATTTCGTGAGCTTACTTCAATCGATTCTTGTAAACTAACTGTTTTTACACCAACTTTAAAGCGCATGACTCAGGCTCTTTTGTGTTAGAGTATTATTATTGAAGTACTACTGATACTGTTAAACTTTAGTACATTATAGAAAGAGTGTTGAGTGACCTTTTGTCCCTTTGCAGAAAAAGAAAAGGTAGCCCGATATTTTTATTCATCGTGGTATGATTGCACTATAGGCTATACATAAGTTACAACACACACAATTGCATAATTAGGTGTCTCAGCCGAAATGTTTTAATGACATAAAATCCATTTCTGTATTTTCTCGGATAAAGTAGTCGCCCAAAATGTGTATTTGAACTGTATTAGGATACTGACGTTTTTGCATTAGTAGTAACTTACTAGACGCCCCAGTAGTGCATCGGTAATTAAATTGTTGTCGTTTGCACAATTAAGTCAGAACCCTGACTTTGAGATGTGATAAATGACCAGACTGATGATTGGCATGGATTTGGCGTAGAAGACAACATGTACCAAACCGCCTATCAGAGGAGTAATGAGTCATTGATCTGAGATACACAAGGTGTCTGTGGCATGATGACATTTCTGTGGCGCTTACTTATAAAATATGAAGTAGTGGCCCACCTCGAGGCTAATTTATCATCTACATTCGGAGCTTTAACTCCACCTGAATCTTGCTGACTGAAGTGTTGTTTAGAGTTTTGAAATATATATGATACAAAAATATGATGCAGATAGGATGTTTATGATGCAGAGTTTGTTTTCATTCACTATTCTGACAAATATGTTATTCAGCAAAATTTTACCCAACTACATTTCGTCTAGATATACTGTGAAAGTTTTCTTTCATCATGGTTGACATAAATGGTAAAGGAATTTTATGTGTGCAGATTAATGTAGACTAGCCTACCGTGTGAGCTGGGGATTCAGGTGAATGTACTCTCTTGTTAGTTCTGTTGCGCAGAGATTAGTGCACGTTGGCAAGATTTCAATTTAATGTTGCATTCTGTTAAGGGACACAAATAATTTCACATGACGAGATCCTCATAAGAGAAGAACAGTCTTAAACATCCTGTAGAGACAGAGCTAGCAATGAATTTCGTCATTGTCGCCCATGCAGTGAATGTTGTGTGTTCACATAAGATAGGCTAATCAGAACTAAAGAAACACACTGTTGAACACTAGCGAAATTCAATCAAACAGTTTAACAATCATTATAGGCTAATGTGAGACTATGGTTGATATTATTTCACTTAACTAACAATATGCTTAAGAGCCCTGTGTTTAGTGGGAATAATATAATTTGTGTTACTTGCAAACAAGTAGCCTATCGTTTATAGCCTTACTAGTGAGAACACACTTACCCGACATAACTCATGGGTTATAATCATGATGCCATTCGCTCTATAGTCTGCGGCACTCCTTTGGTTGAGCTTCCAGGTCAGACTATCTCTGAGTACAGCTGCTGTGTTTTTTCTCGTGAAATTATCGACGGGAGAGCGCGGTGTCTCTGAGGCAGCCAAGGGTGACACGCAGCTCGGCTCATATCTTGCGGACAGCTCTTGAGATGCGCGTTGCCCTCGGGGCCGGCTAGAATTACTTTACCGTGCAAGTTCGCCAGATTGCCATTTTAACATCACATACAACCAGCTCCCTGCTATTTTCTTTGAACTGGCGGGTTATCAGAGGCTATATTTAGCACAGCCTGAATTGAGGGTGCCTGTGCCACTTGCGCTGCCTCCATTCTCCAAATAGGTACGAAGCAACTACTCACAGAAAATACCGTCAACAGCAGTGTTTTGCCATCTGTAATATAAATTAATCTGCATTAGGCCTGTTGCATGGGTACTGTGGGTCCGTTATTACATAGTTATAGCATATTATCATAACTGTGGCCCAAAAGGGGACGTAATGCCTTCATTCTGACAAATATGTCTTATTGGGCAACGAGATCATTCTGAAATGGCTAGTTAAACATATTTGTCTAAACGGCGTTTGTCTTTCATCTGGCAGTTATTGTGCAGTGATAACTTAAGCGTGACACTTCATAAGAAGCTTAGTCATGTAATTAATATGACATGTTAGCGACGAAATGTGTGTTGCCTGCAGTCCTTCAAACTGCAAGGAGAACATGAACATTTGAGAGTGTTGTGGTTAGCCGATTCATTTGTGGTCTGAACCAAAAATATGAATGGGCCTGAGTGCGCGCGTGTGTCTGCTCCCATTAGCCGTATGTCTGTGCAGGTTATGCGTGTTGGCGGTGGAGTAGATGCGAATGGTCAAACGTGCTAACGTGAAATATTGGGGTATGAGGATAGCATTTGGAAATTGTGACATGCACACACTATTTTGTCTTTTCTTATGCATGGACACTATGGTTTAAATATTATAAGGCCGTATACAATATTAACCGGAATTTTGGCCTACAGTGGTGTCTGAGTGTTAGCATCCAACTAAGGCCGGTGCCTTCCTCCTAAATGGAATCGATTGCAAAGTGGGCAATTTGGGTTGTTATAGGTCACGCTGTATTTCTTAATATACCTCCTAGGCATACCTCCTGTCCGAATATCATCTCAATAGGCTGTCCGTGTCATGGTTGGTGAGGGTTGACCAGAAATCTGTAAATCTGTTGTGTCGACTATGAGTGTCACCTCCAAGTGACATTTATTCACTGGCTGTTGAATTCTGACGGGAATGTTTATGTAAAGTAATTTTCTCTTCCCTTGGATACATTGAGAGTGCCATATTCTTGGAATTTAGTGCACAATAGTAAGCTACATTCAGACGACAATTATGGAGGACGGAAACAAACACTTTTTCCTGCTGTAATTTAAGGGTAAGGGTAGTCTATGTAGCCTACACACGCGGTAGCCTACACACGCGATGGCCTTCACGCACAAAGATGACATGCCTTTAGGCTATAATTGCGATCATGTAATTTTTCTGACATTTTCTTGATGTCCTCCATAATTTGTTAGGTTTAGTGCCTAACAAACAGGTGTGCGTGAGTTAAAAGGACCTATATATTCTGCATTGGTATCCTAACCGTATATGTTGGGCTCCTTCAAGAATTGCAAAGAACAGCAGATTAATTATGCTTACCAACATATATTGGGACATTTTTGTGCATTCCTTACATAATTAATGGTGACACATCTGGACAAGAGTGACTGTGTAGATATGCAGTTATTCCTTTTTTCATAATAAAATCATTCATATGGAAAATATCTTCGTTGGTCATGTCAAAAAGATTTGGAGGAACGCGGGGGGCAAGGGAATGGGGGTGGGGACGTGAGCGCAAGCTAAACTGAGGATTGACCAATACTGTTTCAGCACTGGCTTCAGACACTGCGAGTAACCCCGACTACGTCGTTTGCCTCCGCGTTTCCGCTTTGGAGAGCAGCAGGATTGGGCCAGTAGAGAGCAAGCTCTGGGAGAGAGAGGGAGGGAGAGAGAGAGGAAGGCGGTGACAGACCTGCTCTTGTAGAGGACTACTACAATGGTATGCGCGATCACCAGGGCAGGCTTTTTGGAAAACGGTCCACAAGGTTAAAATAATAGGCCTACATCTTGTCGTAATAGTAGTTACTGCTATTTACCCGCTGCGATCCTTTTAATCATTCGCTCATCAAATCTTTGTAGTCCCTGGTCCTTTGGCAAAGGGACATTTTCGGCTGGCATTGAGAGGACGAAACCTAATGGGTTTACTGGATAGCATTCTGCGAGCTACACGCTTGGATTTGTTCTAATAAAGGGAAACTTCATAAACACATTGCACCTTTTGAAGTGGGAAGATATCGGTTTGGTAGCTAACGGATTCGACGCTCTGCAAGGCTCGCAGCAGAATACAAGGTAAACGTTGTCTGCTGTCCATGTTCTCTCACGTCTGTGCAATTATTGGTCCACTTATGGTCATTGTTATTCCAGTCCCTTGCGGCCATCGAGACATTTCGTCAAATAACGTCTTTGTCAGCCAGTGACGTTAAATATATATTTTTAAAACGAGTTCATTATTATCAGTTGATCGTTGAGCTCCCTGCTGTCAGTGAAATAGGGCATTCAAAATATTAGCCTAGTTACAATAGCCTACTAAATTCGAGGTCGAAAATAGTCAAAGTGATTTGTCTTTAGTGCCCCGCTTGTTGTGAAAAGGCTTGAAACGGTTGATCTCGAAGGCAATAGTATCGGCCTTATAATACGATTTGTTTGTTTTGGCTGATTGCATGTGTGAACCTTAGCTAGTATCAACTATAACAGTTTACTTTTCAAGCATTCTGTGCATCTATTCTGTGGAAAAGTGAAATACGAACACGCCTTTTGTAAGTTTGTTGGAATAGGTTAGTATCTTAAGTTTATTAAAAAGGCTACAACAATTGACATATAGTATCACAAAGAATTCAGCTAGAATAACCTCAAAACATAAACATCCATTGATAATATCAGCGCTGTGTTAAAACATTGATAGTACCTTCTGACACAGAAACAGCCTATTCCAGACTTTTGTTCTGAAAAACAAAACGGCAAAATATCTGTTTGTAGGCCACATGGATTATGTCAAAATATAACCTCGCAGTAAATGGACATTATATGTTGAGTTCTTGGAGGCCTCTGTCATTACACGCGCGTGTGTGTGTGTGTGTGCAAGTGTGTGTGTGCAAACGCGCGCGTATATGTACGCGCGCGCTTTTGTGTAGGTTATCATTCGTTTTTGCGTCTCTGTGACGAGTTATTAACATACTCTGCAGTTAGTTTAAATTTCAGATGCATGGTAAATTTGTATCACCTCATATGGTCAGACCATGATTACATAGCTGCAGGCCAATAGCCATCCCAAGAGTGGTGTTCTGTTGGTAGAACGTAATTTTTTTTTTATTTTGACCATAACCTTTACTAAGTAAAGACATTTGGTTTGGACTATATGGTTTTCCACCTCTGCCTATAGTCACCTTAATGTTTAATTGTATAGCAAACGGCAAGCTTGCAGTTCACGCCTCTCCTCGATCTGACAGTTGGATCCCTGCTTACGAGGCCTCCCGACATGGCGGACAACGAGGAAACGCTTGGTCTCCAAAATTCGCCAAGTGAAACGGATTCGAAGGATTTACACACTGAAAGTAAACCGGAGAAACAAAATGGAACTTCAAGCAAATCGCCGTCATCGCAGACAACTTATATTCAACAGGTTAGGCCTTTCCCATCTCTCAAGGGCCTGAGCCTATTGCTGTAATCAAATTATGAATATAGATGAACTGATGTTGCCTATATAGACTGTCTTCTCTTTAGGTTGTTGTTGTTGGCTAAACACTGCATACATATATTGTAACTGTTGCAACTTACTATAGCGAAGGTCAAAATAGGTTCTTTGACGTTCGCTAGTAAGTGTACTGTCTATTCACAATAAAAAACAGTTTAATATTAGAAAATGCATTACATATGCGTTTATTGAATCGGCTGTAAAAATATATATAATAATTTCAGTAGGCCTAATATGTGCTTTGTATATCAAGCTGTGTGTTTTGGTTTTTATCCGTGCAAAAGGCGCATTCTGTATTCTAGGTATTTATGCCTTCTGTTTTTTGTATGTTTAAGGGAATGGAAGGAATTAAGGTATATTTGCATGAAAGGGAGCTGTGGATGAAATTTCACGAAGTGGGCACAGAAATGATAATCACCAAAGCTGGCAGGTAAGATACACATTTTCATTAAGAGGGCAAATTGCACCAGTGTTGCTATTTTGCACTGGCATGCATGCTTGTTTTCTCCATTGACAGTCAGGTGAAATTAAAATAGCATAGCCTTTTCTGCCATGGAATGACACGTTGGCTGTTTGGTCACCATTCTAAAGTGGGCAGGCCTCAAAACAACATAGGTTCTGTCTAGTAGTTATATGAAGCACACAAAGTGCAGACTTCCTTCAGTATTCTGTATTGTTTTTATTTCACGTAAAGCATAGCCGAGATAGTTTAGCCTACTAAGTATTTTTTTAGAAATTCTGATTATGGCAAGATTTATGGAATTTGTTACAGTGTATGGGAGGTATGCTATCTCTAATGATGTAGGGCAGTTGGCATTGTTCCCTTCACAATTTTGTATATGTTACAGGAATATGACTGTTAAGAGTGCTGGAAGTCTCAGGACAGTTTTGCTCTCGAATAAATTAAGTCTGACGGTCTCAGTGTGAAACTTATGAATGCCATTTGCTTAATGCCTTGTGTTTGCACTGGCGATCTCGGTCTTGGTTGACGAAAGACGACACAAAGTACCGTTCTCGCCTATGAAGGAGACAATTACAGTGACAGGAACAATAAAGCGTGGTAGGCCAAGGCGTGAGCGAAGCCATTCAATGCCACCTGCCTCAGTCAGGATTATAGTCTGTTAAAATTGGTGTCTGCACAGGGCAATTTTGTTGACGATGAATTAGTCCTTGTTCTGTTGAAAAGACAGGTTCATGTAAATGTTCTGAGATTGTAGGCTGCGGTTACTGGTTGATTCAGCTTCGTCAAGCCTCCTGTAGCACACACAGGCCTAGACATTTTGAACATCCCTTTTCATCCCTTTTCACTTCATCGTAGGTTGGCATTGCTTTGTTGTGGTCTGAATTCAAAGATGCGGATGCACAGAATGTTTTCGTGTTTCGGTGTATTGTGGCAAACACTCCTTGAATATACCTATGTGTGATCTAGTCTTGGCATTAGACAAAGATTACATTTTATGATGTGTATCTAAAGCTAAAGCTATTTAATTTCAGCAGTTGAAATTGCTGGATGTATTTTCTTCGTTTATAAGTAACTAAAATTACGTCTAGGCTATAGGCCTATTATTTTAGAGACAGCCTTGTCCTTGACAACAGTTTCAGTTTTACTCCAAGTGAGCTTTGAAATACAAAAAAATACTATATATATATACTTGCATGCTCCCAGTGTTGACCTAATATCACTGTGTGTGCCTTTAGGTCTTTTAGACGACAAATGTGTCCGTAGTCTAGTATGGTGGTCCGTGCTTATGTTAACAAATTGTCTTGCGGGTCTCAGGTATTTATTATTCATTAGGCCCAGGGCTGTGTCGCTGATATAGCCAGCCAGTCTGAGCTGTCTTTCAGTAGGCAATGGTGATATGTATGCTCTTCTTAAACTAATGCATAAAGCAACCTTTGAATCTGGTTAAATTTACTCCATTTAACTTGAGGCATGTTAACCATTCCTCTTTACCCAAAGCCCTCAGTCTCTCTGCTGACGTCCCCAGCGTTTGGGCCTCAGTAGTCGTCCTTCATCCTTAGTTAATGCCTTTGACCATGCATTCCTCTTTCTTCGACCTAATTCAGATTGATATATTTATGTATTTATTTAGGGTATTTTGGTTTATAGTAGATTATTGATTGTTGTGCTTGTATGTTGATGACAGTTCCTGAATGTTCAGACGAAGACTATATTTTCATATGTTAATTGCAAGTAGCCATTTGTACATAAGGAAGAGTGGAAAGTTCCAAGTTGTAGCCTATGATGATAAACTTTTCCAGTAAGAAAACTCTTAGCCTAGGCTTATATAAACGCAGCTCAGGATTAGCTGTTATTCGAATTATATTGTTATTTTCTATTCGTACACAGTTTTATAAATTTGTCAGAGAGAGGAGATAGTTTTCATGTTGTAGGCCAAACAGTTAAATTAAGTTCATATAGGCCACTTTTTGCACTAGATTCTAATTGAAAAAGAAAATACAGCCTAAGTAATCGAAATAAATGAAAATGTAAATGCCCATGCAGAGACATATTTTATTTGGTTGAGAATTAGTTGGGATTATTGGCTATTCATATTCGTCTTAGCAACAGGTTGGCAACCTACAGTTACCATGGTCAATAAGCGTGGCTGTATGATTATAGGCCTAATGGAATTCAAAAGCATATTCAAAATTATTGAAAGGTCAAGTGTGGGAGAAAGTGACGTTGACCTTTTAAAATATAATTATATGTTCTATTATTCAAACACCTAACTGTACATAAGGTAGGCCCTATTGTACAACAGTGAAGTCAATCTTAATCAAGTATTTTTTAATCAAGTATTTATGTTGGCTTCTGGACAATCTTGCTTCATAAAACTTGCAATTCAATGATGCTGTTTTCTTCTATTTATAGACGAATGTTCCCCAGCTTCAAAGTGAAGGTGACTGGACTGAACCCCAAAACGAAATATATACTTCTGATGGATGTCGTGCCTGCAGATGACCACCGCTATAAATTCGCCGACAATAAATGGTTCGTATATGACACAATAGCTGCTCCAGTGGTGACATTTAGGCACCATTTCAAGAACTCTTAGTTTGTATTCAAAGTGATATAAAATGCTCCAGATTTCTTTTAATGGTAAAAGTATATTTGTTACTCGGGGGGGAAATATAATTTGGTTCCAGTGGCTTATCTAGTGCAACTATGTCTAATATAGTTTTCCGCTTAGGCTTACTGTCTACTTATAGAGTTAAAATACTTGGCATATTGTTTATGCCGCATAGACAAAGTTTTTAAAAAGTACAGGGAGCATCGTTTAGCAACGAACATATTGAGATTCAAATTGCATCAATTGCTACAAAAGGTTTCAAAATGCAAACATTGCTTAGGTTTTACTGTCCTAGGCAGATTGCGACTTTAAGTAGGTCAATATAGGCCTACAGGCAATGCTCCAATTTATTTATAAAGTATTCTGGACTCCGTTAAGTAGACTTTGGCGCCTCTGTCACAGAAAATAAATTCTAAATGCCTATTAAAATATTCTCCTGTAAATAAAAGTTCTTCTCTGACAAGCTAAGCAGAAATGCGGTTTACAGCGTGTGTGTGTGTGTGTGTGTGTGTGTGTGTGTGTGTGTGTGTGTGTGTGTGTGTGTGTGTGGATGGGGGAGGGGTGGTGTAAGTTGCGGAGTGGGGATTTCTTGGCAAGTATAGTCAAAACTAAATAAAGGCGAATGTCATTTTTTTGTCGGATGAAAATGGCCAGCAGTGCAGGAACGAAGACCTCTTAGCACTTCTCTATACACGTTTTGCACAGTGCTCGCAGCTATGAAAATTCTATGCTGGTTTAGGGCAATGACCGTATTTTCTAACCTTGTCCCATTGCAACGGTTTGGGTCAGTGGCTTTGAATAGACGTGTGTATAGTGATGATGCACAAGCCAATAATTGATAATTACCTATCCCGTTCAGGGCCTGGAACTAATCACCCTTATGATCAAACACTGTTAGTTTACATAACAAAGCGACTTTTCAGTTCCACCGATGAACCTTGCAAAGCAGCTAATCGTGCAAACTTGTTATTGCTGTTTTCATTTTTTTCTTTGCCTTCTGGGCATTTGTTGTTCAGATGAGCGGGCCAAATCTCGGTCACTGGAGACTTGGGGCCATTGACGAGATGTCGGGTTAGGCTTACCAGTTACCTGTGTATATTCATATTAGCCTAAGGCTATCGTGATTGAAGAAAAAATCAAAGTAGGCCTAATAGGCCTCAGTGTAGAATAAACTCTTTTCTCAAATTAAGAATAATGTATGAATTCTCTTTTTGTGAAATTGCACTGTAAGACATCATAGGGGTAGGCCTACATTAATATAAACGCGCTGACATGCATCACCATTTAATATCTGATTGCTTTAAATAGTGTTTGTCAGTGGACGGATAGTAACCTACCTTATTGCCGAGGTTTGTAGGGTTGCTTGAATATTAACGGTGAACTTTAGTTGAACGTAGGGAGTTTTCTGCAGGGCCGGGTCACCGAGGTGTGAGTTAAAATGTTGGGATTTTTCTACTGCGGTTTAGGTCCGTCACAGGGAAAGCAGAGCCGGCGATGCCCGGGAGGCTCTACGTCCACCCGGACTCCCCTGCCACAGGAGCGCATTGGATGAGGCAGCTTGTCTCTTTTCAAAAGCTTAAGCTGACTAACAACCACCTCGATCCCTTCGGACACGTAAGTATATGGTTGTTTTGGATTATCTTGTCCAATATTTCGCCTCCAAGATTGTGTATTTTTAAGTACATATGCAACGACGTAGAGGTGTGGGCGAGAAAAGTGCCATATTCTCCTTAGCTAATCGGTTGGGCCTTTTAGTTAGGAGGGTGGGAATACCTGTATATATTTTTAGGAAACCCATGTTGAATGTCTGGGTAATTGGCAATCTAATCAGGAAAATTGTTGTAATCATTTTGGAAAATAGGTCAAATTCTATTTTCAGAATAATTTATAAAATTCTTTCTAAGTGATTTTGGAAAATAGGTCTTGGTCTGCACAGGCATCAGCTAGTAATCGTCTGATCCCGAGATGCAATTAAAAAGATGTGTGTAGAGTGGTGAACTTTTATTCTGTTTAAATATCTAGTTGTTTTAAAAGGTGAAAGTGTGTTTTAGAATTTGAAATAATATATTGTTTGGTGAAACATCACCCCCTATCAGCCGGTGAGCCTAAAGGTGTTGCTGGTTTGAGCTTATATTTTTGGATGTGTCAAGATGTGAATTATTTTTATCATTCATAATATGTAAGAAATCATCAGAGATAGGCAATGGGAAAGGTACTAGGAAGTGCTGTGCCATACTTCAAAATAATGCTGTTTATAAATGTGTTATAAGTCAGAACCAGAGAAGCATCTTCTCCTAGTTGCTACCCCCTCTCTCACCCAAGACCCACAGCATTAGCAACTTCCAGTCTAGAAACAACTCCATAATGACACATTGAGCAACAGTGTCTTTCTCTGGTTTTTGTTATGGTACTATTACTTACAAGCCGGTTGATTTGCATGCCGAGCTATAAAGCCCAAACTGATGAAGAGCCCTGACCACAACGAGGCTGCTCTTAACCAGCGAGCTGATTGATCCTCACTCTGTCTGGCCTTGCTCAATCCTCAAGAGTTTTTTGCTTTTGTCTGCCTTGGATTTCCTAAGTATGACCTCCCAGCCCGTATAGTCCAGTCCAGTGTAGTCCAGTCCAGTTCAGTCCTGTGTTGTGCCACTGCTAAGTGCTGATCACAAAGCGCCATTGGCCCAGTGTTTGGTCGGGCTCGGCCCAGTGGTGCTTGTTGTCCTGCCAAACCCCAGCTGGTAGGGCGAAACTGGAGCCAGCCTGGAATGTGAGCGGTGTTGTAAATTTTTGGCCCAAGTGCAGTTTTGATTGGTTGCAGTGGTTCTTGACTTACAACGCCCCCCCTTTCAATACACCCACCCCCACTACCACCTCAAACCACCCCCCCCCACACACACACACACACACACACTCCCCACCAACCAGCCCCTTCTAACCCCCCTTTTTCTTCAAGTGTACCATGGGATCCCTAAATGAAATACCGGTTCCCCAACCAAAATAACAATCTGTCGACTTGTTGTTCCAGGTGGTTGGAATAATTTTCATGGCTATTTATAATTACTAGTTTCTTCGGAGATGAAGCAGAGGCACGACAGCCTCGTAGACTGGATCCAGTTAGGCAAACATAAAACAAGCCTGCCCTATTAGAAATCCATTTTAATTAATGAGACACACACACACACACACGCACACACACACATAAGGCAGAGAGAGAGAAATTGAGCCTGAAGAAAAAGGCCACAGTGTTTTTAAAATTGCACATCCTGCACTCACAGGGAGAGCTGTAAAGATAAATGGCATTGAGGAGGGCCCTGGTGGATCATTTTATTCCCATTAAAGTGTTTTGATATTGACTCCAGTCTCGCACAAGGCCAAAGAGTATCTCTTTGATCGTGGCCTCTACATCAGTCACCCCTTCAATAGGCTTACACATTTTTTCCCAGCCTCAGCCGAAATGTCTAAAAATTTTGGCTGCGCGTGAGGCAAGCTTTGGAATAACTTTGCTTCAAACTGTTTACGCTTTAATGACAGAGGGAGATGAGCAATAGTGGAGGGGTATACAAAGCTTGTTAATCTGTGGGGCTTCAGAGCCCCTGTGATGTCGGAACATGAAAGTGGGAGGGCGACCACACGAGACCCCTAGGTCATCCTTCACTATCATCAAGAACTATCATGGCCAGTCTAGGGGTTTTGGTTGGGTGGGGGCGTTGCTGGGTGGTGTGTGTGTGTGTGTGTGTGTGGAGGAGGGGGGGGGGGAGGGTGTAGCTGCAGATACAGACCAACAGGGTAAGGGTAAGCAAGGAGCAGACCAGTACTGCTGACTGACTGACTGGGTGGTCCCTCCCACCACCAACAGCAACCACCACAAGCCCCCCATGCCCCAACCGCCCAAAATATCCACCACCATCAACTGCTGGAGCATGCTGGGAAACACTGTCCCATCTCCATCGTCCCAGCCGGGCCATAAGGGTAGATTCCAGAACCTTCTGATGGAGTGAGAGACAAGATGGTGCAGAAAGGGGGGGGGGGTCGATCACTCAGCATTCGTCGCCGTCTGTGTTCACTGACATGGCCAGGCCCAAGGTCTGGATAGGAGACAAAAGGAAAGGCAACGCAAAAGCAATGTTTTTGTGGATAGTCCAGCCCATGTCTCTGCGCTGCTGCCCTCCTGTTTCCAAACGTGTAACTTTAAATACACTTCACCTCGAAAACGCTACAATAGGAACAGTGAGGATTGACAAATGACTGTGATGGCTGAAGACCCCCTCACGTTTGGGTTTTTCGACCCAGTGAAAAATGAATTAAAAGAATTCTTCATTTCCTGCTTGCTTACAGTAAAGAGGATTAGAGTATTTAGAGTGTTTGAGATACTAGCCAGACACACTGACCCACAGAGAGAGTAGGCCCACTGTACGCTAAATGTAGGCTATCTGTGCCTGTACTGCCCACAGTGAGTATATTAAGGTGGACAGACAAGCTACAATCTTACTACAGTGGTTATGTCATATAGCATAAGAAGGGGCAAGACTCATTTGCTTTCATGGTGATTTATTATTTATCTCTTGTCTATTGTCCTCTGTGGTTAGGAGTGGTCAAATGAAAAATGTCCGGAAAAAATGTGTACCATATGAGTAAGCCATATTATGTATAAGTCCTCTACCAGTGTCTGACATATTCAGGACTCAGGAGGTCAAATTCAGTATTTATCATATTTCTAAAATTCGCAATCTTTTCACAAAATCTGTATGTAGACGCCAATGTGTAGGCAGCTAAATGGGACCGACCTACAAACACACAAATGCCCCCGGACTTGAGACCCCGCGGGGACGTTTTGTCATCTCATGCTAAAGTGGACTTAATGAAATTAAAAACCATCAGATTGCTCATGGATAATGCCCATGACTCCCAAGTACGTCAGAACAATTACACTAAGGCCCGCGGATGAGAGAGGCCTTGTGAAAGGGGCGCATAGGCCCAAGTTCAACTGAGTGGACTGCGTCTTTGTGTCGCCAGACGAGCCGGTGAATACAGCGAGAGGTCCGCGGACTTAGTACAAAAGCGGGTCATCGGAGGTCAGGAGGAGAAGCCGGAGAAGGGAAAGGTGTTCGAACAGGGCTGCGGGAAATGGAAAAAAGAGAATAGACCAGCCACTGGGAACTGTGCATGATTTGTTTAGGCTGATCTCTCTCCCCTGGCAGATTGTTTAATGATGGGCAGTGTGGCCGAGGATGTTGTACATGGACGTTGTGTTCCACTTCAACCACGGTCATCTGAGAAGAATTTGCCATGTGGCATATTGTTTCCATGATGTTTATGTTACGCTCACAATACGTCATTGATATCAGGACTCCAATTAGCCCACTTTAACCGTGTCACCTGACTAGGACAGAACTATTGTTGCTTCAGTTGACTTCACCTAAGCAATCTGTTATAAACTATTCAGTGTCAACTTGTCATGCCTTTAGAGCAGCATTTCAAGCTAAATAAAGTATTTTTTAGCTAACCGGTTTATATTATGCCTTGCAGATTATTCTGAATTCTATGCACAAATATCAGCCGAGGATCCACATCGTGAAAGCGGATGAGAATAATGGATTCGGATCCAAAAACACTGCGTTCTGCACTCATGTGTTCCCAGAAACGGCCTTCATTGCGGTCACATCCTACCAAAATCATAAGGTAAGTCAGCTGAAAGACTGTCTTTATAAAATTGTTTATGTCAAACGTAATAGCATGTATGCCTATTAAAATGCACAATTGTTTATGCCATAGTAGCCTAAAGGTGTAAACACTCCTTCATGTCCGAGCACTGATGCTACTAATTCAGAATATTTATTTTTCATTATTTTCCTCATTTAAATTAGAAACCAGATAATTCAGCCTTGTATATGAAACAATACGTATGAGAGAATTAGTTGTTTAAAAACTGTTTTATGCTAAACGAGATTAGACTAGTTTTCAATAATGAAACCAGGTAAATGGGTCCAGTTGCCTCGAGTAGAGTAGCCTATAGCAATAGCCTATGTCCATGTAGCAGAACACCGATCTCATGACATGAAAATCACTGATAGTAGGCCTTCTCTGCGCACTGAAACATGTCAACACCCATGGGCCAAAGAAACCACATGCCCAATAGCCAAGCAGAGACCTGGATCTCAAGGGACTTTTCAGACATTTCAGTCAATACCTCCCGTTTTTATTTTCTTTCAGCGTAAGCAGCTTCAAGTAGTAGCTTAGCACAATAGGATGAATAATTAATGATAATAATAAAAGGAAACAAGTGTGTGTGTGTCTGTGTGTTGATGTTGTTACAGGGGCAACTGCAAAAAGTTGTCAGGCGTTTACTCAGAATACTTTTAGGTTAGTAAACATAGACTGCTCATACCATGCATGCAATTTACAAACAATCACAGATTTTCTGTTGCTCTGTCACCACAGGAAAATAAGTAGGTCTATTTTAATGTTTGGAGTGGAATTGTATAAAACATAAAATGCAAATGTTCTGTGAAGACTATTGAATTTCGTTGTTTGCGAGGAAAGGGCTTTAGAATCATGTAGGCCTATCTGTGAAGTTATTTGAAGTCGCATTGGATGAAGTTACACATGAGTACAGAGTTATTCCAAATGTTGGTGAAAATCAAATAATTGAAAAAGAAAATATAACATTTTAGGTTTGTTTTTATATTTCTATTTATTATGAAAATGCTTTTATATTTTACTTTCAGTCGCAATCTGTCGAACAAGGTGCGTCCATATGGATTTGTACAGTGAAGAGATGTAGTTATTGAAATAAGCAAAGTTAGTGTTTTCCAGTAGTGTAACGAAAAATGAAAAGGTTGATAAAGTTTTTCACTTTTCTATGCGTGTTTACCAAACTGTCAGAGTAACACAAACCTTCTAGATCTATATCTTAGGATGTTGAAACTGTGTTTCTGGAATCGATTGGATCTCGATTCTATAGATTTGAGCATGCCTGGCGGGCAGGTTGGAGCGAAGGTCATGATCAGAAAGAACATCAACAAGAATCAGCCCCGTCTGCTATTCAAATAATTTTTAAGTTACCAAATTAGTAGGCTTTATGCGTCACTCTGGTATAAGTCTGAGAAACACAACAGTATAGCCTATAACAGTAACTATTACAATTTGGAAGTCAACATGAAAAGCGCAGGATACCCAGGATACGTTTTTGAAGTTTTGCTTTAGCCTATTTCCTGCAGGGGGTTTTTTTGAGAAAATTAGGCATTTATAGAGATACCATGCAAGATGGACATGTGAACAAGCTGTAACAAGATGGCTTAAAGGCAGCTATTTTTTGATGGGCCTATGTGACAACAAGGTGGAGGGTTAACCTGCGGTGGTTTTACAAGTTATCTTAGGCTATCTTACATTCGCAACTATTGTGCTTAGGGTTCCAGCGGATGTGATGGTGCATTTCGAGGCTTGACATATCGAAGGCTTATAGGCCTGTGGTTGAATGCTTAACTTTGGTGGTGTAACGAAACTGTTTTTATTTTCATTAAATTATCTGAACCCAAACTATGACAAACTTTTCGAATACAACTTTGACATTTGAGTTTGAGTAGGCTACGTGTGTCTGTATGTTGTATCATTACATTATTGAATGTTGAATTAGCGCATGTCACATAGGGATATGCTTGCAAGTGCAAAAATATTTTTTCTTATTTAAAAGTTTAAGAGAATATGCGCACGTTTCACCTGTCTCATGTTTATACTTGTTTCGTCGTATCTGCTGCAGTGTGACGTTTTGACAGCACTCGTTGTGAAAAAATCCTGTTCTTATTGTAAACCCCTCAAAATATCCCTTTAAATTATTTTGCACAGTAATTTCTTTAGACGGCTGTGCATAGCTAGTGCATAGCCTTTGTCTGTTTCACATCCGTGCTTTAACTATGTTGGTGTCAAGTTTTAATGTGGGGCAGTGGAGGGCTGGGAGTGGGGCGAATACCGGTAATGTCTCCTCAGCCAATCAAAATTCCATGTTGCTCTGAACAGGATGCAACAGGCTGCCAGTCAGAAAGAGCCATTAATTATGGAGCCTGCATAGTTGAAATATCGCATAATTGTTGTTTTCACGTGTAGTTGTGTTTTATCCTGAAAACTAACTATTAAATAAAGTTTACAAAAATAAACTTGTTTACACATGCACGTAAGCTAGCCTATTGGCCCACTTTTTATGATTATTTGATTTTTGCCCCATAGAAATTATTGATGCCCAAATAGCAGTTGACCCCTGAGAGAATTAATGAATTATTAAATCGCCCATATTCTGCAAAATATCCAATTTTATATGGTTACAGTATTGTCCCCCTTCAACCAGTGTATATACAGTAAGGACAGAAACAGGTAGGCTATCTGAAATTACGTTAGAAGGACTAGAACACGTTATTCCCGAAAGGTCTGCCAGTGCCGTCAGTTCTAATAATAATATTATACTATTGTTTTAACTACTCACCAGTGTTGATTATTTTACATTTTTAATGTAACGTTTGCCTACTATATTTGTAAGACACAAACATACAATGATTCTATCTTGCATTTCCCATGATCTGTTTTGGCTAAAAGATACAATGGAGCCTAATATCAACGATTAATTTTGCCTGTTTTAGAAGCCAAGACAGGTAGATAATTTTTGGAGAGGAGGTATGTTTTTTTGTCTCCCTTTAAGTAATCCCACCAGCTTTTTGTCATTGAAATGATGCGGATACCATCTACTGGTTACTCCTCTTCAGTAGTCTGTAAATATTTGTTACGTAAATTACATAGGTAAAACAGACTTGGATGTATAAACTAAAAGACACGGGCAGGCTTAATCTGTGCCAAACGCGCCGTGCGTTTACGAGAGCTGTGAGGGCTGCGTGTGTCTCAACAATGAGATATTTTACAAGGTTTGGGTGAAAGTGAGAGCCAGAGCGCAAGTTGACGTCGTGTTGGGAAACACACCACGCAAGCCAACTAATTACCTGCCAAGTAAAGCGTGGCTGAAGAGGGGATATCCTCGCACTGACTGTAACTCTGCGTAATACTGTGTAACCTCCTTTACAGGAGACCCAGGTTCGTTCGGTCCCACAGGCGAAAATACAACAAATTCATAAACATTCGCCATGGAGAACGTATAGCCGCGGGATGATATGTGTTTTCATGGAAAATGCGTGTAATCCCAGTTTTATATTAAGTTTAGTTCATTATTCATCACAGAGTATATTTTACCTGGTTTAGGATTAATGTTTGTTTATGATTCGCTCAGCCTGGTGCTTTATTTAGTTTTGTGCGTCATTATTATGATTACAGCATAGGGGTTGATTAAAAAAGTAAAATTGTAGCCCTCTTGTCGTCAGCTCTCAACTGTCTGTTTTCATCGGATAGTATTTTTGTCGACTGTTAGGGATTCAAAATGCATTTTATGATATACTGTTGTAATCCTTTAATTTAAGTATACCCATTAAATTCCAGCACCGTCACATATTTGTATGATGTCGAGCCACGCTGAGCTACATTGGATAGGATCATGCGAACTGGGCTCTATGGACTACTTTTAATATGTTCATACAGATGATTGCTTTCCGAATGAAAACAGCTGTACTGTATCTTTTGCGAAAAATAACACAACTATTAGATAATCTAAATTTAGTATTGGTATGTTTTAAAATGGTCAGTTTAATGAACAAGTGGAATGTGTCCGACTTAGACACGTTTTAAATGGCGGGATAAAGCTTAGATGTCAAAATAATAACTTATTTTTAATCTGTCAATCTTTTTTCACTCCACTCTTTAATTAAATAAAGCCAAACTTATTCATGTGTTAGTTTCACTTTTAGATCTGAAACCACCAATACAATTTTCCAAATTTAGACTTTGGAAATTTGGATGATGATTTCTGGTTGTAAGTGCAGATGTGGAAGAACTATGCTGCATTCTATTTTCTTAAAATTGAAAAAGAACAGGAATGTTTTTTTTTTCATGAAATTTAGACGTTCTATGCATATTAACCTGGTTTCTGTTGATGGTCTTTATAGAGTTCACAGGAATTTCAATTACAGATATAAATTGATAGGCTACATGCCATGAGATAAATGATAAGAGAAACTGTGCTCTTTGGACCTTTAGTAAAACCCAGCCCTTCTGTCATTTAAAAGAAAAAGCCTGTATGATCCCTACCAGCAGAATGAGGAATATACTGCATATAAGATACATACTGCATACCTAATTACTCAAATACTCCCATGTCTTTTTGTTTTTAGATAACTCAGCTAAAGATTGAGAACAACCCATTTGCGAAAGGCTTCCGGGGGAGTGATGACATGGAACTTCACCGGATGTCACGCATGCAAAGGTAAGTAATCGGGAGGCCCAATGTAAGCACTTTCTCCTCACCTAGGGGCACACAACAGGCCTTTGTTAAAACTTGGTGCCACCTGAAAATGTTGTCATTAAATGTATCTGAATGCACCTAACACCCCCTCACACCTAAAACTTCCTTAGAAACACACAAGGACATGTCATGTGCTGTGGTAAGAGCAAGGAAAAGTCAATAAAGTGCCGTTTTTTCCTGTCTTCCTTTTCCGTTCACCGGAAATAGACCCTCTTGAGGGTCGTCTTGTTCTGGCCTTCTAAGTCTGCTAGGCTCATTGGCCCTTCCTAGGCCGTGTGAAAGACATCTCCTCACAAGGAGAAGGATTGGTCACCAGATAAGCCATTGGTGACTGGAGTCCTTTACAAGTCTGAAAGGCTCTCGGATACTCACAGCGTCTATGGAGCTGGGCTAATCAGTGCACATGTGGCTAGGAATGGTCATTAGAAGGGCCAAGGCAGCAATTACTGTATCTGAGGGTGTTTTATTTTTTTATGGGACATAAAAAAGAGGCAGCACCCTTCTTTTCCTGCGATGCACGGTGCAGGCCCTTGTGATGTAAGTGTAGCTCGTCGAGTTCTGGCCAGGCTTTATGTGTCGGAGGGCTTTCATGGTCGATCTGGCTCAACCCTCAAACGGGCCGTGATGATCGGGCGACATCCCCTCGGTTTCACGCGGGGGGAAAAGCTGCGGCCCTGTCTCAGCCGGCAGGAGTGGATGGGAAGGGATGGAGATGCGGAACAGTTGTCTGCGGCGAACGACGATTCGATCGGGCCAGTCCCGAGCCGGCACCGGAGACCACATGGCTCAGGGCTCTGATTGGGTCCAGATGACGGCGGCGCAGCGCACATCCACGGCTGTGTGGAAAAACACTTTTTCAAAGCAGAAAATCTGGTCCGAAGCCCACACCTCAGCCAACTGAGGCGTTGCCTGCACTACCGAGCAAGAGAGAGAGAAAGCGAGAGAGAGAGAGAGAGAGAGAGGAAGGAAGTGTCTCTACATTGCGTAAAGTAGTGACTACTGTAATGAATGTTCACACAGAGCTAGAGTAGGCATATCATTGCTTTTGAAAGGAAACCATCCTTTTATTTCACAATTCAGCCACTGACCAGTCACAATCCAGGCATCGTCTCTTGCCATCTAGAAATCGTCCAGAGCCGCAATCACTGCGGCAGCAGCAGCAACAACAACTGTGTTATTCTCTCCTGACGTTTTTCAGACGAGGAAAATGAATTCCTTAGTCCAGGCGATGATGCACACGGCTGCTGTAATACATAAATCACCGTAAACGCACACCTGTAATGTAACATGTGTCCTCGGCTGGCGAAAGGGCCTTACCACCTCTCTCTCTGAGAGAAGCCAGGCCCTCTCTTAACGGAGGACTGTGGCCAGCGGAGGTCTGGACTTAGTTAGGACTCTGGTCTGCTGAGGCCTCTTTGCAAAACCAGGTCACTTCTGTGAAAGGAGAAGAAGAAAAAAGGGGGGGGAGACAAAGGAAGGGGGTGGGAATCAAAGAAGGAGGAAAAATGTGCAGGGATGTTCATGAATCACTTAGAGTCATGTATCTATCCTCATCTTTCGACCACAGACCAACAAATGGGTCGTAGGCCGATGCGACTGTAAGAGAGTGCAGCATGTGGTTAGTTGTTTTTCAGGATGGCTGAGATCTGTAGATGACATATTCCATGTAATTGTAACTCTATATTGGGAAAGGAATCAACTGGGGGAGATTTTTCTTTGTTTGACTCTCTCTCTCGCTCTTTTCACTGTGTGTGTGTGTCCATTTCTCTCTCCTCTAATTCTTTTGCTACCCTTCAATTTATCCATCCTCCTCTTCCTCTCTCTCTTGCAGCAGTAAAGAGTACCCGGTGGTGCCCAGGAGCACGGTGCGCCAGCGGGTGGGCACCAGCCAGAGCCCCTTCAGCGGCGAGGTGCAGGGCATGGGCACGGCCAGTGGCCTGGGCGCCGCGTACCCATGTGAGAACGGCGTCAGCAGCACCTCACAGGACCTGCTGCCCCAGTCAGGCTCCTACCCACTGCCCCATGAGCACGGTCAGGACTACCACTGCATCAAGAGAAAAGGTGGGCCTCACTTCCTCACCTGCTGACAGAGCCCATGAAGTAGAGTAGAGAGGGGTTTTATTTGCTTGTCTCTGAAGACCTGTCCTAAGGGACAACAGCACTAAAATAGTAGTAAAATTAAAATTAGCACTCTTGCTAACTTTGGGCTTACATTTTGTATGTTATACTGATGTCCATTAATGTGCGCTGTAACTATTAAATATAACAAACAAACAAGTAAACAAATAAATAAGAAGAACCCATCATGTTTGTAAGTGGTACTTTTATATCTTTAGAAGCACTTTCAGCACCAAGGAACCTGAAATATAGCCCCTTTTTAAGAAGGACAAAACATAAATCGGCATATTTGTACTTGTACTTGTCTTATTGAGACTATTGAGATCCCTTTCCTGTAGGACTGCTCTGCACTGAGTAAATCGGTATAGCATGTCCATAGGCATGTAAGCATGTGTGTCTTTGCCTCCTCTGTTTGTGCTGCTGATTGCAGCATTCACTCTGTGGAGAAACAGGAGTAGCCTACACATCTCACATCTTATCTCCTAACAGTGCAGAAGTCTACTGTAGAGGGGGTTCAGGAAGGAATGTAAGGGCTCGTTCTAAAAGTAATCAACTGCAGGGAGTAAAAAAGGAGTTTATTTTTTAATGAGCTGAACACTTTACAGGAATGTAGTTAATGTCCTGTGGTGATTTTCTGGTACTGTGTGTTTCTGTTTTCAGTATACTATCTCTCCCTGCTTTATCTGTCCAATTGTCCTTACTTCTCCCTCTCTTTCTTTCTTTGTCTCTCCCTCTATCTCTCTCTTTCTCTCTCTCTCTCTCTGTCCTTATAGTGGAGGATGACTGCCACACAGGCGACCACTCTTACAAGAAGGCATACATGGAGAGCTCCTCCAGCGAGGAGGACCATTACTACCGGCCGGTGGCCTACTCCCAGCCTTTGGGCCTGGCCGGTGCAGCTGCCGGACCCTACCGGACCGAGGCGGGCCAGCGGCAGGCTTGCATGTACGCCAGTGCCACGCAGGCGGCCGAGTCTGTGCCCAGCCTGGAGGACATCAGCTGCAACACGTGGGCGGGCGTGTCGCCGTACGGCAGCTGCTCGGTGGCGGGCATGCAGCCCATGGACCGGCTGCCGTACCACCAACACTTCTCGGCGCACTTCGCCTCGGGCCCGCTGGTGTCGCGGCTGAGCGGCGTGGCCGGGCACGCCTCGCCACAGCTTGGCGATGCCCACGTGCCCATGTACCAGGGCTCCATGGGCCCACACCAAACTCTGAGTGCTGCGGCCGCACGGCAGTGCAGCCCCGGCAGCGCCGTGTCCGGCCTCCAGTCGCCGGGCACAGGGGCACCCCCGGGCCTCCAGGGGAACGAGTACCCGCTGTACCCGCCACACAGCCTACCACGCACGCTCTCGCCACACCAGTACCACGCCGTGCACAGCGTCAGCATCATGCCCGAGTGGAACGAGGGAAGCTAACTGCCCAGGAGAAGAAGATTCCGGGAAAAAAAAGGGTCGAGGAGATTTGGAGAACGACTGAGGAGTCGGGGGTCGGCGATTGCATATATTTATATCTCATATGTTTATGTGGAGAAGAGTACGTTGCTCACCTTCAGACTTGTATGGTCTTCTGACATCAGTTTTTAAGACCATCATGTCGAGACATTTAGAGACTTTAAGGCAGGAGGCCAAGTAGCACAGCACAGACATCTTTAAAGATGATTTTTCGGACAGTCTGGCCACCCATGTCAGATATCCACCAGAGATTTTCTTTTCAGGGTTGAAGGATGAAGTATCACGTCAGTTTGTAAAGTATATGTGTATAGTACAGTATAATATGGAAAGAAAAAAGATAAGCTATAAGCTTTTCCCCATTTTTTTAAAGTGACGGACTTAAGCACAGGCCTACGATTGCATCACAAGACCCATTTTTTTAAAGCAATTTTTATATTCTATTTTTCATCTTTGTGTTGTGGTATGCTTTTGTTTTTTGTCTTTGTAATCTGCAAATATGAAAAGATTGTTAGATGGATCATTTCTTTTTTTAAATAATTATGTTGACATCACCCTTAAATATGTTTTTTTTTTCTAATATGTTCTATGTAAATGTTACTCAGAAAAAAAGACAATCACCAGTCAGAAAAGTCAAGCCGAGTGTGAAAAAAAGAAACAAAAGTGTTTCTATAGAGTGCAGACTTCTGGTTGGGGCAAACCGATGCACTTATGCAGTTTAGGACAGTTCAGGGACATACCTCACCTCATCTTTAACGAAGTATGAGCGGAACCATCCGACTATAATTAATGTATCAGTCTGAAGTAATAGTTTCCTTTAAGACACAGTCAGTTGCAATTTGTTTTTATCTTTCTTTTATCCATGAGGGTTCACAGTAACAGAGACAGTTAATCATATATGGAATATATACACTATTTATTTCTATGGTGTGTGTATGGTTCTAAATGGAGTCAAGGTCGATGTGTTGTGTTTGGCGTACAGCTGTGCCATCTTATGAAGATCTCTGTATTATATTTTCACTACGCCTTCAATTTCAAGAACCGTTCCCCATCCTCTACGGTTGTGCTGAAAGCATGATGTCAAACAGTACTGGGCCATTACAGTCAGTGATACATTGATACATGCTGTGCATTTTGTACTGAAGTTTTTGTCAGTCCTGTTTCCAATAGAGGTATTTTTTGGAAGGCTTGCGAGTACGTGTGGGAATATTAAAGTTCATTGTATGTAACTGTGCACACTAAAAATTCCCATGGCTTATGCACTAATTGTGTATTGAAAGCATTCTAAAATTCATGAACTCTATTGAAAGAAAAGAAGATTAAATCTTTTTTTTTTTTTTTTCAATTGATCTCTCTGGATACTTACAATGTTACCTCGAGCCAAACAACTTGGAGGGGTTCTAATACAAACACTCAAAGGATCCCAGTTGAACCTTTACAGGCTCTGCATAGGACTGTAAAAGGTTCTTCTGTGGGGAACGTAAGCCAAAGAACCGTTCCTTTTCTTCCACCATTGT
Organism: Alosa alosa; assembly: GCF_017589495.1. Taxonomy (NCBI): domain Eukaryota; kingdom Metazoa; phylum Chordata; class Actinopteri; order Clupeiformes; family Clupeidae; genus Alosa; species Alosa alosa. The sequence continues at coordinate 21,071,849 of NC_063200.1, read as the reverse complement.
ACAACCTGAAATGGCTAGGTGAGGCTGAAAAAGGCAACCAGTACACTAAACACAGGGTAAATCTTATGACAAGTTCATTCAGTGAGATTATATAACAAAGCATTGATGAATTGATGAATACAATTTCACTGTGTCAGAATACAGGGTAATGGTATTTTTATTTATTCATCACGCACACTATTTGTCATCTATTACCCCTCCACCCCCCTTCTGGCAGGAAGGAGTATGAAGGAGCAAAATCAATTAAAAACATGAAGTAGGATAGATGGTTTATCTATTGGCTAAAGTTACTTTAAAAATGCTTGTGGTGCCATTTTTTTTTCATGTTAATAGTATTTATTTCCCCTGTATCATAAAGCCTTTTCTAATTTTTTTTTTTATCAGAAACTACACTTGTTAGTCTACCCTGTTATGTTGGTTTGTATCTTCGTGGTATCCTTCTGTTTCTATTTTAGATTTTTTTTTCTTCCTCGGACAAAGAGAAATCATGCTGACTTAGAGATCAGAGCATTAATTCTAATGCCTGTTAAATGAATATGAGATAAAAGAAGTGGTTTACTTTGCTGTAAATACAACACAAATGTACATAGAATACAGAATTGCAATAAATCTAAAACATCATCCTGCATATTACTCTATATTTTTTGTTTCTTGTGAAGGAATCTTCTGTAGAGTAAGGCACATAAAGGACTGGCTAGGACTAGTCCTCCTTAGAACTTAATGCTGAGAAGCACATGATTGACTAACATTTTGCTGACAGCACAGAACTCAGGCAATGCAACAGAAAATATTTCAATCTTTAATCCTCTGTTGACAGGCAGAGAGACACAAACACATCACATTTAATCCCCAGAGAATATCACCCAAATCCTCTGCTCCACATCCAGGTTCAGCAGTAAATATTTGTAGTCTTGCTAGTCTGTTCATTCTTTAGACTTAAACTGCTTCAACCTCATGGAATGGCATTACAAGACTACAAATCCCACCATTCTTAAACCGTAAAATTGTCATTGTTGCCATACTACAACAAAGGCAATAAAGTCAAAGTCAGCTTTATTGTCAATTCCTTCACATGTTCCAGACATACAAAGAGATCGAAATTACGTTTCTCACTATCCCACGGTGAAGACAAGACATATTTGACCAATTTTAAGTCCACAGACAACATAACATTCAAGTAAAACAAAAGTAAGTAAATAGAGTGAATAAGAGGGCACATATAATAATTGAAAAAATAAGAGCAGCAAAATTTTTTTTGAAATTGTGCATAGACAGTCAATAAAATACTAGTGCAAATACTGTAAAATACTATAAAATACTGTTTGACCTAAGTAATAAAAAGTGGCATAGTGGTGCAAGTTATTGTAAGAGCAGCAGAAGTGTTGTGTTTTCAGGACAACAACACCAAGTTGTAAAGTGTACAAGTTGTGCAAGTGTTCAAGTGTGCAGGTGGTGCAATATAGTCAGGTGCAATATAGTCAATAGTAAAGGATACATAGTGACTTATCTCCTACCTAAACCCATGAGATATCCAAGACTGTCCTCTCTTTACTAACAATCAACAATTCACTGACCAGGGGAAGTATTCAGTAAACTAATCCTAGAATGGGATCAATGAATTTCGTTCGCCAGGGTTTCCTCCATGCTGTTGGTCACAATGCAGCCGCCAACTAATTGTCCTCATCATCTCGCTGATGTAGAGAAAATCCCCCTGGATTAAAGGGGTCGGCTGGGCTGTCTCTCCTACAGCTGGCCCCCCTTTCCTGCCACATACACACACACACACACACACACACACACACACACACATTTTTATACACCCCCTCCCACACACACAATAGTTACACAAATGCACACACACACACACACATTTACTCAAAGACATACATCCACATAAATGCACAAAGATTTGGGGAGCATGCACACACACACAAACTCCCACTAACCGGCTCCATCTCATAAATCTCCAAAGCGCCACGCCTGACTACCCACCCTTTGCAGTTGAGCCAAAATGGAGTTAGCTGTTGGCCTGTAGCATAGCTAGTACATGTCCAGCAAAGCAGAGCAGTAGCAACTGGGTGTCAACAGACAATATGGGCTCCACATGATAAATGCAACCGTACTACTGATCCAAAGATGCTTGTGCGCTGCGAGTCCAGCCCAGAGATCTACACGTTAGACGTTTCATTTCAAACTTCATTTAAGTGGAGAGGCAGTTACCTTGTACAAAAGTTATTTTTTGTAATGTCTAACTTTTGACAATGGCCTATACTGGCTTAATCAAGAATGACCACTGTTTAAATAAATAGAATAGTGTGTATGAAGTATAGTTTATTATTCTTGACAGAAGTAGGTTTGGTATATCTGTGATATTTAACACTTTTGTTTTGTACAAATCTCATTTATGTGATGTAATTGAAACTTCAATTTCTTGTCCCATGTAGGAGGTGAGGCAGCTTGCTCTCGTTCAAACAAATGCAGATAAATGCTGAGTAATATATCAGTTGACGATGCACAGGAGCTGCTGTTGTCTGAGATATGCTTTAGCGCCGGGGCGCACGAATGCAGGGAATGCTCTGAGGAAACAGGCCCAAATGACAGACAGGGGGAAACTAGGCGAGAGTGAGAAAGTCGAAAAACTCTCCTCGCCCTCCCACGGGTGGGTCTGCGTTTCTTATTCTGTCTGTAACTTCTCTCTCTCTCTCTGTCATTCTCTCTCTTTCCTGCCCACACACTCCCTCTTTCTGTTTCTCTCTCTCTTCAACTTTTTCTCTCGGCTTCTCCATCCTTCCATTCTGCGCCTCTGTCTGCATTTTTGTCTCTGTCTTATGCCTCTTTTCTCTCTCTCTGTCTTTCTCTCTCTCTCTCACACACACACTCTCTCTCTCTGTCTGTCTGGCTCTCTGACTCTCCCTCCCTCCCTTTCTCTGTGTCTCTCTCCATTCTACCCAAACACACAGTGACCTGCCTACCCCATACTCCTTCTCCCCCCTCCCCACCTCTTCGTTCGAGCCCCTTTGATCTGACTGATGGCAGCTCTCTGTACTACCTGCTCCTACACACAGCCGATCTCGTCCTCCCCGAGAAGGCCGTCGTGTCCACCCCAACCCCCACCCTCCTCACCCAATCGCCAGGGAAAGTCATTAACCCTGTAGCCTCCTGGCCTGGGCTCGGCTGCTTAGCTGCTGATTTATCGTCCGATGCCCACACCCCACGCATCCCTTCTGCAACACACACACACACACACACACACACACACACACACACACATACGCACACGCACACACACACACACGCACAAAACACGCACACACACACACACACACACACAAATCCCCTCCGCAGCCGGCCAGTGAAAACACACACACACGTCCGTGTGGGCCAAGACGGATTATGCCTACAAGTGTCTCCGGCCCCAGGTCAGGCACTTTTGAAAGGGCTCAACCCAGTCGCTCATTTCTCGTTCAGTCAACTGGTGATGGGGGAGTTCAGTGGGGGAGCTCAGTGGGACATGATCAATACGCTTCAAGCCGTTCACCATTCGGAATCTGATGAATAGCTGTGTAAGTGGATTTGGCTTGGCAAACACTCCCTGGTAAGCATATGTGGGCGCCAGAAGAGGCCAAAGTGAAACTTAAGAACGGCACAATCAAATATGATGAAATCGTCATCTATCAGAGCCTTGGCTGTCGGTAGGAGAGTTGCTATCAAGCCCACTATAAGGAGTCAAGGAGTTGCCTCTCAACCCTTGGCTTCTCCTAGAGATAATAATTCTCCGGCTTTCAAATGAAATCTGGGGTAAGAGTTATATCTATTGCACAGAAACATTGCTACTCCGCAAACGCCGCCATTGCTGCCTATCCTGGCTTGAGGCCCTTTGGTTACAATGCACAATCCATTGTTCAGAGGGAAAAACAGAGAAGGAGATAAAAAAGAAGTAAGAGTCAAGTCAGACTAATGATAAGCCACGGCCTTTCTCAACCTTAAATCTGAAAAGAAAACAAATCATGGCCGGGGTGCCCCGAACGCAGACAGAGAGAACAGAGGGAACCGTCGGAGAACAAGAGCATTCCTGCGCCGAGAAAAACGAGTGAGGGGATTACTTTATTAAGATGTACTGAACTCGGCCCGTCCAGTGACGGATGACTAGTTCAGAAAAAAAAAAAACGGGGGGGCAGGGGGGAGAGAGGAGAAGAGAGGAAGGAGGAAAAGAAAGGTCTGGTCCGCGGGGAAAACAAATCTATATAACCCGCTGGGGAGTCGCCCAGCTGCTTTGAAAAGTCCGTGGCCCCGGCCAAGAAACTGCCGTGGACAGAGAGCATCATTAGAGACGAGCGGCCATTGCTCCAGACAGCTCGTACATGGCAGGGCCTGTTGGTCTGTCTGTCTCTCTCTCTCTCTCTCTGTGTGTGTGTGTGTGTGTGTGTGTGTCCACTTCTCTGTCTCTCTCAAGGGTCAAGCGGAGGAAGCCCTCACTGTTAGACAGAGGCCTGATGTGCAAGGGTGACTAGGCTAAAAGAGAAGGCCCAGCTAGGATTGCTGGACACACTGGACCAGACAGACACACATAGTGCAACATACTCTAAGCAGGCACAAAAAACAAGTTTGTGTATGTGTGTGTGTGTGTGTGTGTGTGTGTGTGTGTGTGTATGTGTGTGTGTGAAAGAGTGAGTGAGTGAGTGAGTGTATAAGCTTGAGCAAACACACACACACACACACAAGCACATACAGAAATACTGAGCCAAGAAGAACAACGAATATGGCCAAACCTTTCAGTCCGATAACACATTTTCTGGTCTGATTACAGACATCGAACGTATCAACGCGGACATGCATCACCCTCCGCGCCCCCATCCCCTCTCCGTCGCTGACGTGCAACCCTTTCCACGGCACAGGGGGCTCTTTGGCAGCTGCAAGCGGTCGCCTCGCCCCACTGACCACCCCTTCACCCCCCAGTCCCCCCTTCCACCCCCACCACCCCTACCATGCTCCCGACATTCAGTCTTTCAGCACCCCAGGTCAGGCTTGGAGGCGGCGCGCCGGAGTGTTGAGAGGGTGAGAAACAGACAGTGTCAGTGGGGCTGAGAGAAAGAGAAAGACAGAGAGAGAGAGAGAGAGAGAGGCAGACAGACGGTGGTCCAGCTCCGTCCACAGGCCACTGTGAATCCACAGGGCAGGACTGGATCACTCGGTCATTGGCACGTTGATGCAATGAAAGATCCCATATAGGCCTGCCAAGACCTGTGTGATGATGTCAGAGGCCGGGGGAGAAATGCCTTTGCATTGATTCAAAGTGCTGGGATTCCAGGATAAAGAAAAACTACACAGATCATCACATATACAACATTTTGGGTATGGCCTATGCAAGTAACATATAAGTTAATATGACGGGTATGTTTTATCTGATACTTCCTTGATTATAATAAAATATTGCAAGAGAGAGAGCAACATTCATCAACCTGCATGTTGTTCGCAATTATTATTTGACTTTGTGAACCATTCATCATTAATTCATTTTATCGTGGATGCCTTTGCCAAACAAAAAATGATAAATGACCGACCGGCAGGGCCAGCTTTGATTGATGAAAAGCCTTCGCATGGCAAAAATCAAGGGCAGTTACTCGAGATAACTAAAATTTAAATAATAGCATTTGCGCGTACCTGAGAAGAAGAAAAAAAAAAGAAAAAAAGTCATATAAGATTTTTTAATGTATGTCAGAGCAGCTCCATCTGTCTGTGTCACGGGGAGGGTACCATGGCTATGGCGGCCTTTCAGAAAGCTTAATCTGGCCTAGTTCACACACAAAATGGCTTCCAGCTGTCGAGTCATTAGGAGAGATAAGGCACCACCTAGAGCCACTCTCTCTCTCTCTCTCTCTCTCTCTCTCTCTCTCTCTCTCTCTCTCTCTCTCTCTCTCTCTCTCTGGGAGAAGGGAAGTGGCCCGCAGGGAGGTTCCATGGGCACTTTGGCCAGTTTCTCTTCCATGTGGAGAATGTTCAGCTGCTGTCAGCGAATGGCCAGGCTTTCACAGAGACGTTTGGGAGGAGTTTGAGCTCCGCTTCTGCGTCCTTTCAATGTCGGAGCCCCATTTGCTGACAGAGTTCGAGAGCATCTCTTGTGTAATGCCTTGACTCTAGTCAATGAAAGAACACTAAGAGTGATGTTTTTGATTTTGCAGATGCTTTGATTTTGCAGAGAATTACAACCTTTTGATCTGCATGTTTTTGAAGGCCTCTGTGGTGCCACAGCTCCACAGCAACTGCACAAACCAGCCTATTCAGGTTCAGCTGAGGACACTGGTTGAGTCCTCAGCGATGACGAGTGACCACGTTCCGGTCGAATGAACCAAACGAGGGGTCCATCTGGTTTGGACATCTGCATGGCTCTGTGCATACACCATCACCCAGAGGAATTGAGTTCGAAACACAATCTGGATCCACCCAGAGACCAAGCCGTAAGCTGCTTTGATTCTCCAATAAGAGGCCAGATAGTGCATAGATAGAAAAATGTGGGATATCCCTGGCATTGATTGCCCCATTGGTAGCATGCTGGGCCCGGCAAAGCGAGGCAGAAGGAATGAGGGAGGTGGATCGGCGGTTAATTGGAAGCCAGCAAGACGCAGACGGCAGAAGTAACGTGGTCATGGCTAGCCGCGGTTCCTGAATGCCCCCATAACGGATCGGCGGCTGTCCCCTTAGCAAAGGCCCTGTCTGACAGAATGCTCAGGCCATGGGATACTCCAGGAAAAAAAAAAACCTTATCGGAAAAAAATAAATCATCCGAAGGCCAAGACAGCCCCACAGGGGACCTGTTGGCCAAGCACGAGGATCAATATGACACCTGCAGGTTGAGTTTTCCCATGAGTCCGTTTGGGAATCCGGAGATCTATACCAGAGACGGTTGAAAGGATCTTCGTCTATACCCACTGCCATACCCCCCAAACCCCATGCCCAGCACTGGTCCGTGTGTCTGACTGGAACAGTGTGAAGCCAAGGGCTCTGTCCATTGGGGTTGTCTTAACCCACCTTCCGATTCCCTCATCTGCCATTGTTCTTAGATGTACAAAAAATGGGTTGCTGGCAACAGGGTTAACTATCGTAGTTACTTCATATGTCAGTCAAGTGAATCACATCAATCAATATCCACTTATTATAGATATTGTCTGTCTGCTGGCAGATGTGTCAAAAGAGGTTTGTGATACTTCCCAATTTCCTCTATGAAGACAGAGCAAAAAGGATATTGAAAATATTTCAGCATGTGGTCAGCTGTGGTGAGAAAAATGAAAAGAAATTAAAAGTTGCTAATAAAAAATTGTATGACAAAGTTGTGTTTGGAAAATGAAGCAATCATCCGTGGATTGGCAGAGAACTGTAATATTTCAAGGAGAATTTTGTAGCTGTTGCTAAACAGGAGTATTGTGTATTCTAAGGAACAAGTATGTAAACATAAAGACAAAAAGAAAGAAATATTATGAAATAACTTATTTATAGGAACTGTATGGATGTCTATGCCAAAAAAATGGTAAAAAGTGCTTTCTCAAGTGAACTATTATAAACTATTGCCATCAAAACTATCATGACTAATATAGAAATACCATTGCATTGCTTAATAGGCTAGAAAAAGTCAGTGTGATATTTCAGTCTGAAGCCCCATAGATAATGACCTCCCTTGAGAGATGAATGTCCACACCACACGACTGGAACTGGATTCACTTAGTCCAGCAAAACTGTTATTGAAACCCAGCTGTCGACACATAACACCAACAGAACAGGCTATCGACAAAACATCCTCGTGTTTACAATCAAACGGCTGAGGTGTAGTCAGCTGAGGTGTGAGAATGGAGTCGGTCGTCAAATATTTACCACCTCATAGAGACAAGACTGAGATTTGGCCGCAATCTCCGGCTCCCAGTTATCAGCCTCACACCGTCACATTAAAGCCTGGTGAATAGTATGTTGCAACACGGCCCACTGAATGGTAATAAAGTCTGAAGTTTTGATGACATTTTGTTTATGCTTTGTCACTGGTGGAGAAAGTGGAGAGTTTTGGCAGCATGGCAGACCCAGGAGGAGGTGCAGGAGAGAGCGGCTCAGTGGAGGGTGAGCAGTCAGACAATCATCTCTATTAACACCAGACAGGAGTCAATACGAGCCCATCCTGAGAGGGGCGCTGAGCTGTGTCTGTGTGTGTGTGTGTGTATGTGTGAGTGAGAGAGAGAGAGAGAATGAATGAGAGAGAGAGAGAGAGAGAGAGAATGAATGAGAGAGAGAGAGAGAGGCTATTGATCTCGTTAAATGCAGAGGACTGGAAGAGCATCTCCTGAGGGGCGGCGAGCGCTTCGGCACCATCTCTGAGCCTGAAGAGGGTGGGGGGGGGGGTGTAGAGAGGGGGGTGTAGGGGTGGGGTGGGGCAGGTGTGGGGGGGGGAGGGGTTACCTGTGGCCCAGCCCTAGCTCCCCCTGCGCCGCAGGAGCCAAGGTGTGACTTGATGCCATCGATAAAAGCAGCGGCGGGAACAGGCCGAAGTCGCAACCCACCGCTGTCTGGCGGCTCTGTGGCTGCGGATCGCCGCCCCAGGCAGGGGCCTCTCCAGGTGGCAAACACTCGATATCTCACCGGTGGGTCTGGTCTCCGGGATCCATACAGCTTAGTGCCTCTGTGTACACTGATGCGCCTCTCTCCTCTGTCTCACCTGCTTTCTATTTTTTGCCCTCTTTTTTTGTCTCCTTTCTTCCTGGTTGTCTTTTTAGATTCTTCTTTTTCTTTTCTTTCTTTTTAGTGCCTCTATGTACTCTGATGAGTCTCTCTTCTCTGTCTCACTTGCTTTATATTTTCCTGTCTTTCTTTTTTAGTCTCTTTTTAGATTCTCTTTTCTTTTCTTTCTTTCCACTGTCTTTTTTTATTTCTCTTTCTTTCCCAAATGGTACTTTCTTCCCATCATACTCCACCAGTCTTTGTCTCCATCCTCTCTCTCTCTCTCTCTCTCTCTCTCTCTCAGTTGCATCATGACCAAAAGTAAGTGTGTTGGTACTCTGCGTTGAGTGACAAGAGGACAGTTTGACGAAAGCTCTGTTTTTGAGGGTGGGCTTTCCAAAGTACATGAAGGGGGCAGATGCATGTGAAACATGTTGCACATTATGACTTAAGGGATACAGCATACACAAATACAGATTTTTTTTCACAAGCTAATATCTGCACACATCATCATCCAAACTTTCAAAGGGATTATTAAGTCTGTTTTTGGGAACCAAAAACCAAAAAGCCTTGCTCCAGACAATGAAGCTCCGTTGCCTTAAAAGCTATGCTGAGATCAGTATGATTCAAAGGGGGAGAGTAACCTCAGTCTGACTCATTGAGTCAAAACATAACAGCGTGCCACATTTCTCTCAGATGCTTTTGTTTTGATATTAGTGATCTACTCCGCAACAAAGTAACAGAAACAGTAATTTTATTTTACATAACTCAATGACAAGAGGCACACTAATTTTGCAATACAGTTACTTCCTGCCTACAAGCGTGAAAGCCCAGAAAAAGGCTTGCTCCGGCCAGGGAGCTCTCTGCTCATCTTATCTTATCTCTGATGGATTGTTTGTCTTTTGTAACAGCTTGGCTCTCACCCTCTGGGGTGCAGTCCCTCACCCCCCACCCCCCACTCGTCTGCGTCTGGAGGGGCATAGACAGTGAGGGGGGAGAGGGTATGTATGGGGGAGAGAAGAGAGAAGTGGGGTATTCTGGGTGTGTGTGTGTGGGGGTGAGGTGGGGGGGGGTCTGAGCGCGCCTCTCTCTCAACATGCTGGTGGTCTCGGACCCTCTCTCACCTTACAAACAAACGGGCACTCCATCAGCCAACCTGTTCGCCTAGTGTTGAATAAATGTTTGGAGACGATCAAAAGATCCACGGGGCCGAGCTAATAATCTCTCGCCCCTCATGTCGCCCTCTCGTTAGTTTGACGAGTTTTTGTTTTCTGTTTGCATTTCCAGTTAAGTGGGGAATGAGGGGCCTCTCTCTTTCTTTCTTTTTTTTCTTTCTTTCTCTCTCTTTTCCTTACACGCGTTAACTCACTCTCTCTTACTCTATCTCTCTCTCTCTGTCTCTTGTTTCTGCTGACAGGGAAATTCATCACTTTCATCTGAAGCATAAATACAGCTGTCTGTCATTCCGCAACTTAAAAGCCTGAACGGGTGAACATATGAAAACAAACAACATTTCATACTTTGATCTCCTCTTTTGCTTGGTTTATACACAAATAAAACTATACATAAACATTTATACGGGTAATGAAGACAAATAATAGTTATCCGAAATTACAACTATATGATAATGTACATGGATAATGTTTTTTCCATATTTTTTCCCATGTTCAGACCATTATGGTTCAAGGATGACCTACAACCATCCCTAAAAACAGTGCAGTAGTAATAGGGGTGGTGGTGGTGGTGGCCTACTAGTAGTAGGAGTGGTGATGTTACATATCTCCTTTGTCTGTTTTTAGGTGAGCAAATACACTTAGATTGGTGACCACCCTCTGGCACTGGGAAGGTGGGCTTTCCCGCTGTCAGGAATCTGTCCTCCTTCTGACACAAACAAGAGCGTGCAGCCGGCGGGTGGCTGCGTAGATGTGGCCGAGGTAGAGGAGGCCTGGTGGCCTAATCTCTTGCCCGGTCCTCCTATCATGATGGATTGACAGGGTCGGCTCTGGCAGTCTGAAGAGAACCACGGCCCAAAATCAGTGATGCTCTGCAGGGACATCGGTGACGCACAGGCATGGAGTCTCTGTCCCTCTGTCATGTCCTCTCAATCAGCAGATAAGCAACATCATTGGTCCTTGAGTGCCCTCATACAGGCCTGTGAGAATCTCATTGGCTGTCTGTCTGTGGCAGAGGTTGTTGTTGTTGTTGCTTCAAGAGCTTGGAGACAAATGATATCATATCATGGGAAAACCACAAAAACTGATGTAATCTTCGTAAACTTAGTAAAAGTTTCCATTTTGATACTTAAATTATCGAAAATGGCATCTGCCTTGAATTACCAGAGATCATTAGATCTGTTGTTTATGGTGTAATAAATAAATGCACTCCTCAACCACTTCACCAACTCTCTGGGACCAATTGCGATTCTACAAAAAATCTCCATGAAACCAGCGAATTGCCCTTTTAAGCAGTTTCAACACCCAGACAATTACTGGGGCCAAACTGTGGTTATTTGTACTTTTATTTCAAAGGCCCTGTTGCCAATTAAACAGGAAGTCATGGAAGCTTTTTAAAAAAAGAACATGGGTGTTGGTGAATGTGATCCGCGCTGAGCAGGGGCTTGGCTGTGCAAGGCCTGCTCCTGCGTATTCTCCTCAAGGCAAGGAGAGAGAAACAGAGGAGCCTTGGATAGAGAGAGAGAGAGAGAGAGAGAGAGAGAGAGAGAAAGAGAGGGGAACTTGGCCCCTAGTCTGCGGCCACAAAATGGATGAGTATGTGACAGGCTTCTCCTCTCACCGTCTCTACGGGAGGCTCAGACTGGGCAGCAGTGTGTGTGTGTGTGTGTGTGTGTGTGTGTGTGTGTGAGAGAGAGAGAAAGAGAGAGAGAGAGGGAGAGAGAATGAGAGAGAAGTTGTGCGTCTTTCAGAGATTGCTTATAAGACAAGGTACTGCTCTAGTGTGTCTGGGAGAGAAGGAGAGAGAGAGAGAGAGAGAGAGAGAGAGAGAGAGAGAGAGAGTACAAGACTGAGTGTGTGCGCATCTGTGAGAGCGAGCAAATAGTGTGACGGTGGGTGTGTGTACACATACGTCCACACGCATGTCTCTGTGCGTGTATGTGTGTGTGTGTGTGTATGTGTGAGTGCGTGTGTGTCTGTCTGTCTCTTGCATGTGTGTGTGCGTACGCACTGTGTAAACTCCCGGCGAGAGATCCCAGGCCGCAGGAAGATAAAGACTTCTCCCAGAATGTAAACACTCTGTGAAGTGGCGAGGGGGGCAGCTGCAGTCGCACACTGACACTTTGAAAAAGCCCCCATGCGGGTCAAGGTTAAGCGCCGCACTCTTTAAGGCCTGCTTTCCCTCTTAACCCTCTCCGATTCCAATGGGAGGATCAGACACTCGGGCAGCGACGAATGGAGGAGAAAAACATCACATCCAAACGTACTAGAAAGAGAGAGAGAGAGAGAGAGAGAGAGAGAGAGAAATGTCCCGGTGCTCAGCACTGCGTCTGTAGTTTATGTGTGTGTGTGTGTGTGTGTGTGTGTGTGTGTGTGTGTGTGTGTGTGTGTGTGTGTTTGTGTGTATGGGAGAGAGAGAAAGAGAGCGAGAGAACATGTATGATGGTGCTCAGCTGTAACTGCCAAATGCCTTTGAAGTCATTGACCTGGCAATGCAAAATACCATGAACAACAAGAAGCTGTAATAGGCACTACTGTGCATTAGTTGTGAGTCTGACCAGAAATAGTATAGTATAAGTATATATACTCTTTTGATCCTGTGAGGGAAATTTGGTCTCTGTATTTATCCCAATCCATAGTGAAACACACTGCACACACAGTGAGGTGAAACACACACTAATCCCGGCGCAGTGAGCTGCCTGCAACAGCAGCGGCGCTCGGGGAGCAGTGAGGGGTTAGGCACTTCAGCCGTGGCCTACCGGTCAGGGTTCGAACCGGCAACCCTCCGGTTACAAGTCAGAAGCGCTAACCAGTAGGCCAGTTTCAAGAGGAACATGAGACTGATCATGTGTGACTCCTCTCACCATAGAGTGAACGTGGTGAAGGGAATCATCAGGCACAAAGCAAATAGATCTGTGATCCATTTAACATTAGGGATGGTTTGATGACTTGCCACATGAATACTTGAATAATGTAATTGAGCCACATTGTTTTGATAGGGGCCTGTTCCTAAAGTCCTCCTTTGACTACAAGAAAAAACCTTCACACACATCCCAGACCAAAGGCCCTCCTCTCCACCAAAGCACCATGGATGCTCATGTTCATCTTCATGCTATGGAATAAGAATTCAAGGTTCAAAGGCAGCAGTTGGTTTACGCTGTATTCTAGATTGCCTTCATTGTATTCCATTTGTCCATCACTTCATATGCAAGTTGGAAAACAAAATATATGGTTGATGTTCTCATTCACTGTGATGGTAATCCCGCCACCCACTTACCCCATTTAAATATGTTCTCGGGTCAATGTATAATTTACAGTACGCCGCACATTGTATTTACACAAGTGATTGGACGGGATTAAATCAATGTGAAAGTGCATCTTTGAGGCACTGGATTTGAAACAACCGAGTCAAACACTGACTGAGTTATATGAGCGAAGGGGAGGAACAGACGCCAAGTTTAATTGATTGAGTCCTCCAGCAAAGGGGGTTGGATTCCAATCCTCTCCACTTAGAGAGCCCACTCTCCTGGAATGTGCCGTTACGAGTTAATAAATGGCATATCAAAACACTATCATGAAGAGAAAAATGGCGCAGATTACACAGACTATAGAAAAGTCCTCTGGAAAACCATATGTCATGTCATAGCGAAAGACTTTAATACTTACTTCTGGGTGAAGGAGCATTTGCTGGTGTAACACGATAGGGATTCAAAGTGGGGCTAAGTATATATTCTTTTATACTGTACGGAGAGAGGCTATTTCAAGTTGTCTGATCTATAATCTGTCCAGGCAATGTCATGAGTTGGTATTGGTTTAGTGTTCTGCTTCTGGATCAATTCTAAACAGTAACAGGAGTTGTTTAAAATGGGAGGAAGAAGCAAAAAACATGCTTTGCATGTTGAAACTACAAAAGACAGGGTCTGTTCACCATATTTAGTGGTGGAATTGTGTCAACCAGAGGGCAAAAAATTGTTCAATAAATCAAGAGATAGTGGTTTTACGAGTGGGGTAGAAATATATTTACTCCTAACATATTACATCATCAAATTGCCTCAGGTCAATAATAGGCGCCAGTCTGATCTCAGCGTGATTTGAAGAATTCGTACTTGAAATACATCAAACTAAAACTGCAGCTATTTGCAGTCAGGGGTCGTATTATTAGCAAGTGTTTACCAGTCGCGTCCATGGAACCCGTGGATATTTTCATAGAAATGAAGAGCACGGAGAAGTGAAGGAGAACGCAAGGTGACAGTTTCTGTATCCCGCCTCTCTCTCTCTCTCCGCTCGCTGACAGGAGGAGGATGAGCTGAGGCCGTCCCGGGTCGCTAAGTAATAACTTGAGTTTGCCTCCTCCTCCTCCTCTGCCGCCCTCGACAACAGGACATACACTGGGCCTCTTGTGCAAGGGCCACATGTTCCCCTGGCGTCGATCAAGAGAGAGAGAGAAAGAAAGAGAGAGTGTCAGTGTCAGCGTTGACCCCCCCCCCCCCCTTTGTGTTCCGTGTTCTCATCATCCCAACCCCTTCTTAACCCCCCTAAGTCCAGAGAGACGGGAGAGCGTAGTCGCCACGGCGATGCCTGTGTGTACGGAACAACACACTTAGCAGAGTACTTAGCAAAGTAGCTTCTGCTCCTAAATTGTAGAGGGAGGATGGTTTAGTGGGGGGGGGGGGTTAGCTGCACTGGGTCTGTGCTAATCTAAGGCCCCTGTAGCATCTCTCCTATCTGAGCCAATAGACAGGGAGAGGATCCTGAAGTTTAAAAATAAAATCAGTGCCTGCGTTTCGTCAGTGCAAAGCTCTTATCGCTCTGTTAAAAGGTAGGCCTACAGTTTGGTGTGCTTTTCAGAGAGAGTAGAGGGACTTGAATGCCACCAGTCGGTTCCCGTACTCTAGAATGAGTAGTCACAGACGACAGCTTGGTCTGGTAGTTGAGATGAAGAGTTATAAACATGCTATAAGTGGCTATAGTGACAAATGTGACATAAGTACATCAGTTATGCAAGAGTCTGGATAACTGCATCGGATATCTCTAGCTTCTATCTAAAAAATCACTAGCCACTTGAAAATACAAGTAGGGATAAGCATACAGTTAAGGATCTAGCACTTACCACTATTTCTTCCCTATCCTGACTATCCCTCTTCTCTCTCCCTTGACTTTGCTTGACCTGTTATTCTATTCTATGTGAGTAGTACTTATTGCTGCACTAACAATATCCTAGTGGCACTGTACCTTTGTTTTACCTTGATTGTCATTTTTTTAACCGCGATTAATCGCTGAATTTCTATAGTTAATCGTGATTAATCACACATTTTATCACATGATTAAAATTCTATTATTTTGTATTTCTGAACTTTCCAGAAGTACATGTTAACAATGTCCATGTTAACCAGTGTATCTTGATTGGGATCAAAGCAAATAAAAACAAAGCAAGTTACTTTATTAACTTACAGTAACTTTAAGATGTAGGTCTTTTTGATTATTTCAAATAAAATTTCAAAAGATGTGCAGCAGATCTGAGGCGTGTTGTATGAATGTATTCTTCAGAAATATAGCTGATATATATATATAGTTTATAAACTGAAATAAATGTTACAGCAGAAGTGCATGCACAAAATGTAGACACATTATAAAGGGCACAACAAACAGAAAATACTCTAGCCTATATTCATTATCTTTGAGTTCAGTTGAAAATAAGGAACTTTTCATATTGAGAAATATGCACTAGTGTGCAAAATGTAGCCTAGGCCTAGGTCTACAGCACGTTTTAATGAAGTGCATAACAAACAGAAATAGTCGAGTCCATATCTTCATGTTTAGTTCACGTGTAACAGTGTGAGTGTAAACATTGTTTAGCTTGTAGGCTAGATTGACCTTGAAGTGCTTCGGCGATATTTTAATTCCATGTCGACTAAGCCGACACCAGCACAGACATGAGTGCACTGCTATTTTATACAGTCTATGGTGCACTGTCACTTGCCACACACATCAGCGCCGAATCTTTTAACTGGCAAACACTGGATGATTAATGGATTTTATGGACTACTACCCTTTGCCTGTTGTTTTGTTTCGTGTCTGTTGTTTTGTTTCGTCTGCTAGATGTTGTAGTTTTTCTTCAATTAAATTCAATTTAATATCACTTATAGAGCGCCAAAACATTACACATGGCGCTTTACAGAGTGTTAAACTTACTAGTTACTAGTTGTTGCAACAGCATGTGGGAAAAAAATGAACGCCTTAAAATGGGTTTGCGTTAATGCTGTTAATAATGCCTTTAACTGACAGCACTAATATGTATGATAGCCTATCATCAAGTGGCAGTGGCATTTGATCAAATGATAGTGGCTATATCATAAACACACAAAATCTATATGTGTTGGTGGTAAAACGTTTCGCAGAGAGAAAGAAAAACGTATAAAGTACAACACAAGACAAAGTACCTCCATAAGGCTATAATATAAGCTAAAAAAAATCCATGAATCTTATCACAGATAACAAACCCTAGTTCTCGCATGTGAAGAGGGCCCAGGTAGCAGGGCGATTTTAAAATGAAATCTTTGCCTCAATGCTTTTCTAGGCTGTTCCTGAGGACCAAATCAATGGCAGATGTATACATATTTAGTTCCCACTGACAAGGCCTCAACAGGATAACAGACTTGTTGACATAGCTTTTCTAACACTATCATTTTCCAAAAGGTGTGGTCTTTCACTTGTGATTGAAATCCCGCCTTTCCAAAACAGCTTTTACATTTGTCAGCCATGTTGATTCTTGCTTGAAACTTGCTGTAAGTTTGATGTCAAGTCTATAAAAAGCTGACAGGAAACCTGCAGGACAAATCATTCCTGAGTACCTCCCACCTCATAAATAATATACCCAAAAGGAAACTTTGAAAACTTCTCACCTAAAAATGTTCCCTCCTTTGGGGACATTGAGCAAGAGTACAGCAAAGCTGTGAGCCATTATTTTTTGGAATAATGAAGTCTTCTAGCATCCTTGGAGCTGGCAGAGAAATAGAAGCTCTAAGAACCAAAACTTGTCTCTTGGACTCTTCCTCTTCTTAACACTGTAATCAATAGTGATTTTTGCTTGACTCAGCTGAATCATCTATGCTGGAATGAGCTCATTAGGTCTGCAATTTTGCTTGTAAACAACGAGGGGAGGGATTAACACAATAAATAACACAATAAATCAGGCATAAGTTAGTAAAAGATGCTATAACACTCAGTCCCGGCGGCATGGGGGGGCTTTGGGGGGCCAGGCCCGTCCTGGAAGTCATCTGTGCCCGCCCTGGACGAGCTTGGCTGCTCCAACCAACCCCAATCCCATAGATTGATTTTGAACACTTATTAAATGTATGTTTGTCAGTCTAGCAAGTAGCAAATAAAACTTGTAAAATCTGTATTATTCCGTAGCTAATCAATCAGGAACATTAGGTAAGCCCATCACCTAAATGGAGAGGAGGTTACGTGGCGCAGTCTACTTCACTTCTGCACTAACCCCTGTCATCCGATGACAAATATAGCTTATCGGCTCGCAGGTAGGCTATATCTCATATCGTAGTTAGTAGAAGTATGCCTAGTAGTTTCTGGGTTTGTTTGATAGCGTTAACCTTTACAGTTTTTTTCTTCTGACCTAGTCGGAGAACAGGGAGCTTACCTCTCCAGGGCCGAAGTTATCCGTAACTTCGGGGCTAACTCCCTAACACTCTATCTGAAAGTGGTTAGCAAATGAACGAGGATTTTGGTTTTATCTGCGGATTTATTTTAGCATTTTTTTTTAATATGACTAGCTCCAGTCTCAACAGCACGTCTACTTTTTCCACATGCATCTCAGTTCTAACACACATATCCCCTCTCGCTTTCTCTCTCTCCATCCCTGCGCACAGGGCTCTCTTAAAGGAGCTGCACCATTTTACAACAATTGGATCTACATTTTCATATTGGAATGTTTTGTCAAGTGTAAGCTTAAACTACCGTGATCAATTTAAGTTCCAGTGCCCCCCCTGGAAAGGTGTAATGCCCGTCCGAGAATTTGTGTCTGCCGCCGGGTCTGATAACATTGCTTCAGTATCTTAAACTCAATGTAGAAACAATAAGACAGTATTATCCATTAGCCTGTTTTACACCTATTGCTAAATTCAGCCTGCAACCGAAAATGTGAAGTTTTTCTCATTAGTTTGTCCAATTTCAGATCCTATTCAACTGACTTATGTTGGCTTACACATGCAGTTATCCATTGGGAGTGGGTCTGTTTTCAAGTAACATACTGCATATAGGCTACTATTCCTGTTTTTAGAGCTAACCCTCTCTATGTTTACCTCCATGTGTATAAGTATGGTGAATGGACTGATTTTGATTCTAATTTTCATGTATTAGGCCACAAAAAGTTTTCAAAGCATGATCTCAGCAGCACACTCACTGAGTTAACCTCCTGTAATAGCCTAATACCATTTAAGTAGCATTATACCACTCTGCTTGATTCCCAGAATATAGGTCTACATTACCTCAATGGAAATAATTGACGGAATAGCACAAAATAGCAGGACTAGCTGTCACTACTAAATCTATTCTTTGTTTAAAAATGGCTACTACATGTATGGTCACTGTCTAAAAATACAGCTCACACCAATCATATAATTTTCAGCGGGCGTCAGACATCAAAGGCACAAACACTGAGTAAGCGCCACTAATTGCCGGTGGGTGTTGATGGCTATGCTACTGCGAGCTACAGTATGTATGCTATAACTCATGTTCAATAAGCAGTTGTATAGTGGTCACAAGGGTTTGTCTTGTTTAACATAACAAATCATCTGGCTGGAAGGTTTATGCATCTTATAGCGGAGAGCAGGTCGTTCCCACACATTTCGATGCCATCTAAGCTCTACATAGGAATATACCTCTGGAGAGAGGTATAAAGAGAAACGTACCGTCAGGGTTATTGTGTACATTCTTTAGTTTGTATCATAGATTTATATTAAGACATTACATGCATGTTATTCTTGGTCCATAGGCATATTCTACACTTTTCTCCTTCTCCATCAAAGTTAATTTTTAAACTGGAATTTTGGAATCCCATTAAAAGATCCACAAGAGCTTCATAGACTGGTGAATTGTAAACATTGTGCAGCATGTCACTTATCATGAGACCACATGACTACACTCAGAACAACAGCCTTAGCCTTTGGATGCTGTGCAACAGATATCAATGGCCCACCAGGAGCGACACGGGACAACATTAGCTGTGTTTCAAAATGACAAGGTGAAAAATGGAAGTCCCTCAGCTCCCAGACCGTTCCACTCTAGTGATCTATTGATTCTCCGACGGGCGTCTCAGATGTGACGGACACACCGCGCCAGTGCGGTGGCACTCTGTCAAACCTGGGGGGAGTGCCAATAAAAGGATGTCAACTTTTGGAACAAGAGCCCGCCGAAGTGTGGGGCGAAGGCTTGGGGACACCTCAGGAGATGCTGGAGCAATTCCAGACTGCTTGGAGATGGAGGCTTGGGAGTCGCTTGGTGGATGGTGCTAGAACAAAGGGGGATCCGGTAATGACGGTGGCGCTGGTTGACTTTGCACGCTCAGAGAGAGTGATAGAAGATGGTAGAGTGAAAGAGAGAGAGAGGCATTCAAGCATTTGGCCAAGGAGCCACTGACGACAGATCAATAGGCAGACAGTTCGTGCCTAACAATGCAGAGAGTGGCTAAGGTCTTTACGAGCTGTCTGTTGACCCCTGTGTAAGAGGTGCTATTCTCATGTTACCTGGACCCCAGTGGTCAGAGGAGAACACTACATGCTCAGAACACTTTAGAGTGCTCAGGGGCCTAAGAGCAAGATCATGGACCTGTTTTGGAACACTGAGTAATCTTTGTGAGGGCTAACTGAAGTCAGAGTACAAAGATAGAGTTAGAATATGTGTAGCCTACATTTTAGACCCAATTATTTTCTCAAAGTCAGTTTCTGTAACACTTAAAAATGCTGAAATAGGAGAATATAATTATGATGATTCATGGCAGTACAGATCTGCATATGGCTTCTGTTTAAAAGTTACTTAATCTTAAACAATGCCTTTTTTTCCATTCATCAGTATTGAGTAGAGATAAAAGATTGGAGCATGCCTGCAATGGATCTCTCTCTATATACATACATCTTTCACCGCCTCTCTCTCTCTCTCTCTCTCTCTCTCTCTTTCTGTCTTTGTTTCTGAGCGGTAGCAGATGCTGTAGCTTTGTCATTTCTCCAGCTTCATTATGCCACTCTGATCTATACCCAGCCTCTAATTGGCTGGCTTGAGGACTGGTCACACGGCCCACTTCGTTTCCCCCATCTGTGTCCAAGAGGAAAGACAGCTTAGCAGGTCAGCGGGAATGAAAGAGTCACATTTGATGGGTCAGAATGGCGTCTGTTTGTAGACAAAGGGCTGGGCCAGAGGTCAAACTAACATCAAGACAGTCAGTGGAAATGGTGGATCAGCCAGGGGAGACCGGCCATGTAGGCGACGGCCCAAACCGCAGCTCGCAGACGAGATGATTAGGGGAGGTCTGCACGGAATAATGTGCTATCAGCCTCTCTCTCTCTCTCTCTCTCACACACACACACACACACACACAGACACAAACAGACACAAACACACTCTCCTGTGTGCTGAGGAAGATGAGGGATGGGAATTAAGGAGGAAGGTCATCACATAGACGCCCGAAGCCAAAGAGCAGGTCAGAGAGATAAAGGTCCTCCAACAGCCCCTATCTCGCTACAATGCTTGGAATCCGTTTGGAAGAATTTCCACTGCTTCCAACAAGTTTGTCTGCAAAGCCTTGCGCTAAACGTTGACTGGGACTCTGACTAAGTGATTTGAAAGAGAGAGTCATTTGAATGTTTGAAACTTTTTAGTCTGCTTCCATATTCTTTTGGTATGATTCATTGTGCTTATGTGTTTCTGTTTTTGTGTATGTGTGTGTATGTGTTAGTGTGTATTGTGTACACACACACATATCACGTATGTGTACACATACAAAGAAAAACCCTTCAGGAACAATTGACCAGTCACCCACATAGTGGTCTGGGGATTACTGGAAGAGAGATTCTAGTCTTCATCCTGGATGAGTTATTCATGGCTATTAATCCCGACTCACACACACACACACACACACACAACACACGCACACATATTAGACAGTCTGCCTGGCTCCAGACAGAAGCCCACAATGGAGGGAGATGAGTGTGAGCCCCCTGCTGCCAGTGGGCGGTCAGGAGGGAGAGAGAAACGCTCACTAATGGAGACATGACATGCTCGCCAGGGCGGAAACTCAAACAAACGATTAATGGGCCACGGACCCTTCAGCACAGCAGAGCACAGCACAGTGTCCCTCCTCCTTCTCCTCCTAGACCTCCACCTTCTCTTGTTCTCCCCTCTCTCTTCTCTTCTCGTCTCTCTTTCGCTCTGTCTCTCTTTCGCTCTGTCTCTCTTTCCATCTCTCCCGCATTCTCTCCCTCTCTCTCAGTGTTCGCCACAGTCGCCCGGGCTGGTCGTCTCACGCAGGCCTCTGCACAGAGGCGACATGTTTCTCTGCCTCCGCTGAGAAGCTACTCCCTGCTTTTCCCCCTCGCCCGCCTCGCCCTCCCACCCCATTCACCCCACCCCGCCTCTTCACTTCTCCACATGTCCTGAAGACCAAAGCATGCCCTGGGCGCTGGTAATATGGACGACAGCATCTTGACACAATGGAGGCCTCACAAAGGCATTATGCGAAATGCAAAGCCAAAGGCTACTATTCAATGTCACTGAGAGTTCAAGCATATAGGCAGAATAACAACAGTACATACTAAGAATTTGGTCCCATTTTTTGTTAGTTTAATATGATTCTACAAACACATCTATAACTTAGACACAAAATACTTTTTATTGATATATGAAGTAGACCCTTATACTTATACATGAATAGGAAACACTACTGTATCTACCTTTGTGATGCTATTCAATGTAGCTTAAAGGACACTCTGTGCTTTTGTGTTTGTTTTTGTGTGTGTGTGTGTGTGTGTGTGTGTGTGTGTGTGTGTGTGTGTGTGTGTGTGTGTGTGTGTGTGTGAGTGTGTGTATGTATAAGTGTGTACGTGTGTGTGTTTATGTGTGTGAGAGAGTGCAGCGGCAACAACAGCAGAAGTGACGTCAGGGCAGGTCTGCACGTCATCTTGCCACAGCCCTAGATCAAAGACAGGAAAACTAGAGCCCAGCCCATATCTATCTCTATCTATATCTCTATCTCCATCTCTTTCCCCGACTCCAGCAAGGCCGCAAGCATCCCAATCCCTTCTGGAGCTTAAACTCGCTTTGGTACGCTCGAGTGGAGGATGTGACCTAACGAGGTACCAGCGGCACAATCCAAATGGGATTACATGGGGGTTATTAGGCCACAGACCAGATTCCCGGGCCCCTCTAGCAAGATGGAGGTTACGACATACACACACACACACACACACACACACACACATCGAAACACACACACACACATGCACACAGACATATACACACATATACAATACACAGGCATTTTCACTAAAGAGAGCATCCCCTGGTTTCGAGGAAGGAAAAAAAAACACGCTGTCCTCGTCCCTTTTAGCATCAGCGGACAGAGATGACTATTTCTGGACACTGGCCGAGATTTGACCCCGTCGCATTGCCGCATCACTTCATCCCATTCAGCTCAATTCCAGTTGTTTTTAACATTGTTTTAGTTTTTTTTTAATCACCGTTTTTATCAACAGCTAAAGCAGCCAGGCAGCTACACCGCTACACTCTGGGGCCATGTCCGTGAGCCCCCATGTTCATGCCCCCAAAGAGTAGCACTGTAGCTACCTGGCTGCTTTAGCTGTTGAAACTAGCAACTCGAGCTAGGTAAAACCAATTGTTTGCAGGGTTTTTTCATACTGACAGTATGTACCACCGGATTTCTCCTTTCAGCATTAAACCCAGACTAGCCAAGCGTGATTGTGAAAATTACCACGTCTTGCAAGAGAGAAAAGATTTTCTGTTATGAAAAGAGAGCTCAGTCAATGGCATGGCGTTCACATTCGAAACGAGGCTGTGTTGTGGTGATGTACATAATGTGTTGACAAAATTTACCAACAAACGAATGTGAGGGTTCACTAATCTGGAGGATTCCTATCCCTTTTCATCAATTCAGCCTTGAAAAGAACCCCCCTCCCCCCATTCCCCATAATCCCATTAGCAGACTAGTACAGTAGCTGCTCTTTGACATGAAGCAGTACAGCTTATTTTGTCAGTTCATCAGAGCAGTAAGGTTCATTCATTCATTCATTCATTCATTCACGCTGTGTAATCAGGAGCAGGGCTGATGAGCATCGCTGGTGACAAGAACAAGTTGGCGTTTACGACCTTGCGAATGCGGGACTCGATTTGCAGTTTGCTGATCATGTCCTACTAAAGCACCCCAAGTCTCCTAGCGTGACCCAAGAAACCAAACCTACCACCACATCATCCCAGCCCTCCCCTACCCCCTCAGCCAAACCACAACTCTCCTGCGTCACAGGACAAGACAATGGTGGCGAGACTGTTTGGAGGGCTCTTAGGGGAAGCTGGGGGGTGGAGGGGGGTTTAATCCAGTAGCCGCCAATGCTGCTAAACCCCATCGAAGGGGATAAGAGTGAGGGAAGAGAGAGAGAGAGACAGGGGGAGAGGGGGTCCCCCTTGCGCTCATGTGTTTTGATTAGCAGGTAATGATCTTTGATGTAATGCGCTGACTGGGAAAGCGCGGCTCCGATTGAATTCCGGTGGATGCTTGGCCGACCTGGAGCCAGTGTCACTTCTCATTAGGCCGGCCGAATCCCTGACCTCCCCTCGGACCGACTCGGGGCCCCAGCCTCTCAGCTGGAGCCCCTAGCGTAATGATATCAATAGCAGCAGGGGTGCAATGAATACAAATCCGCGTGCGGAATGTTTGGACAAGAATTCGCTAGCCCAAATCCCCCCTCACCCCCAATCCAACCCTAAACCACACACCACCTAGAGAACTCTTCCCAAGACATCCACCCACCCAACTGAACAGACGAGTGACTGACCAAGCTACCGACCGAGCATCTGACCAACCCATCGCCTTGTCTCTTGAGGTCCTCCATGCCTGTTTTCGTTGTCCTTTCGCTGCGTTTCTCTGAGACACGGACAAAACACACAAAGGACAGAGCTGGGCGCAAACACAGGGACGTGATTGGCCACTGGACGCAGACAGACGCAATGGTCAAACTCCCCCCAGTGGCCACGCGGTCAAGTGCAGCCGCGACGGGAAACCTCTGAATGACCCCTCTTAAAGGCGAAGGCGGTGGTGGCAAATGTAATCCAGCCACTGGATAATATTATAGTTTGGCCTGTGTATATCTCACAGGCTACTGTGGCTGGCAACATTTCAAGTATCTGTATGAGATTCAGTCTCTCAAATGAAAATCTCAGTGGTCATTCAAAAAAAAAGTAGAAAAAGCAAGAACAGTGAATTGCAAAATTTCGGATTTATTAGAGTAATTAAAGTGTATGATGAAAAGTTCAGATTTTTTTTTTTTGCAATGAGGCTTAAAAACAGCATTTGGCTTCAAACCTAACACGTGTGACTGCATCTAGAGGAAAACCCACCACACCACTTTTCCCCAAGCCAACACACTGCCCAGTGTGATCCACCACCAACAGCAGGAATTGGATTTCCGTCTCTGGTATTGACACAGTTGCCTCGGGGACCAGCAATGAGTAGCTCAATAACAAAAGCATGTTCATGAAATGGCCAAAATGACCTCCAATTAAGAAGCGAAGGGGAAAGGGGCTGTGTGTTTCTGCGTCCGCATTAACAACACTGGGTACCCCATAAAACATGTCACACCAGAACCTGTTTACAATCAATGGCAGGAACATGTTGCTGTGTAGCAGGCCTCTGTACGTTTCAGGCTTAATGACGGACTTGAATTAGGCCTAAAATGTCACTTTTTGTATTTTGTGCAGTTTTTACTCATCATTTAGACAATTACTGGACTGTGATGAAATACATTTGGTATTAATACCAAACACTAGGCCTATTACATGTGTTTTCATATGGTTTAGTCTTATAAAATCCATTATAGCCACGTGTCATAATTACAATATTGTGGTATAAAATTGCAAAACTGAGTACTTGACATTCAAGTATCACTTCCCTAAGGAGATGACAGCATTCTCCTCAGGTCTCACATTATGAAGTTCAAAATATCAGGCCAAATTACAGATTTCAGTTAACCAGAGGAAATGATAAATTACGAGAGAAGGAGAAAAAAGCTTGTTAGTGGCAGTTTCGTATCGTGCTTTAGCCAGATGTTTAAGTCTGTCAGTGACAGTAATCGTCCCAAAACAAACAACTTGGCCCCTCTTGGGAAGAGACTGCATTCAGGAAACTTGCCTGACACAAGACAGCGACACCAGCGGGTTTGCAGTGATTTCCGCCTAATTATGACAGTCTCTTCTTCGCGCAACTCGTGCTCTGTCACCTCGTCGCGAATGGGACAGCTGACCGAGTGTGAATAAATGTGAGCCGCTCGAAGTGCAGTTGAATTGAGCTGTCGCTAGCCCATGGCTTGTCAACAGCTAACGAGGATGCCGCTGTTAAACAGCTACTCCACAAACTGTAAACAAACAAACAGATAGCTAACACGCTTTTGCAGTCAGGGGGGCTTGTTCAGCCACTCAACACGCAGTCGGCCTCAACTAGGCTACAACAGAATAACGCCTTTCTTGTGTGAACTAGTAAGTTTGGCGTCTCAGCTCACACCCTGTCACCGGGAATAGCTTGCCCTTGTTGAATATAAATGCTACTGAATAATAAATGCTGCCATTTCTTGTTGGGGCTGAGGATGAGATGCATTCTGAAATGTGCAGCCTGATAACATTATTGCATTTGTGTACACAAGGTAAGTTCTTTGAAATGACTTTGCCCTGCTTATTATGATTTAGCCTACATCGAATTACTCTATAGTTTAACGATTCTTAATATGTTTTTACCTGGGTTTTTGTTCAGACATAGGCTATGTCCACTTTGTGTAGGCTACAGGTGACAAAACACAAGTAAACAACTTGTGACACACATAAATACATAAAACAATATGCCGAATTCCAAAGACTAAATAGGCGAATTATCAATAAGAGTTAAACAGTTTTCTTCAGTTCCTCTGTTCAGTATTCCTGCAAACTGAGAGAAGAAAATATCCCCTCAAGAAAGATAAGGGCTAAAACAACAAAAACCACCCGAGCAAACATAAGCAGGCAGCATGGCCACCATGTGCTTGCCTTTAAATATTCATCAGGCCTGTGTGTAGACATTTTAAAAAAAGCTCTGTTTGACACTTACACCGGTGCAAGTATCCCATCTCCACCAGCTTCACACTCAGCCCCTTCTTAAATCAAAAGCTTTTTATTCGAGTACATCTTAAGTGCATTAGCATCACACAAGCAAGCAACGTTTACCCTCTTTGCCCTGTGCAGGAAGCACTCTCTGTAAAATGCATTCTACTCAGGCTATGAGTCCTTGAAATCACTCCTGTCCTTATGTGGGCGTACAGTCTTTGATTATGGTCTTGTTTTTTTGTTGTTTTTTTTGACTGAGTGGCTTGAGTATGTGTACTATGACTAACAAGAACTTCAGGACCAGTCCCTGTTTTTGTGGTCTATAAACAATGTGCATTGGCTATGTGATAATGTGAAAATTACCTGTGAACGAACATTTACACACTGTTAAATGTTTGTTGCTTGTCACATGCATTGTGTAAAGTTTATCCCTGTGCTCCACCGGCCCAACCCACAAAATAATGCCAACGATGATTGTGGGAGAATTTGGTGTTGCCTCATGTAAGGCATATCTTAGGTATTGACCCAACAAGAAGCTTTGTTGTGTCTACAGAACAGCATTAAGTATGACTGTCTGACCAAGAAAAAACAAATCACATGTGCTCCAAGAAAAAAGGACATACATCGACATAATGGAGGTAGGGGAGCTTACACAAGCAAGCCACCCTGTCTAAACTAAACCAGATAGAGCAAACTGTTTAACCGTACGTGAACACATACATCATATTTAACCCTAAACAACAGAGGAACTCCAGTCCCTCTGAAATGCAACTAACATGAAGGCCAGACTAAAAGTAAGCTTCGGGGTGTAATAGTGTTGGTGCAGTAGTAGCTTTGAAGTGGCTGGGGCAGTTCTCTCATTCATTAAGACCAACCCACAGAGTTTGGGTCCTGTCAGTCGGCCCGTGGTGGACTTCTGCTTGACTGAGGACGCCTGGTCTTTGTCTCCTATCATCCTGGAGCAGTGGCTCAAGCAGAGAAAAGACAACATACACAGTCACACACACACACACACACACACATGCAGGCAGGGGTCCTTTTCCTCTCTTCTTCATACTGTCTCCCACAGACACACATGTATGCAGTCATACATGCACACACACACACAGACATCCCTCTCCCACAGATACACTTTGTGGGTCAGGCCTCCATCTCTCACTCTTTCTGTCACACACTAACACACACCACACTCTGACCACACACCACACACTGACTACAGACTCGATTGGGTAACTGCTGCTTTTTGCCCTCACACCAATTCCAGGTCTGCCAGTCTATCACCCCCTTCTTCAGTTAAACACATTATACAGTACACTCTCTCAAAAAACACAGACATAGGCACACAGATACTCTCTCTCTCACACAAACAAATGCACACAGACACACACACGCGCACACACACACAATCTTTTATTATTGGTTCGTGTTGACATAACTACTCAAAAAAGCTGCATTTATGGGTTTTGTACGGTGTACACATCCTGTGGTGATGATACACATTGGCCTGAGGTGTCATCTTGAGATCGCTGACAACCGTGGCACGACAAACGTGGGAAATCTCTTCTTCCTCTGGGCATCCCTAGTCGATTACGATATCAGCAACCTTTCCTCACCACAGACATCGCCACCCCGCCTCGATAAAAAACGACTCATCTTGAAGAATTCCTATCAAGCTAATATTAAGTGTGAAGATTGTAGTGTGCTTGAAAAGCTACTTGATTATTCTCTCGAATTTCCCACGAGAAGCCTAACCATATCAGGAAACTACTGTAATATTCCACAGAAACGGGCACCGGTGGAGGTAAAAGCCCCTCAGCCAGTGACAGTAGGGTGGTCATGTTTTTTTTCCCAGAGTGTACGGAGATGTATTACTGGAGGACCCCAGGGATGGGTGTGTGTGTGTGGGGGTTGGGGATGTGCACCCTTCATCCGACACACTCACTCCCTCATTAAAGAATGATACGGGATTAACTGCAAGAGACGAGGCCAGGCTCCCGACGGCGTGGGGATGACACTTTTACAACAGTGCCCAGGCGCAGGGCTCCTTAAGTGACAGTAGTCAAGGTGAGGGAGACGGGGTAGTGCTCGGAGGAGAAGTAGCGTTTTCTGTTAGCCACCGCGCTCCTGCATTTTATTAGCATAATGGAGAATGGGTTTTTTTTTTTTTTTGTCTTTTCTTTTTGGCCCCCCTCCTTGCTTGTCTTACCCCATCCACAAAAAGCTATTGTCTTGCCTATTAGATGGCGGTGTGCTGATTATTTCCAGATGCATTAGCACAACATGACCCACCAGTTATGGCGCATCAGTAAGCGTGCAAGCTTGCGCGCCTCCTCTTTTCATCCAGACTAGCCTTTCCACTTTAGGCAGTCATGGGCTGACATCTTCGGGGACTTTCAAGTAAACAAGTAGGACAGCGCACAGTGGAGGAGTCGGAGTTGGAGTGGAGACCTTCACCCGGCCAACAGTCAGAGGGTGGAAAAAAGGCCTCCATCTCCGGCCTCCTGAACCTGCGGAACAAGGTCCAGATGGCCCGGCCAGGCCGGACTGGCTGCCTCCCTCCCTCCCTCCCTCTATCCCTCCATGGCCTTATCTCCAGCCTCACTTGACTTCAAGGGAAGCCCTGACAGCAGTCTTAATTAGCACCTTTCCCCTTTTACCCAGACCAAGCGGCCGCTCCACTACGCCAGCCGCTCCACGCACACCACTGGCCTGGTCAGATGGACAGACAACGACCGGCCACGCCATGTGTACATTCTTCCTCCCTGCCGACTTCTTGACCGGGAAGCATTCCTTGAGCAACCTGCAGTGTACTCCAAAGCTCCTTCAACATTAACGTTAAGGGCAAAGAGGTCTCGTGGGAGGCTCTGGTCATCAACGTACGGACCAATGGTGTAGCTGACCAGCAACAAGGACCCTGTGAACCCCCTAATTAAAGCCAGCACCTCTACTAGTCGTAAATAATAATGGATATGCCTAATAGTTGTAATTAATAACAGTAAGATTTAACATTTAAATATATAATTAAAATACATTTCAACATTGTGCAATGGTATGATATAATCTAATCAAATAGAATAATAATGTAATATAATGGCAGTCTAATAGCAGTGTTTCCCATACATTGACTTATTTGTGGCGGCCCACCACAATATCAACTTTGACCACCACACAATGATTTTTCAGGTTGTACTACATTGTGCTTATATCTGGTTAACATCATAAACACGCTGCGCTAACTTGTTAAAAACTGTTGCATTCAAGTTAATTCTGCAAACTTACCACCACAAATAGAATTAAATTTTGTGGGAAACACTGAATAGAACATTCTTATTTATTCAATAAATTTATTTATAACAAATGTTTATTTCCTTAAACACATTACAGCACAAAATCTATCCCATGTGTTTGAGACATCCATGGCCAACCATGAAACCCTTGTAGTGAATCCACGACCCTTGGGTCATTTGTCCAGAGGTCCAGCTAACCCTGTGTCCCGTTAGCCTGAAGCTAAGAAATGACCCAGGGCTCTTTGATCACATTGACTTAGAGATAGAATAATGAAGTCCTCTTCCTGATTTAGTTTAGCTTCAAAAGGAGTGTACAGGATCAAGGTACCCATCAGTTATGAAGCTTATAAATCCACCTCCACTCTGAGCCATGCACAGGGTTAAGTAAGCCTACAAACACATTGACACACTTAAAACATACACCGGTAGTTACACAAATGATTGAACGATACAGTGTATGCATACAGTAAGTTCAGAACTATTAATAGCTTTGTGACTCGTGACAATTATTTGTTCTACCTAATTAACACTTGACACATAATAGTGCTATTATTTATTGCTGCAATGTAGTGCAATGCAATGAGAAGCCAAAACCCAGGAATGTTACTCTATTATGTGAGTATGATGAGATGTAATAATAAAATAATATAGAATCTTAATTCTAGGCTGTCCCCACTTTCTTTGTTTCCAGTTCATGGAGCCAGCGCTGTGTAAAAAGACATTTTTTATACGCTACAGAGCTAGAGGATCGTGAGGAGATATTCACAGAATGTTACAAAAAGTTACTTGTTTTATGTAAATTGCTTAGAATCGCTTACTGTACCTTTAAGTCTTCACTGTACTCTATAAATATACTTCAGAGAGAACAAGCCAAAGGAACTATTTTTTTATAATGTGTTCCTAGAAAACTAAATTGCCATTCTCTACCTGAGTGCTTACTTAATCTCATGACTACTGTATACAGGTGCGTCATCGGCGCTCACAGTCTGTTAGACTGACATGTTTGCGATTCAACCCTGACGGATAGGTCTACGTTGTTCTGTAACAATGTCTTCCCTCACTTAATTACACTACTGTATGTTTGCTGGACTGGATACCGTTTATAAACACAGGAATTAAGAAAACCTAGTGTTTCAAGTAGCGATGAAAAAATAATAAGTTATGGATACCTCCCTGGTTATAAGCATACACACAGATGAGGATCGTATTTCATCCAGTGGCTTGGTGGCCATGATAGCAATCACCAAAGCCCAACCTATCTTGACAGAAGCATGACTTTTGGGACTGGAGCCTACTATGTCATGTTTATGGCCGTACATTCAAATTCAGAGGAATCAGATGCATTTATTTAACGCTTGTAGTTTGTCATTTTTATGCCGCGTTTTGCAAGCATGTCAGAGCATGGGAACATACCAAACGTAATGCTACCTAGTAAAATTCTAATGCTTAAATTTCCACACAGCCTGTATGTCTCGTATTATAGAGGTGTGTATTGAAGTTACATATGGCTGTACTGAGTATCATCTCACACACACATATATTTACTGGTACAGGTATCTCTCTCTAAATACTTTTACAGACACACACACACATACCTGTACCTGTAGATATAGGTGCACTGTACATGTATCCATAATCACATGTGTATATAATATCATAATGTATATCTGTGTGAGTGTGTATGTGCTACATATACACAGTACATGCACATATACTGTAGGCCACAGTATTTTATTATTATACTATTTTGTAGATGAGAGAAATGTGATTCTCAGTCGCTGTACTTCATAGCCATATGTCTATAACTGTTCAAGCACTATTAGTAGGCCAGAGCCTTACGAGTCTTTTGCTGCCCCTGATTCCGTTTGAAGTCCAGACCAATGGGCTGGTCCTCTCCCTCACCTACACTGATGGATGCCTCCCCCTCCTGCTGGACACGAAGCTTCCTCTCCCGGGTCACGTCCTGTCTGGCCCTTGTCCACCACACACTCCCACCCCTCCGCCACCACTAACATGTCCAGGGCCTCTGCCCCACGCCACCTGTACCCCCGCCTCGCCAACCAACCCCCCTTATCCCCCCCATCCCACCCAACCACTCTCCTTCCAGGCGCCATGCTGCGTTGGTGGTCAAAGTCTACATACCCGCAGTAACAAACGGGCATCTGAGAGCATACCTTGGTTTCGACGGCAGCACTGAAATTTAAATGGATGTTTGCATCGCTAAGTCCAGTGGTCTACTTTATTAATTGCCTTTAGTAAAGGAGAGAGCATGCCACTCTCTATTCCACAAATGGTGCAAAAGAAACATCGCTCGCGGTCAGTTTTATGATATCTACCGGGCACTTTCTCACACATGCGCTCACTTACTGCAGCCAGCAGTCTTTAGGCACTGGCAATCCTTTGAACGGAGGCAATGATTATAGTGCCCCCATTTGGTGGTATGAGGAACCTCTGTTTCCCATTACACACAAGACATTGAGACTGGGCCGCCATTTCAATTTAGGCAGGTTATGAGGGCACAGTTAAGAAAAATAGCATGAACCTAAACAGTATACTGGTGTTCTCTTTTGTATGCGTTAATCTGTTGAAAATAACTTTTTCGACAGAAATAATAGAAATACATTTAATACCGCTGTTGACTTTAGTATAGAACACTGAAGTATTAAAAAAAATGCCATCTCCACCCATGGAAGTTATAAAAAAAATTCTCGTAATGAACTTTGTTTAAAAAAAAGAAAAAAAAAATTGTGCCCAATTACTATAACTTAAAAGAATCTGTCAGCCCATTGGCTAAAGGGTATTGTACTAATTTAGTCATGCTGTCATTCCTTAACCACTACTAAATGAAAACACCAGCTACCACTTAAAAAACACAAATGGAAGTGTTGTCTTCTCCTTTAATTGTATAACTAGAGAAAGACACAAGCTCTGCCATTTAAATGTCAACAAATATGGTTCCAAATGACACCAGTCTTCAGTACTGAATTCATGTCTTTCAGAGAACCCACAAAACATAATTCTATCCCAGAGAGAGCGCGAAAGACAGAGTGAGTAGAACAGCGAGTGAGAGAGAGAAAGAGATGGAGAGAGAGAGACAGTGAAAACAACTGGAGTGTATAATTGCAATTGGGCTTTGAGTATCCTTACGAACAGTTCGATGCATATCTGCCTTTGATTGTGCATACAAGACATGGCAGCAATAAGTCGCAGCATCTTGTTATCTCGCATCGACGTTTCTTTATTGTTTCTATGTGTGTTTTTTTTTTTCCCCTTTCTTTTGCGTTGGCAACTTTTGTCCAAATGATTATTTTGATTTCCCCCCCGCCTCTCTGATCCTGTGTATGACAAATGAAGTGTCTAACCACAGCCAGGCAGGGCACTTCAGAGAGGGTGAGGAGAGAGGGAGAGTCTGGGAAAACATTCCGCACGAGACGAAAAAGAAAAGAAAAGTGGTTGAAAAAAAACGAGTAAAGAAAGAAAGGACATCAGGGTTTAAGAAAAATGAGAGAGAGAGAGAAAAAAAAAGGTCCATTCCTCTGTTGCACGGTTACCATTGCACACCGAAAGCTTAGGATCAGTGTGTTTGAAAGGAGTTTTTGGGAAAAAAGGTCAAATCCTTTACCGTTGGAGTTCAGCGAAGGGAAAACCAAACTGTGACCCAGGCGTGACGCTAAAGAGCTGCAAATGCCTCCTAATGACGACCTGACTGCTTTCTGGGGATGCTTGCGTGGCAAATGGATCCTTGAGGTGGCGTGACAGGGGGCCTCCTACGGAGGGGGAATGTCCACCACAAAACAGCAGCGTTCTATTAATCATAAATACAGTGCCTGCTCTACTGGAGCAGAAGCATCAGCCGAGAAGCCGATAACACTGCATCCTATCAAAGTCATAATAACAGCAACAAGATAGGTGACACTAAAAACCCATTTGTGCTGCGGCAGCTACTCAGAAGGAAAAAAACATATATATATACACACACACACACACAAAAGCTGATGTGGCCCCTGACTGAAAACACACACACACACACACAGGAGAGCCTTAATATTTCTCATGAATAATATAAACCATATGCTGCAACTCATTTCCAGGCAGTGAAGTGGGGAGGGGGTTGATGTGTGTCTGTGTTGGTGTGGGGGGTTGATGTGTGTGTGTATGAGTTGGATGTGGGGGGTTGATGTGTGTGTGTGTGTGTGTGTGAGTTGGGTGTGGGGTGGTGGTGGTGGTGGTGGGGGGGTAGCTTGCAGGAGCCGTGGGTCGCATCAGGAAGTCCAGGGCGGATCGGCTGAGCAGTGAGTGGGCGGAAGGTGTTGACTAGATGCAAACGAGTCGGCCTCGTGAGACGCGTCAGCCGCGCTGATAACCTGCTCTCCACCCTCCCCGCCGGCACGGCTTTATATGGGGCTCTCACCATCAGACCATAGGGCACCTGGGCCCGCCCCGCCAAAATAACCCTGCTTTGGCCACTGGCCAGACCAGCCACCCCTCACCCCAACACACCACACACACACACACACACAGACCCACCTCCTCCCTCTAAACTGCATCCCATGGTAAGGGATCTATAGTCTCAACATCTGCACATCATAAATAAAAATAATTAAATGATTACTGAGTAAATCTGTGATCAGGTCATTTGTTAAAAAAAAAAAAAAAAAAAACACCACCTGTCCCCTTTTCTGCCTCACATGGTTACAAAAATGGATCAAATGGTGTGAAGTTAAAAATCTAAAATGTAAAATGTTATTTCTTTGAACCAAAAATATTAACTAACAAAAAAAATATTTTATACTTTTCAAGCACAGTCTGTTTGCTCCCAATCAGCTCAGTATTAGGGAGAGCCATTGAGAGGGGGGGTACGGCAGAGAGGAGAGGAATGAGCACAGCACAGCACAGGGGGGATTTTCATGCCAGATTGTGCATTTGGCCACTGCCTCTGGTCAAAGGGAAACCAGGCTACCTCGCTCCACCCTCCTCCTCCACACACACACACACACACACACACACAAACATGCCCACTCAGACACACACATACATAACAATACACACACACACACACATGCCCACTCAGACACACACATACATAACAATACACACACACACAAGCATGCATACACACACACACACAAACATGCCCACTCAGACACACACATACATAACAATACACACACACACAAGCATGCATACACACAAACCTGCCCACTCAGACACACACATACATGCATGCATGCATGCACACAAACATGCACACTCAGACACGCGAAAACAAATACACATGCAGATGCACACACACACACACACACATAATAACAAAATGCACTTGTACAGGCACAAACAAAAACAAAATAGCCCTTAAATAATGGATCAGCATCATGAATATCCCCTTCTGTTCAAATTTTCCAAGGGGGGCCTACACCCATAAAAATAACACATCATTCACATCATACCATGCTGGCTCCAATCCTGGGTTTAGGGGGAACCATTTGGCCAATGGAGACAATTCATAAGGATCGGCCCAGAGATAGACAGAAAGGGTAAGAGTGAGAAAGAGAGAGAGATTAGATGAGAAAGCGAGAGAAGGAAAAAGAGAGAGAGAGAGAGAGAGAGAGAGAGAGAGAGAGAGAGAGAGGAGCTTTGTACACGAGAGAAGCCTTGCTAGGGGAAAGAAGGGACCCAGCACGTTCTCTCATGGCTCTGCGTGTCTATTATATGTGTGTGTGTGTGTGTGTCTGACTAATGGCTGAGATCCGAATGCAGGCCCTGCTGTCTAATAGAGTGTATTAAGATTTATAGCAGTGGGACACAGAGAGGCGTCCAGCAGATCTTCCATCGGGGGCTGTACCCCCTGGACATTCCCCATGTAGACCTGCAGCCTGCATTTCATACACCACTGACAGGTGGGTCTGGTGGTGGTGGTGGCGACAGCCATCGGAGAAAAGCTACATGTCCTGTTTCCTCTAGAGGATGGAGCTGCCATTGGCATCTACACCATCATTAAAGAATTACAGAGGAGGGGAGGAGGTGGAGATGGAGGAGGCGGAGTAGGGGAGAAGTGCAAAAAAAGGACATTTAATCAGATTAAGTAAATATCGAAGGGGTAAGGCAGAACATGTGGGTTTTGTCTTTTGTGGGGGCCGGTGGCCGATTCATTAAATAACCTCGATTTGAATGGAAAGTTTTTTCTGGTGGTTTTTTTTTTCCTCACATTTCGGGTGTCCACCACCGCTCCCTGTTCTATTCAAAACGCGCCCAAAAGAGGGCCTCTGGTGTGTTAGTGTCAATGCGTCATTGGTTGGCGCGCTGGCCAATCAGCAGAGAGCTTTTTGGGGATTGAGGGTCCAGAGGTGTGTGGAGACGTCGGATCTCCGAGGGGGGTCCCGGGGTCCCAATTAGGAAGGTCCATTCGGACGCAACAGGGGTGCCGGGGTGCTACGTGCTTCCGGAGAAAAATAACGGATTAGATGGGATGCAAAGAGGCAGCGTTTCTGATCACTGATGCTCGATCTTTAAAAATGACCCCCGCCCCCGCCCCCGCCCCCACCCCCTTAAGCCCCGAAATTCAGGAATCCAGGATTTAAAATGGATGCCAGCAGGGAAAGGAACTTTCATACCCCTTTCATGTGATTTAGCGCCATCTTGTGGTCAAGTCTTGACTATCTATTATGTGCATATGATGGCATTTGGGGGAGGATGTCTCCATACATACTAGAATGTGTTAGCGGCTAAAATTGGGCCGAGGAAAACTGAAAACTGTGATTCCAAGTATGCCTAATTATGTGGCATATGCTTTCAGTTATTTTTTTGTTTTCTTTTCTTTTTATGTTAAAATAATTGGAAACCAAATAAAACACCCAAAAATACATAAAAACCAACACAAATGTATGAAAAACGGAAGAATAAAAAGAAACATACACTCCATTATATAAAAAAAAAAAATGAATGTGGTGACCTAGCGTGCAAGATACACAGACCATCCAAGTCATTATCCAGCACAAAAGATGCATAATCGCAGAGCCTTTTGCCTTTGTTGCCTGACAAGTGCCAAATGGCCATGTAGTTATGCTTTGCGGCAAGGCTTCACTTTTAGAGTTCCCAGAATGTCTGTAAGTGCCTTTACAGCAGGGCGTGCTAAAAATCACTTCAGCGCTCCCTCATTTTAACACGAGAGCCGCTCTAATTACAGCACAGGAGAAGGCGCAGGGGCCGGCCAGACCTGCGTGATGGTTTTAACAGGGCTCCCCGAGCCAAAGCGCCTCTCCAGAGGAACCCGGTGTCCACAGGGAACAGAGGCCCAGTTAGCCGGTAGCGTATAGGCTTGGCCTGGGCACAGATGCACCGTCAGCAGGTCCGAGCCCCTGAAGGTGTGACTGTGTGTGAGGTAAAAAAGAGTGTGTGTAGGCTAAGCATCAGACCCGTCAGTCCTGTCACCCCTGGAGTGGCCCATCTCGAAGAGTGAGAGGTGGAGGGACGGCCATTTTATCAGTGCAGCTGTGCATAGGGGAGCCATTGGCAATCCCAGTGGCAGACATGGAAGAGGAGTAAACAAGAAAGCTGACTGAGAAACAACCATATCCATGTACATTGTGCTGACACAAAGACTTTCAAATCATGACTGAGTCTGATATTGATTGACGACTATTGTCATGGCATTTAATTTTCTATTTTTCTCTTAATAATTGCTCTACACTTTATACTGTACGATTATTACAGCTAATCGTACAGTATTCACCACATCTGTTGTAATTTAAAGCTAGTGTCAAAACAAGCTTTAATTTGAACTCTCATCATATAGACAGCAAGAATTTAAACCCCTCTAGTCACCATGGACAGGCCACTCGACAGCGCGCGTTTCGTAACGCGTTCACACGGCCTCCTCGGCGTGCCGAGCCACACTCCCGTGACCGGCGGCTCCTGTGTCCGTCCGGGGGCCCTTGTGGCTGCCATCTCTCCCCGTGGCCTATCTGAAGTGGATGCTGTGTCGGCCCTGGGAACGGCAGATAAGGCCGGGCCACAGCGGAGAGCCTCTTCAGAGCCATGGCTCACAGATTCCCCCCCCCCAACCACCAGCACCACCCGTACGTCCTCTGGCAGTCACTGGGGGGTGTGGAAGAGGGTCAGAGTGGGGGTGGTGGAGGGGTGTGTAGTGGTTGCTGTGGTGGTTTGGAGGTGTGTGTGTGTGTGTGTGTGTGCAGTGTGTCTCTTCGAGGGATTAACTCCTATCAGATGAGGGGGGCCTACAGACCCTCGTCCTACTGTGCCTCCACTGCTACAGGCATTTTCCTCTATCAGTGGGGAGCGGCGAATTCAGATTTATATGGTACGCCGGCCGACTGACCCTTCATTTGAACTCTGTTGAATGGATTGTCCTTCAATGAAGGACTTATCACTAAAGGGTGTCATTATTTCCCACATTTCAGTTAATTATACAAATGTTGTGTAAAAGTATTTTAAAAAAGTAGAACCATTTTATTTCTAAAAAGTAGAGGAATATTTTTGTCTTCTCTTGTCTTCGAACGGAGGAGCCTTTTTTTTAGAATTAAATGTTTGTTTTTTTACACGAGTACACCTGGATGATTTTAGGGGAAGTGGTCGAGCTATGAGCCATACCAGCAGCGTCTCTGCCAGTACGCTCAGAATACAGCTGACAATTATGAATGAGCCGGCCATCTTTTCAAGTTTAGCACAGACTCACAAGTGGAAATGGATGCCACAAATCTTCATTGTGGTCTAGGGGGTCTGGTCGTAGATAACCCGGTGATAACATGTGCACATATCATCAAACACCAGCTAGCATCTAACTGTAACCAGATGGGGATCTACAGTCTTTCTCTGCGTACACACAGCCCATCACCTAGCCACTCTCAGAGACAAACCACAGCATATTTTTCAGCTGCCCAAACTAGCGAAGACAGGGAACTTGAGATGTTTTCTGCTAAATGTGTGTACATAGGACAATATTTGTTTGTTTTTAGAGAGATAAAACTATTTGAGACTATAGGTCCCTGGTGCCATTTTCTTACTGTGAACTAAAGGAAAGCTGCTAACATTAACATGCATGCTGCTAACATTCAGTTAACGTAGCTTGAAAGCCTGGAGGACACACAAGTTCAAGTTCCACTCTATTGATTTGAGCCCTCTACAGATTTTAAAGCTGGTCACTGCTGCCATTTAATACTGTCTGTAACAGTCTCTGGGACTGTACTGCAGTGCCACCTAGTGGATTAACTCTGCTAGTGTAAAAGTTGATAGAGGCTGCACTGTCAAGATGTTGGGCCCCCGCATACTGACTTGTTTAGCATGCAGTCATATTGGCTGCCAAGTCTAAACCTCAGCTTGATGAAGAGCCGTCAGAGAGATGTATCACACAAACGGGGACACTGTCCAGACCTCCTGACTCCCGAGGCAAATCTGCTCGGCAGGGTAGTTCGAGGAACGGGACTTGCGGCCCAGATGATGAATTTAAAAACGCTTCACGGACTGCAGTGAACTGACTCAGTGCCGCTCTACTCTGTCTACTTTATGGGCCATCTTCTCATAGTTCAGCATCTGATGAAGAACTTTGTGGCTCCACACATCTTCTGGTGAGAGGTTTAATCAAGTATATCAAAAGAGCAGCAGTGTGCCAGATTTGGTTTTGTTGTTTTCCAATGTTTTGTTTGTTGGTTTATTTATTTATATATATACCAACTTTTCTAAGTACCTGTCTCGAATGAATGGACAAACTTTTTAAATTCTTAGCACAGAATTCCACTGACCAAGAAAAATCATAAACACACACACAGGTAATCACTCAAGCATATCTTATCTGTATTGGACTTAATATTGTTAAAAAAATATACATGTACAAAGTGTATGACAAGAGACCACCGTGGCACACGAAGAGAGACACAGGAAGTGAACTACCTGGTGTCCATTCAGTCTAACGTCACTCCAGAGCATCATCTGTGTCTATTTTCATTCCACTCTCACCCCACCCCTTGGCTGGGTGTGTGTGTGTGTGTGTGTGTGTGTGTGTGTGTGTGTGTGTGTGTGTGTGTCCAAACCGGCAGGGTGGGTGGGTCCGTCCGTCACCCAGTCCTGAGGTCCTCGGTTGCCCTCACGGACCTAGACCCTTACAGACATTCTTACATCCTCTTCCTCATTTTGCCTTTCTTCTGTCCGCCGCGGCCAAAGCCGGACTTCATGACGTCGTTGACTCGTTGGCGGTTCTTGCCGCGCAGCTTCTGCAGGCCGCCGCTCTGCAGGAACTTCTGCTTGTTCTGCTTCTTGCGTTCCTTCAGGATCTGCTCGCGGCTCTTTAGCTCCGAGCGTACACCCTTCGGGGCCCCGCCATTCGGGGGCCCAGCTGGGCCTCTTCCTGGCCCCTTCCTTCCTCTACGACCTGCAGGGACCACAGAGCACCATCAGTGTGGAGACACGGATATTTACCTACTTACTTATTCATTTGGCTGGCACTTTTATCCAAAGCGACTTACATACATCAATTATATCAAAGGTAAGTCTCTCCAGAGCAGCTCAACCAGAGTAACACAGAGGGTTAAAAGATCATTCCACAGTTTTAAAAACGAACGTTAAGGGTTGTTTTAGGGACATCTTTGTGCATGCCCATAGCCAGCCACTCTGAAACTGTCAAAGGCGATTCAAAACGAGTACGAAAGTCAAGACAGGACCCATTGTCAAAATTTCGGTGTCCACCACTCTAGTTCATCTAAAACAAAACAGAAAAGGGACTCAAAGTGCTAAATACCAGAATTATCCTTTAAGAGCCTTGCTTAAAGGAATGATCTGGAGTAAAATGCACTTTAGATCAATTTACGGATGATTGGGAGTACATACGTTGTACATACGTAGTGAGTAGAGGGTCCCTAAAGCCAAACCGAAGTATCCCGAGGTCTTTATGTGGTCGGATAGAGAGTCCAGAATGAATTTCATCAAGCCAGTACCTTTCCGGAAATGTTGCCATCTTTGATGCCATCTTCAGGGGAGTCCAACAAGGGATGGCAACATTTCCGGAAAGGTACTGGCTTGATGAAATTCATTCTGGACTCTCTAATAATAAAAGGATAATTCCTTTAAGGGCACAATGGTGGAAGCCTGGAATTTAACCCACAACTTTATACAGAATGTACTGTGACAACAGGCTATATGTGCACACATGCCAAAACAGTAATTCATTTGACTGAAGTTTAGGAATTTAGCTAGTACACCAGAGAATCCCCCCCTATCCTTTGCGGTAAGTGCCACGGGATCTAGAATGACCACAGTGATTCAAGACCTCGTTTTAATGTCTCCTCCGAAGGACAGCATACCCTAGAGCAGTGTCCCCGTCACTGCTGTAGGACTGATTTTTAGCTAGTGGGAAGAGCCCACCCGCTAGCCACCCTCCAACCTCCAATCACTTCCAGCAGCGGCTGGAAAAGTTTTTTAAGGAGGTCTCCCATCCAAGTACTACCCACACCTACACTTGCTTAGCTTCAGTGTTTTCAGAAGAGACAAGGTATCTGGCCATTTTACTAATTAATGCCATAAGCAAGATCCTAAGCGTATATATGGGGGTCAGTGCAATGTCACATTATAGTTTAATTTCATGCGCAGAGGACTTTGGTCACTGCTCGCCAGTTGCACATCAATGAAGTCTGTAAGACACAACTGTCCACATGATTGAGTTCCTAACTTACCTCCACGGCCTCCCATCTGTCCTCCACCTCCACCTCTACCACGTCCAGTCTCTCCGTCAGAGCCATCGTCATCATCGTCCATCTTGTTCTTCTTCTTCCACTGCTCGTAACTAACATATCGTCAAGGTACATGTGGTCTTCTCAATCAAACAAACACTCAATACATTAAAAAAACACAATCACTGAAGCACACAGATGTTTAGATTGCTCATTTTAATTTAGAAAGGTGTGGCAAACCTAAATTAAAATAAGCACTCTAAACATCTGTGTGCTCCGGTGATCCTTTCCATTTTACTGCATGACCGGTCCTCTCCTGGACTGTTGCAGGAAAGCGCGGTAAAACTACCAATTTTCAATACTCAATACATGTTCATTGTCGGCAAGCACTCACACATTGAATAGAAATTCACTTACATCAAACACATCCTCCTACACCAACCTGAACATTTCAACAGTAACAATGGCAAGAAAGGATACAAGTTCTTCTTCTTTTTGGCGCTGACCACCTGTCCATTCTCCAGTCTGACCTTCTTCTTCTTGTCTTCTTTGCCCGTGTCACGTACAAAGCGCTTCCTTTTGCGGTCCCTGAGAGGAGACACATAGGAATGGGTGAGGTGGAGCCATATGACTACAGGAGAATGTGGTCTGCTATGGTGTGAAAGCTGTGCATGGTGCACATACATACATTTTATATATATATATATATATATATATATATATAGAGAGAGAGAAAGAGAAAGAGTGTGAGAGAGAGAGAGAGAGACAAAAGTGTAGTAAATGTACATGATATGGGTTTTGGGACTTTTCACTTTGTGTGTGTGCGTGTCTGAATGCGTGGGTGACAAAAGTTCTGTATGCGTTTTTTAGGAAGCAGTGTATGTAAGATGATAGCTGAGGATTGATCAAAGATGACCTCTCACCATCTCATGACGCTCTTGTGCTGGTCAAGTGTGGTATTCTCATCTCCCATCAGGTCCAGTACAGCTGTGGAGGCCTGCTGCTCAAACGTGGTGC
Source organism: Alosa alosa (assembly GCF_017589495.1). Classification (NCBI taxonomy): domain Eukaryota; kingdom Metazoa; phylum Chordata; class Actinopteri; order Clupeiformes; family Clupeidae; genus Alosa; species Alosa alosa. The sequence continues at coordinate 21,029,636 of NC_063200.1, read as the reverse complement.
CCTCACCTGAAAGGCTGAGCCTAGACACACACACACACACACACACACACACACACAATAAGCATGACTGAATTATAAAATAGCCATTCTGATATTAAATGCATTTTACAAGCTAGTGTTAAAGACAGACATGTTTCTCAATGTGTCTACTATCTACTAAGCTTCTATTTAAGAACCAAACCAAACAACCCCTTGAACTTTGGTTTTCTAAGAGCACAAACTTTATAAATAGCGCTGGTCGCCATCCGTTTACACAAACATTACTTAGGGGCTTTCATCAGGTTCATGACCCTGGAACTGAACTATCCAGTAAGCAACCAGGAGAACTAAAGTGAGGGGAAGGGAAGGAGAAGCACATATTGACGAAACTCTTCTGTTCTGAAAGCCCATTAGCATAAACATGTCAATTTCCATGTAAACAAATGCAGCACAGTATATACAAATGGACCCAAATGTAAATGTAATTTAGGAAACAATATATTTGTCTCTGTGTGTATATACCCTCGCTCGGAGTTGAAATCTTTGGGCCTGTAGGGGATGTAGAACTCCTCGTCTCGTCCAGACTGCCTGTTCTTCTTGCCATGGGGGGTTTCGGGATCTTCCTCTCCCAAATTCTTTTTACGTTTCCCACCCACCACCTCGGCAAACACACCCTTGAAAAAGATACAAACACACAAAAAATTAGATAAAGTGATGAAAGTATGCTACTTTAGAAATGCTAGCATGATCATTTACTACTCTGGTTTAACGAAAGTTGAGAACACAATTGTTTTCATGGCACTTGATCTATAAAATCAAGAGAGACTGATGGTTCTGATGGGACCATCCTGCTTTAACTGCCTTTCATCTCATCACTCACCCGGATGTCCTCTTCCTCCTCCTCATAATCTTCGTTGGCTGTGGTAGTTGAGGTGGAGGGGACGGGCGGTTGGTGGAACTTGTTCTCAGCGAAGCGCTCCACCTGGGTCCGTGCAAACTTGTCCACCAGTCGGCGGTCTCTGCTGCGTTTGGCTCGCATCACCTCACTAGCGCTGGTCTTGTTCGAAGAGTTAATCTCAAATATCGTCTGAAATGAAAATTTGCCAAATTAGCTTGTTAAGATGATTTATATACATCTGACTTTTTAAAACCTTTTTGTCCTTTTTTTACCTTGATTAGCATACAAGTGACATATACTGATACGTATGAAGGTTTCAATTTCTAATCCATTTTTTTTTTGTACAATAAAAATAAATATAAATAGCCTTAAAAAAGGACAGAGCAAGGACAGAAATAGCATGACCTAAAACCCAGCATTTATTTGAAATAGATCTTTGGCCACTCTAGATACACTCTCAAAGCAAAAGTTTCTACCAAAGTCCCTTTAGGCAAGTCCCTCCACTCGGTGGCGATATTGCAACACACTCTCGGGCATCTATTTTGGGCAAAAGACTTCACGATACCAACCTCGCTCCAGTGGCGCGGAAGGGGCATATATATGTAGTCAACTGCCATATTGGTGTTATGAACTAACCCCATGCATTTTTATGAAGGATTTTTTTTAAATGCTGTGTCTCCTCATTAGAAAGTCTGTCTCTACTCACCACTTTGGACTTGTAGCTCTTGATGCAGTCCACCATCTGCAGCCTCTCCAGTTCCATCTTCTCCAGACCTGACCCTGCAAACACATGTTAAATATTCACTACAACATACTGAATGCTACAAGGAATACTAAACACAGACACAAAATACAGTAAAATACAGTGTTCTATAGAAATACACAAATATGCAATTAACTATATAAATATAAACATTCATAGACAGTCACTGAACAAACCATGAGTACAATGTTTGGAAACATTCTGCTTATAAAACCTGTAAACCGCTTCAACTAGAGTACAGTGCAAATAGATCACAGCTGGCTCACCTAACAGGGGATGGACTGCCATGCTTGCGAAATCGGTGTTCTTGACCCGTTTGAATGACTCAGGAGACGGGCTGGGCCTTGACTTGAGGTACTGCTTGTAGGCGTTCTCAGCAACTTGCTTGAGGGTCTGCAGCTCAACAGAGTTTTCATGGGCCGTGATGAGCTGCCCCTCTTCGTCATCCAGGATACTCTGGGGCACGCGTCCGAATACACCATCAGCATCTACGCACACACGTACGCATGCATGCACACACACATTAGGTACTTTATTCACAATCACAAGTAGAATGGACACATTCATTAATTTGTTCATTCATTCATTCATGCAATCAAACTTTATTTATTCTGTAAGGTTCATTGAGGGTAGTCATTTTCAGTGAAGCTGAGACTACAGTAACAATGAAATAACCAGATATCGTATAATAATTGAGGTAAAAAGTATAGGCCTAGACCTATAAATAAAGCAAAATAAAATAAATAATAACTATAACATTATAGAGGAGGAAGGTAAATTTAAATATATATAAAATAATAATAATAAAATAACATTTACTTAAAACAAGTACAATTTCACATAGGAAGGTTTGAGATCACAGATCTGAATTGATTATAGGAAAGTAGAGAGTTAATTTTTATATTACATTGAAATTCATTCCAGGAAGTAGGAGCACCATAACAAAACACAGACTTTCCCAACTCAGAATGGATACGAGGAACCTTGAGCATCAAACAGTCATTTCATCTGGTCTGATGGGGACCAGAATTCCAAACAAGCATGTTTGAAATATAACCCGGTAATTTCCCAACAATACCTTTGTAAATAAACAGATACCAATGATTATGTCTCCTCTCTGTTAAAGATGACCAACCCACTTTACCATAGAGACACAATGATGAGTGCCAATAGCCAGCACCAGTAATGAATCTCAGGGCAGTGGTAGACTGAGTCCAGGTCTTTAAGTGAACAAGCAGTAGCATTTCTATAAATCACATCACATTGTCTAGAACTGACATAAAGACGGCTCGCTGAGGGGGCGCTATGCTCTTTGGTATCTACAGTGCTACGCGCTCCACTTTGGTCATGTGCTGATGGGGACGGAGGCCTCCTATGCTGTGATCACAATTGATCTGCATTCGATTGCTCTTCCTTAGCGACCAGCTGTTTTTGTCTCGGTAGACTGAAATTGAATTACACGGTCTGAAACTGAATTGTGAGAACTGAAGGTGAAAGTGCAAAGAGCTAGTTCTAGAGAAATATATTATTGATGCTAACTAGAATAGCTAAAGATAAGCAGTCCTACACACATGATGAACACTGTCATATGTTAAAGCAGAGCACATGGAATTCCAGTATCCTAAATGTTCAGAGAATAGTGAATCTCAATGATGGCACTAGGTTCCCACTTATGCCATAAATATCAAGCAATAAACCTCTCGTAGCCACAAATGTCTTATGCCATAAATAACAAGCTATGAACTCTTCTAACTTATCAAGCTTCATATAGACTTCTGAACCACAAATACCTTGGTCATGATCCGGCAAAGCAAACTGGATGGGTCTTCCCAAGAAGAGATGAAGGTCATAGACAAATGGCACCTCGTCTTGGCACACCAGACTGAAAGACTTTCCACCTCGACCGGCACGAGCAACACGACCTGTGGCACAGGCACAGAAGGAGGAGAACAGAGAGAAATATGTCAATCAGTCAAAAGACATCAGGTTTACATTCATACTACATGTGGTTTCATTCACTTAGTTAGTAGCTAGTCAGTCAACTATCTCTTTTCCCTTTACGTTATTAGAAACTACATAGGCATCAATACAGACAGAATGCAGAGCAAAGGAATCGTTTTTTTACAATAGAGCATAGCATGAGAACGCCAATCAGACATCCCAACGTCAACGCCAACAATCCCATCACTCACCCACTCTGTGCAGAAACAGTTTGGATTTGGAGGGGAAGTTGTAGTTGATGACGTTGTCCAGCATGGGGATATCAATACCACGGGCAGCCACGTCCGTCACCAGCAGCACCATAGCTTTGCGGTGGACAAAGCGCCCAATATTGATCTTCCTGGCCGTCTGGTCCAGGGCACTGTAGATGTAGGCAACCTCAATGCCCTCTAAGGTCAACATCTGAAGACAAACAAAAGGACACAAACGTATTGCTTTAAGGACAAGAAATATAGGCAGAAAACTGACCTTGATGACATAGTAGGTCTTACAAGTAAGGGATAATGTATAGAACGCCGGTCATTATTGGGAAAATAAGTCCCGACAGGGCGAACCAGACCCTGACGCGCCAGCACACACACACACACACACACACACAAGGAGCTCTTAATAGCCCACGTTAAATGTGGGGTTAGGCCTACTATCCCGCAGTCACCACCTATCTTCAGCTGTCAAATGTTACCAATCAGGGGACAATTTAATCGTGTGTGGATTTGTTTGTAGACCAACATTTATCTCACGTGGCTTTGTTATATCATTTGTTCCGATATAAATGCTGCCATGTGAATACAAACAAACCCAGGGGACAATGGAGAAAAATTGTATAGATTCAGAACAATTCATTCAGAACAAAATAGGTATGAAAGCGCCCTTAGACGAAAATAATGACCGGTAGAACTTTGGGAAATCCCATTCAAGTCAATAGAGCGTTCTACTTGCATTGTGAAGAGCCGTATAATAATTACAAATAGCTGCTACTGGTTCATAGAACTTACATAGATATGTGTACATGATGGTGGCATGCACATTAGTAGACAAAGATGGGGAAAGATACATTGAAAAGAGAAGCAATATCTAGAGTGTGAGATATAACACTATTACCCTGATAGCCTTACGTTCAATCATTCTCACCTATGCAAGTTTAACATTGCGCAAACTTAATATTTTCCTCTTGGATAGTCACATACAATTGCTACATTTGTTGTGATGTAGAGAGAAGCAAGCCGATAAGAGAACAAATTGTTCAAAGATGGAAAAAATACATACAGTAAAATTGTCTCATGAGGTTCATTACACACGTCTCACCTCTCTAATGTACTCCACATGATGTTTGGTGGCCACAAAGACGACCGTCTGCTCCTGGGCCTTCACCACGTTCCTGAGCAGGTGCAGCAGCATGGCAGGCTTGTCATCCAGCCTCAGGTGGAAGAAGGCAAGCTGGGACATGATGGGATGAGTACATCATCAACAACTCATACAATCAGAACACACAAATATTTCTACATACACAGAAAGTATAAAGCTGACTAGGTATACGTGCAACCATGTACTTTAGACTTAATTACTTAATCAATTCAATACATTTCCAATGGGTGTACTGCTTACTACTCCCAGATCACCAAGGGTTTTAGTCAATGAAAAAGTACACAACAATATCGCATTAATAGCCTTAATTATGGAGTTACTGAAATTTTACACCTGAGGCTATTTAAAACAGAACCTAAGTTATTTTATTACCTTCAACTGATCGCTCAGCTTTGTGTCGACATCAAGACGAACAAGAACAGGGTCTGTCAATCCTGCAAAATCCAGATGATGAAATGAACCAGAGACGAACCAACCCAACGGCAACTCATTCATATCAATTCAGAGACTGTGTACTGAAGACTCTTTACACTAGCAGTATGACAGGAGCTTTATATACCTGCTCGGGCAAACTCCACCAGCAGTTTTGGAAGAGTGGCTGAGAACAAGAGCGTTTGTCGTGTGTCTGGGAGCCGACGAATAATCTCCTGAAGCTGGTCAGCAAAACCCATCTCAAACAGCCTGAACAGGAAAAACTCATGATTTACTCTCAACACCCTGTGATGGCCACAATATTATATTTATATACAGGTTGGCAAGTCTGAATATAAGCTAAACAACAATTATTCTGCTCCAGATCAAATGTAATGCCTGCCCTTATACAATTCCAAACATTTAAAGGTCTTTATTATCAGAAATAACGTATAAGACAATTAAAGACTTTTTATGGATCGGGGGGGGGGGGGGGGTTAGTGCATTACGAATGTAACTCTAGGGTTATGCTTACCTGTCAGCCTCATCAAACACCACATACTCCACATTCTGCAGCTTCAGGTTCATTTCCATAACGACATGCATTAGACGACCAGGGGTACCAATAATACTGCAGGAGGAAGAGCAATTTGTCAAGTAAACAATCCCGCAAGTGAATGTAACGTATGTATTTCAAACAACTGGGGAAAAGTCGACATACATGTCAGGGTTTTCATGTAGAGCAGCAAACTGTTCCTCCATACTGAAATATAAAATGCAAACATGTCAATGCCACAGTCAACACATAGGACAATTGTTGACAATTGTTGACAATTGCAATTGTATTTTACCTGTCACCTCCAAGAATCAATGCAGTCTTAAAGCCAGCAAATTTACCAAGCTGGAAGAAGAAAAAAACACAAATTAACATTGGTATGTTTCTCTTCTGTACTTCCAGACAGAGATAACACTCAAGGGGCTATCTAAAAGAGGTAATGACAAAAGATCTTACGAAAGACATAATACCTCTCGAGTGAATTTCATGGTCTGAAGCGCCAACTCTCTTGTTGGAGTGAGAATGAGGGCCCTGGCACCAGTCTGGGCCTGTGGAGCCTTTAGTTTCTCAAACATCGGAATCAAGAAAGCAGCAGTCTTTCCACTACCGGTCCTTGCCATAGCAACCACATCTTTTCCATCCAGAATGACAGGGATAGTCTGTCAAGAACAAAGTGACATTGCTCCATCACTTACACCAATAACACTATGAAAAAGTTTTAGCGTATGTAGTTGTTTACATGTCAAAATACGTACTTTTCGCTGAATAGGAGTAGGGACTTTGTAGCCCTTCTTCATTACTCCTTTAAAGACAGGATAACTGAGCCCTGCAAAGATTAAACAAAAAAGCATTTTTAGCTGGCCTTTGACATGTTTCTAATAAATATGAATACCGCTCACTGCTTTGTAGGTGTCAGAACTCACCCATGGACTGGAACCCTCCCGACTTCTTCTGCTTCTTATTTTGGGCTCGTACCAACTCCCTGGTGTCTGGTTCGACATCCGACAGGGCGTCAGATGATGTTGGGAACCGTGGCAATTTTTTACCGGGCTAATAGAATATGAACACTTGCTGTCAATATACAGTTTAACTGCTGACGTTAGTAAATAACACATTTTACAAGTTGCAATCCAACGCTGTGCTGCAACGTGCACTGTTTACATTAACGCCAACTAGGAAGTTCACCAGAGGAAAACAGAATGTTTTACATGACTATAAGTTAGCCGAATATGAAAAGCTTAAACAAGTTAAGATGTTTCATAACAAAATGGTCTTACGGAATCATCGTTCTTTATTTCGGCAGCCAACTCAAAGTCTCCTTCGTCCGAGTCCACCTCTGGTTCTCTATTTTGACCGTGTGACGGCCCGTGTCTCTTCTTTTTGGTTAGTTTCTTCTTTCTCTGTGCCATTTTCCAATTTTAGATGTCTTCGTAGCTTAGTGACGGAACAGATATCTCGCCAGTAAGGCTTAATTCGGAGATTCTCACTATTTATTTCCACAACAATTCAGGACAAGACAACCAAATAGAAGGGAGCCATTTTGAAACACGTGTGAAATATGGCGCACATGACTGACGTATACCGTCGCTGAGCATGACATCATGACTAGTTTTCCATCGGATCGTATCGAGGGCAGAAGTGATAATGTAGTTATGTAGAGATTTCAGATCGGTGCATGCCATTTTCCTTCTCGTGTGCTGTACCCGATGTTAAGACCGCGCTCACTCAACAGAGACAGAGTTGCCGTACAGTAGCAACACAGCTAAATGTACAAGCTAACAGAATCAGCGTTTGCTGGCTAGCCATCAACTTCATCGAGGAAAGAGGAAGGAACTTGGAATATCGACCTCCAGTCCCCCCCCCAGGTTGAAAACTAACTTGCTAACTAGCTAGGTAACACCACAGCCTAGAGGTGACTATAGGTTTAATGGCATAATAACATAATTTGTATTTGTCAGCTCGATCGGCAGTATTGTGACATTCATTCTAAATCTGACACTTGTGGATTCGGCTAGCTTTGGTAGAGTTGAGCGTGGCTGATTTTGACTGTTGTTTAGCTTCACAAATGTAACATACTGTGACGTTAATGTTGTAGACCTTATGTTTACCCTGTGAACATTAACATTAAATCTACTTCTTAGCTCACGGCGCTTGCCAACACTTACGATAGCCACCCAAGACACACCTCTCATGCAGCATATTTAGCGTGTCATTAATTGAATCGATGTTTGCCATGCTAGGCCTGTACAGAAATGTAGTCTCAAAATGTAGTCTCTCCACTAGATGATTGTTATAGTTAATCTTCTAGTAGGAGGAGGTACACCCAAAATAGCATAATGTGTGTGCATGGAGCCTTAACAAGTGTGTTGTCTATCTGCAGATGAGAGACAAGTCGCCTTTGGCCGCAGGACCTGCTAAACGTTCAATGACACTATGATTTGTGATGTCAGCGGGTAGTGTTTGATGCAGGATGCTTCAGATACCTTTTGTAAGCCTGGACAGGGACAGAGACCGGCCTCTTATACGGTTACAGTTCACCCACTTTGCTGTAGCCACGGTAAGCCTGCCACTTATTGGCTTCATCGGATGTGTCGCCACCTCACTCATCTCACACTTCAATGACTCCACCTACACTCACTGCCAGGTGCCCAACTACCTCCCATCCATCAGTGCGGCAATCAGCCTAACACCAGAGCGCTATGTGTGGAGGTTCTGTATCGGCTTGCACTCAGCGCCGCGATTCTTGCTGGCGTTCGCCTACTTCTCCTTCTACAGGGGAAAGTTTGTGAGACTCCCAGAGCTGCTTCTCACCGGCCTGACACTGCTGGCCTCGCTCAGTGAGAACGTGGGCCTGCTGCTGCTTACCTACGTGTCCTCAACGGAGACCTACTCCCTGCACAAAAACGGCTTTATCGTCTTCATTGGGAGCTCCATCCTCCACATGGTCTGCACATGCAGGCTGTGGCAGGTGATCAAGAGGTCAGGCTTCGAGGAGAGGAAGTCCTTCCGATACAAGTGGCGCATCTTCCTCTTCAACATCTTCTTCTGCGTCTGCGCTGGCTACTTTTTCAGGCGCCATAACAAGTACTGTGAGCCGGGCATCTACACCCTGTTTGCTTTCTCCGAGTACTTGGTGGTCCTCTCCAACATGGCATTCCACATGACTGCTTACTGGGACTTTGGGAACAAGGAAGTGATGGTTGCCATGCCCCCAGAGGGCAAACGCTTCTGATTGGCTGTGGACTCTAGGTATTGAAAGCTGAAATATAAGGTTAACTTGATACGTAAGTTGCTTCTGAAGGCCTGAATCAAAGCATTTGCCTCATCTTCTCTACCTACCCTACCGACACTACATTTTGTGCTAGGCTATTTGATGCTTCACAGATGTGACTACTGTGGCCAATTTGTGTCAACATGATGTGTGCTGTGTGCAAAGTGATATGCTAGCTATATAAATATATAATGTTTTTCAATTTGTGTACACAGTGGAATGTGTCCTAAAGTTTACTCAGATGCTGGTAGAGGTGGTATCATGTTGTCATTTGACGCAGAGAATTCCTGTCTGTGATATAATGCCTTGCTTGTGTAGGACTGGATGTTGTACCCATAAAATGACATGTGAAATCAAAGGATGATGATGATAAAGACAACAGTTATGATGGTGGTGTGACCTACTAAAAACTGTCCTGAACCAAAGTTTGATATTTCATATCCTCTGACAAGACAAGGTATTGAAAATGCCATATAGCACAATTTATTGGTCTTTGTTCAAATCAAAATGATTTTAATTAGTTTGATCCTATGTACACCTGCGATATATATATATATATAATGTTTTTTGTGCTTAATGTGTATTGTAACTCAGGTAAATGTCATTTCAAATTGTATTTGAATTTTGTAGCTAATTTGTACTGAAGTAGTCTTTTTATTTCTTGATGGTAAAACAGCTTTGATAACAGCTTTTCAAATGATTGAATTGAATAAATGTCTGTTGCCATTGTCAACCTTATATTTTTACTGATGTCTTGAAATTAAACAGTTTGTCCACACAGTGGCAGTCAAGAGTTTGGGAATGAAAAAGTACTTCACTGAAAAAAAGACCAACAGCTTAATGGCTGGCTCGAGACCTAATCGTGGTATCAGCGATTTCATCACTAGTAGTTTTTGAAGGATAGCCTACATCTTGGAGCCACATCTACATAGCCTTCATCTTGGAGGCTGCAGCATAAATACAAAGGCCCTCCTTAAGGTAATGCCATTCAATCTGTTAAGGCAATGCCATTCAATCTGTGATTACAAACTAATTTAGTTTCAGAGCTATATGAAATATGAAAGGTAGTTTGTCCTTTCATGGATTGTACACTTATTCAGCAGGCCAGACCAGAGTTTCCAAATGGCACAAACTGAAGAATATGAGTACAATCTGTCTCCCACCTGATGATGACTCTTTGAGTCACACCTCATGACTGCTCAGATGAGAGTAGCAGTGATGATGAGAGAAGTCTCTCCGAGAGAGAGATAGACTCCTGACGGGCAGCCGTCCAACCACATGCTCATTGTACCCCTACCTATGAGCCTACTTCAGTCCATCAACCCAACTATCACACCAGCTAACACACGTGATCAATGCTTCGTTAACCTCTGGCACATTTCCAACAGCATTCAAAATGGCCCGGGTAACACCATTACTTAAGAAAACTTCTCTCAACCCTGCTCAAGTTGAGAACTACTGTCCTGCTTTACTCCTACCTTTCCTATCCAAAGGTATCGAACAAGCAGTCTCCAAACAGGTCTCTGAATTCCTCTCACCGAACAACCTTCTGGATCTAAATCAATCTGGGTTCAAGAGGGGCCACTCAACCGAAACGGCTCTGCTGTCTGTAATAGAAGCCTTAAAGGAACCCAAGGCGACCGCTCGGTCAAGTCATTCTACTTGACTTATCAGCTGCCTTTGACACTATTAATCACAGCATCCTTTCACTCTATACTATTAAACATGGGAAACTCCAGTTTTGCTCTCTCCTGGTTTGAATCTTACCTCACAGAATGCTCGTTTAACGTATCATGGCTTGGACATCTGTCCGCACCTCACTATCTCACCACAGGGGTCCCCCAGGGCTCAGTGCTGGGCCCTCTTCTCTTTGCTATCTGCACCACCTCTTTGGGACAGATTATCTGTTCGCATGGCTTCCCATACCACTGCTATGCAGACGACACACAGCTCTATATGTCCTTTCCACCGGATGACCCCTTGGTCTCGGCATGGATCTTGGATTGCCTCTCAGACATATCTACATGGATGAAGGCAAACCACCTCCAGCTAAACCTCTCAAAAACCAAACTGCTGGTCCTCCCAGCTAAACCTACTATACATCATGACATCAACATCAAAATTGACTCCCTGTCTGTTATACCTACAGGGCTGCAAGAAATGTAGGAGTCGTTCTCGACAACCAACTAGCCGTTTCACACTCTACAACATATGGAAAATCAAGACTTACTTGACTCAGGATGCTACCCAGCTTCTGGTACAGGCAATAGTCATCTCATGACTCGACTACTGTAACGCCTTCCTGACCGGTCTCCCAGCCTGCACAGTGAAACCCCTTCAGATGATCCAGACCAGAACGCGGCAGTGCGCCTGGTCTACAAACAACCCAAAAGGGCACAAGTTACCCCGCTGCTCATCCAGCTACACTGGCTACCTATGGCCGCCCACATCAGATTCAAGTCTCTAATGCTTGCCTACAAAGTAGTCTCTGGTTCTGCTCCCACCTACTTGAATGCCCTCATACAGGCACATGCTAATTCCCGACCGCTGCGCTCCTGAGACTTACGACGTCTAGCTCTGCCAGCCGGTACGCTCAGGTCAATCCAAACTTTTTTCATTTGTTGTTCCTTGTTGGTGGAACGCACTACCAGTTCCTACTAGAGCAGGGACATCCCTCTCCATCTTCAAAAAACTCCTGAAGACCCAGCTCTTCAGAGAATATCTGCTCTCGTAACACTACTTACAATTGTTTACCATGTTGTAAGTCGCTTTGGCTAAAAAAACGTCTGCCAAATGTAATGTAATGTAATGTAATGTAATGAGTCAGTGTGGAGATTCAACAGATTCAGATGGAGAATCTTTTTAATTCATTCAAATAAATAATTCGTTTGAGCAGATCTTCTATTTGAGCCTAATATTACAGCTTTATGACAATTTTGAAAAATTGACATTTAAAGAGCCAAAAATTGGCGGCCATCTTGAATTTGAAGGTCCAAAATAGGTCAAATCAATAAATCTACATCATTCATGAATTTCTTGACCCAAATAGTCTCAGAAACCATGTGTAATGCAGCACCGTGGGCAAAACCATTAAAAAGTTAATATCCAGATTGGCTTACGGCAGCCATTTTAGGGCTCTCACAAAATGTCCCCACATTTTTGTGAGGGGCACCCCGGCTAATTTTTTTCTTTAACCTTTATAGATGACAAATCTAGTGAGAAACGAACCTTCGCCCTCCACGGTCACGGACCTGCTATAGATGACCCAACTATATAGTGTATATAAAGATATGTGTGTGTGTGTGTGTGTGTGTGATACCGCATATAGAAATGTGGTGGACAAGAAAATGTCTTGTCTTTATGTTGTAACTGACTTGATTGCTTAGAAAAACAACTTGGAACACTTTATTGAGTTTATGGCTTTGTTGAGGAGGTATAGGTAGGAGGTAGCTTCAACAAGTAATCGATCTGTAACAGTTATTACATAACCCTATGTTCTTTCCATGCTCTTAACTCCATGATATGAAAACAGCAGACAACACATGTGGCTCAAAAATACTTGTATATTTTCATTCAAAAGTATTCTAAGCTAAATCAGATCTTTAACTGACAAAGCCAAACTAAGCAGCAGTAGGAATGGTTCATTGTGCCCCAAGAGAAGTGAGTGTTTCAAGTGATTCATGACAGATTGACGTGATCTGCTGCAATCATATGAGAGTTAATGTTAATGTGGGTGGAAGCAATGGGCACAATTTGCTTATTTTACTGGCACAAAGGGTCAGCAACTGTAAATATGCATGTTTTAAATTATACAGCACAACTTGTAGTTTATTATTATAACTTACAGCAGATTATTTTGTGGATCCCTTGTCAATTAGTCATGGACCCGACTTTGGGAACCACTGCTTTACAATACTTAATATTGATACATATCTCATAGGATCAAGTGCTTTTCGAGCATAAACACTTGTGAGAAAATGGATCTACTTGTCCATATGATTTTTTTTGTTTCCTTTGGTGCTTGGCACTAAAGCTCCTGAACAACATGCTGATTATAGATTTATTGGATCAAACCAACTCATTCAGAGAAACAGGGATTCTCATTCTAGGTCAGAGAAAAAAACATAAAAAAAGTAATCAGTCCTTGAATATTCGGAGGGGGGGCAAAGCAAATACGCTTACCATGACTAACATACTGTCGGTGCGTCAGTGTTCTTAGCTTTCTTCGGTGAATTTCTTTCGAGGCATTTAGCGAAAAAATCCTCTTTCTGTCTCCCCTATGAAATGGGATTAGGAGACATCAACACAATTGTGATTTTTTTTCTTTCTCCAAATGAAGACAAATGAAGCACAACTCAAAGCATGTATGTACCACATTGTAAAACACCTCCCTTTCATTTTCATTTTCTTGTTTGTATGTCCTTTGTGTGACCCTGAATATAAAGCAGCAATCATTGGAGTGCTTAATGGTGTATCAGAACAAATGCATGGATGGGTAACTTTACATTTTACTCTTGCTTAGTTAAGCCAATTCAAATGAGTTCTTTAATTTCTTCCACAAAATTAATTGTTATCACAATTTGCATTACTTACAACAGAATGGTCTACATTGAAGTTAAGCTATTATATAGACATATTCCATCATTTCCAAACATATGTTGATTGTAAGAAGTTGTTTGTCAGCAGGGCTGTGTGTGTCTGTGTGTGTGTGTGTGTTTGCATGTGTGTTTTGTTTTCAGCTACACAGAGCACAGAGTCCAGAGATACATGGTATTTAAAGTACAAATCCAACCTTAAACTTCCCTACACCACATTTGTTATACAATTGATGCACCGACATTTTAACACTCGCTCACCATTTTTTTCCATGGTGGTTTTTAGGTTCCTGCCTTTGTGATAACAACATCCTTGACTCCCAATCCATTATGTAGTTATGTTCGTCTCTGAATTCAAAGCCATTGGCTTTTACTGGCTCGGTCACTCAGCCTTTAGGTTGATTAAAAGAGGCTGGGACAACTGACGTCTTCCAGATGTGCCCGGCAGCTGCTTGGATACAGCTGGGCAGCACATCAAAGCCTCATTGAGCTGCATTTCATAGCTCATTAAGGCAAGTCTTGAGTGATGGTCTTACATTTTGGTTTCTTTTTACTTTTGCATCCGGTGGTGGCAAAGGCGGAGAAGTTACTATTTATTATTTATTTGTTTACTTATTTGTTCAATGGTTTGTTGTCTGTATTTTGCAAATGTCTTCTCTGCGACTGTATGCCAGCTCAGTAAAATCGAACATTTATGATGGAAGCCTTTGATTTGAAATCTTGTCTCGCAGCCAATGGTTTCACATAAACTGGCCCAGTCTGCTCAATATTTTTATATTTTATTTTATATTTTTTATAAACCCTCACAGCACGGAACTGATGTATTCTTCTGAGACATTTCCCCCAAATTATAAGCAGTTGGCACAGGATTGGGATAAAACTAAATAAAATTGCCCCCAAACTGCCACCCCCTCCCAGTTCCAATGCCTTGATGCCAGACACATAATGCAATTAGACAGAGGAGCATAATGCCATCTTTCCAATCCTATTCTACATGCACCCCCCATTACTCTACAAAACCATGCATGAAATCACAGAGTATATTTGAGACCAACAAAATATGTCACCACCCCGGGACTCTCTTGCTTTTATCTATGATAAGGGACACTGTTGCCCGGGGTGTTAGCACAGGAGGGATGCATCTATTTTTCCCCACCTCTATAGGATCAGCTTTTGTTCTTAGCACAGGTTTAGTAGCTAAAGTCGATACGATTAGCACGTGTATGGGACAAAAGGTTGATCATTTTTGTTACCCTTTTGGTTTGTTGACGGGATTTCTTAGCCAAAGCTTGTATTAACTGAGCAGTGGCCTTGGCAAACGTTGCACACACAGGTAATTGGCTTAACTCTGGCAAGTGGAACATTTTCTGTTCACTGAGGGACACAGGTTTTAAAAACGACGCCTACCAAGAGTTCACTCTGCCTTGTGAAAACAGAGAGAGAGAGAGAGAGAAAGAGAGAGAGAGATTATAATGGTCATTTATAGTTTGACAGAACATCAAACTATCATACTTTGCTTGAACTGTTATTCTATTCTATGTGAGTACAGTAATTATTGCTGCACAATATCAACAATATTCTGGCCCTGTACCTTTATTATAACTTTATTGTACCTTGATTGTTGTAAGTCACTTTGGATAAAAGTGTCAACTAAATTACTAAATGTAATTGTAAATACATGAATAAACAAAGGTACACCACATGTGTATGTATATGACTGTCTACATGGGTTTGTGTGCACTTGGGTATTTATGCTCCCATTGACTGTAAGAAAAGGCTTACTACAATGGATATCTCAGAGGCATGTAATATTGGCCCGGTGAGCTGTTTCTTTGCCCATTTGGCTTACACCACAAACATGAACAGAATCATTGAGACATCAGCGAAGCCGCACAAAGCTGCAGATTGAGCACAACCCTGAGGGGCTTAACAGAGCAAAGCGCTCATAGATATCAATGACATCTGAGCATTTATACGCCATGATCTTATGTAAAGGCGCTCTATTTAAAATTCACGTCACACATTGTTTCCGATGGGAAGATGTGAGTTGGGTGGATATGAATATTTCCAGAGGCTGGAAATATGTTACACATGAAACGGACTGTTCTGCAAAGCACTTGGTCAAAAAAATATGTCTCTAATGAAAGTCATTAGGAAGGTAGATGTCAACATGTTCCGTGCTGGATTTTCTGATGAATACTACTCTGAGCTAAGCAGAGGCTTAATTTTAAGCTTGTGGGTGTGTGTGTGTGTGTGTGTATGGGGGGTGGGGGTAAATTAAAAGATTATTTAAGCTGTAGTGAGTCTAAGCTGTAAATGTGAGACTCTGAAACATTTCTCAGTCATATCCGTGTCAGTTTAATTATTAATCTGTGGCTCTTAAAAGCCAGGCCGCCAGCTCGTCTAACCTTTAAATAGGCCGTCCAATTAACATTAAGAGGCCACCATTTCAGCAAATCAGATAGGCCTGCTTACTGAGTAGACTTTCCGAGCTAGCCCATAAATTTCACCACAAACGCAAGAGAAGGCAAACAGTGGTCAGAGCAGAATTGTTGCCCCTGAAAATGTCCGCCACCCCTTCCTCATGAGAGCCACATATTAAGAGTCTGTCTGAGTCTGATAAATATAACTCAAGTAGGAATGCAGCAGCACTAGATACAGGGTTTATGTAATAACTTAATTGTAGTGAGGTGGTGGGGGTTAAGTTCAAGCTGGGCTCTGTAAAGCACCTTGAGACATCTTCATAAATTATGCTGCTATATACATTAAATTAAATTTGAGTTGTTATCAATCATTGTATATTTCACACAACATTTGTATTTAGTATTTTAGAAGACATCATATTCAATGTTACTTGAAGTGCAGGGAAGGTGTACATTTTAGTGCACAGTACATGCAATCTGAGAATTGACCCTTTTGACCTTGGAGTTTTGACACCTGTTCTACCAGCTGAGCCACAGACACATCAAAAATGGACATGAATCAACTGGCACCTGAGCATCTCTGTCAACACATAAAAGGAGGACAACCTCATAACCCATGAACTGGAATCCCACATGATTTGACTGGTTGCTTGAATGCCACGCTCCTTGCTAGTGCCAAGCGTCCAGATGTTGGTGACCCTGAGGACAGCAACTTGAAGGCTGGAAGGCCTGGGCTTCCACTGTGCCGCGAGCGTGACAGGGAAACTCCAGTATGCACAGATGGCTCAGGGTCCTCCAGGCATCTCCACAAGGTTCTTAGCTCGGGATGCACCCATGCACAAAATATATGGCTTCTGGTTGACAAAGGCCAGATGGAAAGCTATTATCAGTGAGATCATGATGGGAAACATGCAGTAGCCTGCTGTGCAAGCATTGCCCCTCTATTTCCTTGTTTTGATCATTTGTTCATTAATATCAATTCGCCACCACATTCTGCAATGCACTGTTTGCTTAGCAATGAATTCCTTACCATCTAATTATACAACATGGCCTTATATATTTGCACTTTCAGGGATACTTTCATAGATATTGCGACATAGGTAGTAAATCCCAAACAGCTTGAAGATTTGTAAGGCTTGCCTTTTGCTCATGCCATTTGCTGCATAAGGGGAACTAGGATTTTCTGTATTTTTGTGGAAAAACTGCATTGCACAGAGATTCGAGACTTTCAATTACTTCTTATATTCAGGCGGCAAAAAGGCAGTCCCTTCTTTAGCCCTCAGTCGTTAATCTCACGCCGAGTGCCAGTATTAAGGCGATAATCGCAGTACATGTGACAAAAGCGCAAAAAACTATCCCTGGAGTTGGTTTAAGAGGCAGGATAGGATTGCGCCCATGACAAAACCAGCGGAGATTGCGCGTCACCCGGGCCCAAATCTATGGAGTGTTCTGTTGTATTATCTTTTGCCTGGGAAGGCTCTCTCTTACACTAAAGGCTGCAGGTCTTCTTTGGGTACATTATGTTTATCCGTTGGCACCAAAAATGAGCTATTCAACAAACATCCCTTAAATACACTAAATGTGACAGACGCTGAGAAATATAGCGCCTCGGAGCTGAATTAACATTTCATGCATTGTGTCCTGACTTCAGTCGTTGCCTCAGAGTGCTACCAGAGTGCACGAGTTCTGTCGCTCATGCCCATGCTTTTAATTGCAAATTCATCAAGAATTCACAACGCTGTCACTCTCATTTTAACTCCCTCGGGGTCTTAAAGAGAATGTAAGAGACGAGTCATTGTGTGACATAAGATAAGTAGGGAGCCGCTTGGGATACAGATTCCGTTCCATCGCAGTGCGCGCCCGCTGGAGCGTTTTTGCGCGCTCTCTCTGTGGTTTTATGATCTCAGATGCAGTGTGGTCGAGAACCCGGAATACAAATTCATTATTAACTGCATTGTGAGGTCAAAACAGAGGTTATTTCATGACTGAATGGAATAGAATATGATATGTTTGCCTTGTTTTCGTTTTTGTATTAAGCAGATATTCATATTGGACAATATTTCCATTACCTTCCTGTTGTGATTTAACAGCCTACCTTTTGTTGACATTCTACAGCATAGGCCTACCACTGTAATTTCACATGTGCTGTCTGTAAACATTACAAGCCCTATCCAGAAGCAAACTTACTGCGAAATGGCCTATGACAGCAGTGTCTGGGATTTCACAGCTCAGCTCTGGGTGGAATATTGATTGGGGGTTCAAAAGACCACCAACCTCTACCGCTATACCCAATAACCTCATAGCAGAGACGTGTCTGTCAAAGGGGGGAGGGATGCTGTCTTTTAAAAGGGAATGTTATTGGCGCTAAGCATAGGAAGAGCGTTGTTTAAAAGAAATAAAGCTCTCCAACGGGAAATATGTCACTCGGTTAGTAAATATGTCTGGATATGAGTGACAGAATCGTTGGCAGTCATCTATCAAGCGGGACCATATGTTGCTTTGGGTGGGGAGGGAACGGGAGCTTACTGCAAAGCCTGCCTTATCCTCAGCATTACAGACTCCAAGAAAGGATTTACTCTTTAATTCTTGATTAGATAGAATTTCTCCCAAGAACCAAAGCATGGCGATGCACTGAACACTCGGACGAATGATGTGTAGGTATACCGACCTCCACACAAGTAGCCTACTGTAAACATTATCACCGGGCTCTGATGAGACTCATTAGACAGTAGCCTACGGATTATCAATCAGAAATTAATCCCGTTTCTTGTATCGGTTCCAACTGAGCTGCCACAGTTTGTTTTGCTCTGAGTGTGCAACAGAGGGCTTTATTTTTCTCCCACAGAGGTGAGCGGGGGTGGAGGGGAAGAGAGGGGCAGTTCTTCTCTCCACAGAGACACACACGCGCGCCTCGCAATTGCCTCTCCTAACTAGAACGTGCGCGGGCAACACAAGAAGGTTCTCGCTCACTTCTTTAGCTTGTTCACTCATGTGCTGCACACCCCCCTGCGCCTGCTGCCAGAGCGGAGGCTGTGACTGGCGCTTCGGCTGCATTGCATTCCCGGGCTGAGGACAGGAGGTAGTGGCTCGCGCCGCGCTGGCTCCTGGGGAGAGGATAGTCAGTACGCGCCGGCGGGATCTCGGATGAACACGGGCGTCCGTCGTTCTTCATTCCGCGCCCCCCTGACAGTCAGTCGTCAGCACTGCCTGCACTCATGACTTTACAGACTCTCCTGATCTATGGGCTCGGAATTACGCTGGCACTGGTGGCGTTGTTCACCTCACAAGGTAAGTCTCGAGCGGGCTTTAGAAGGCGCTTATCTCAAGTGCAGCTGGCTGTGTGTGTGACAACATGAGTGCAAGTTTGTGCGAAACAAACTGTTGTCAGTTGGGTATATCTTTATATATCTTTGTAAAAGCTCAGTGTATTTTGGTTTGAGTAAAAACTGTGTAAGAGAGATGAGCTGAGGTTGCTGTAGTTTGTGTACTTATTAGAGTAGGCTTTTTGATATTTCAGTCTGTTGATGAAATTTAAATTAAAACATAATTGAGGTTTCATAAAATTAAATGAAACCTCTCAGCTCTATCAATTTGCTGGGGGGGAAATGCAAACCCAAATCTGTCAATAGCCTACTATGTTCACAGCAGTATAATGACATAGTCTGCTCCTCCATCATTCTCATATTTATCTTTTTTGTACATCCAAACTTGGGGGGCTGTTATTTTCATATTATATAAATACCACCCAATTAAGTTTGTGGATCTTTACTGCCACTTACAATTACATGGATAGTATGGTGTCAAGCAAAGAATGGACAGATCTTATTGAAGAAAAATACATTGATCACAACAAAAGACCATTCATTGGTGGACCTTTCATGTGAACTGCATGGTTGGAGTCACATTAATCAAATGACATATTGATATAAGTGCTGTCCTGGGGCTTGTGAATTATTGGAGAAACAAATGTCATCACACTCGGTTTTGACTGCAGAGGAGAGTGAGTTCATCGATCACTCACAAATGGCTTGGATCATTGTGTTCTTATTATAGGGCTCCTGTTCAGAATGTAATCTTCAGGGGAGATGCTCTCTAATGGCTTTTCATCAAATCCATGCATGTTTGTGCTCACTGTTGTGGAGCATTTCAAGAAAACTGGTTTATCTCACTGCATCATTAACTAGGACCATGGTTGCCTCATCAACGAAAATCCAACACGGTCGGTCAGGAAGTGAGTGGTATGAAAAGTGTTCTGGTTGTGTTTAGGGTGTCTATATAACAGTACAATGTCCAGGGTTTCCTATGGTACTCTGTATAATGTTTAGGGCTCTGCATTGATTTCAGCACATTTTTTCTTTCCTGTTTTTGCCTTGCATTTTATAAGAGCATTTGATAAGGATTACGTATCTCTGAAAAGCCCTATGCGAGCTTTTGGGTTGGCTATTTAAGAGAGCACCAGCCAATGTGCCTTGGCTTCCCTGCAGCAGAGAACCCTAGGTTGTGTGTGTGCGTGTGTGTGTGTGTGTGTGTGTATGGTGTGAGTGTGTGTGTGTGTGTGTGTGTGTGTGTGTGTGTGTGTGTGTGTGTGTATGTGTGTGCGTGAGTGTGTGTGTATGGTGTGAGTGTGTGTGTATGGTGTGAGTGTGTGTGTATGTGTGTGTGTGTGTGTGTGTGTGTGTGTGTGTGTGTGTGTGTGTGTGTGTGTGTAAGCAAAACACAGCCACCATGCCAACCTGGAAGATCATAGGCATCTCCCACCTCACATGACAGGATTTCCCCGGGTCACTGTAAGGTATATGGGGGTCCAGATTTGCGTCCAATCCCTTTAGACCTCTAATGGATTAATTCTGTTTAATCCGTTGGAGTCGCACGTCGAAGTGGTCGGCCTTCACCTGGATGGACACGTAGAGGGCGAGGCCGTCTCTGGGCCAAATCAGAAAAAGACCTGGCCAAGTGTCAGACACGTTCTTGGGTGTGGGGATGATCACTACTCGGGAGGAGGATCAGTGTAGCAATTGACATTTGGAATGGTGTGACTGGGCTTTCTTGGGTGTGGAGATTAACCTCATAGGCCAATCGGAGGTGATTGTTGTGGGAAGGAGCATTTGTAAAGTATAATTATAAGTATATCCCGTGAGGTAAAATTTGTTTTCTGCATTTATCCCAATCTGTGAATTAGTGAAACACACTCAGCACACAGTGAACACACAGTGCGGTGAAGCACACACTAATCCCGGCGCAGTGAGCTGCCTGCAACAACAGCGGCGCTCGGGGAGCAGTGAGGGGTTAGGTGCCTTGCTCTAGGGCCCTTCAGCCGTGCCTACGGGTCAGGGTTCAAACCGGCAACCCTCCGGTTACAAGTCCGAAGCGCTAACCAGTAGGCCACGGCTGCCCCTCATGATATTGGAATGGTGTAGGG
The DNA here is from genome assembly GCF_017589495.1 of Alosa alosa. Taxonomy (NCBI): domain Eukaryota; kingdom Metazoa; phylum Chordata; class Actinopteri; order Clupeiformes; family Clupeidae; genus Alosa; species Alosa alosa. The sequence goes on along the minus strand of NC_063200.1, from coordinate 21,007,955 downwards.
CCTCACGTAGTGGCTTATTTTGCTAGCAGTCAGGCTCGAAGGCCTACAAAGTCCCGGATATTACCAAAGGATTTACAAATGAGAATCTATTTTTGCAGAACATCTAAACAACATTGGTGTCCTTAAGGACCCGGGCCACTTTGGGGGAATGCATGACAACACTAGAGGATTGCTTCTAGGGTCACAAAAAATCTTTTTTTGGATGCTCTGTATTTTCTGTGGGTTGCTCATGGTTGCTGCAGTGACATTCACTGTACTGTGGTAACCTCTAGTTGCCGTTTCGGAAGTGTCCTAAATAAAATACTAGGCTGCATCTTCAGTGGATTGTATCTTTTAATAAATTAGGATATTTTGGTGGTTGATCATTCATATTTAATTAACAGCAATTGGCTGTTAAATATGTCTTGAATTTAGATTTTGCAAGTGGTTGTGTAAGTGACATCTTTTCATGAGAAAGAAAAGTCCAAATAGGGTTATTGAGATTTTGGTCTGGTCAACATATAGGATCATGGTTTATAGCACAATATATATAATGTCATCGTGTTCCAAAGCTTCTTACAGCCAATAAGTAAAATCCACAAAAATTCTCTAGGCACATCATTCCTACACACAGTTGCATTATTGCAGCCAAAATAGCTTTTCTTTTCAAACTCTGTTCTGTGTTAAAGTTGCCTTCAAAATTGTGCTTCGGTAGAAGCAGAGGTGAAGTGTGTATTTTTTGTGTGTATTTTCAAGTGATTAAGTGTATTTGTTATGGTTGCTGCTTGTCATGTCCACCGTGAGCGAAGGGCTCTGGCACTAATTCATCATCCGGGGGGCAGATGGTTGGGGCAGACAATCATCTGCCAGAAGACGCTAAATGTAGATATGATGACTCTCAGGCAGGCTCCATCACACCCCAGCCAAACCACAGGATGTGTGTGTGTGGGGGGGAGGGAGCCTTGTGGACTCACAGAAAGCAAAAACATTCATCCAGTGTACGTGGAGGGATCTGGTCTGATCCGCTGACATCTGTTAATTAGGCTCTTTCTTTGCTCAGTCCAAAATTAATTGGTAATTATTTCAGTACTACCCAGCATACCGTATATGTATACATGTGTATATATGTTTGTTTATTCTCAGACATACAGTCATCATTTTGCTTGTTCTGCACAGTGCTGTTGATTTGAGAGAGGGGAAAGCAGTATAATGCCAGATTTATGTTCTTGCTGCAGTGTTGGCTGGCAGCCTTCAAGCCTTCCTTGATGTGCAAGTGAAGTCCATGAGTTATTCTGTGTGCTTTCCCTGTTCTGTGATCAAGTGTATGCACCATGAGTTGCCATGTCTTCAGGGGAAAGGAGAAGTGAATGCACAATGACTCTCAGAGGTGCCCGCTATACTTCCAAGAGACTAGGGCAGTGACTGCTATTGAAATGGCTGTATCCTGTTTTACTTTCATTTTTTTCCTGTAGTTGTATGTGTGTCTCTCTCTCTCTCTCTCTCTCTCTCTCTCTCACACATTTTACATATTTTTGTTTCTTTTGTTTTGTTTATTTTGTTTATGAATTTCTCCTTCAATGTTTCCTTAGAATGTTTATACACACCTGTTTCCTTAGAATGTTTATACACACCTGTCTCTCATTCTCTCTCTCTATTGTACTTCAGTCAATCATCACGTCTTGCCCTCTTCATCTCTTTTCTCTCTCTCTCTCTCTCTCTCTCATAGCACATGGTCTGCAATGCTATGGCTGCAACATCATCCACGGGCAGCGGTACGTGGACATTGGCTGCGCCAACCCAGAAGTTATCACCTGCACACACTCCCACAAGGGCTTCAAGCACCGCTTCTGCATCAAGACAGAGAGCAGTGAGTAGTAGCACAGTACAGTGTATCTCTCCAAACCACACCCTCACTAAGGGACATTACACACACTTATTTAAAGATAACTATGACCTCACATTGTGTCAATCACGTTTACACACTGACTCTATCATGAAAGTCTACGGAGCAAGTTGCCAGTGAATGAGATTCCCTGCAGAAGAGTTAAAACATTCTTTTAAGAACATACAAAAAATGCGGACTTGATGTGACAAAGCCTTGGGGCACAAGGGCTTCTGCATTCAGTACACCTCACTTCTCTCACCCTCACCAGTCACTCACCCGCTAATTTAGAGGTTCAAAGACCACATCTGCATCAAGAAAGGGAGTGGTGAATCTGGATAAAACACCTTACCCAACCACAGAATCACTCCATCCCTGCAGTCAGGAAGGTTTCGGAACAGCTGTGAAATGGTACTCCACCCTTTCTGTGAATCAGGAGGTTCATCCATCTTAATAAGGATGATGATCTGTAACAGCATGTCTGGGAGGCAGGATATCAAATCTCAAACCAAGACAATAAGTGTTTGAAGATGGAACATGTTCTGCTAAATGGAATAAGAAATCATTATTGCCTTCTTGGCTTGAGGTTGTGGTAGTTAGCTAATCTGCTGTGTTAGGTAACAGATTGGGCGATGTGATATGATATGATTCTTGAGATTTTTCCTTTACTCACTCTAAGCTTTTCTTGAGGAAGCCATAGGATGGTAGTTCAGATATTTTCCTCGATGTAGAGGACAACAAACAATGCAGAAATAGTGGTGGCACAGCAAAAGCTTGTTGGATTTGTAGCTAGGTTATCAGTGAATGCACGGATCAAAGAGAAGCCAAGTCCTCCTGAGAGCGACGGTGTCAATCACAGCTTCTGAAATCCCGGTTTGACCTTTCCTGGCTCCTCCGCTCAAGCTCTCATCTGTGGTCACTAAGGGGCCGGTGTCTGGGTATTAATTCCCCCACAAGCGAATCTGCACTGACCCAAATCCATCGCCCAGGCGAAATCTTTTATCTGCCCCCAACCCCCAACACCCCCCCCCACACACACACTCGGCCTTCAGAACATACGCTAGTGTTATATCCTGGCTCAGAATGACCACCAACTTAACTTTTAACATGATAATGTGGATTAAGTAGAACTTTGTTACATGACTCAGGGAGATAGCGTGGTGGGGCGCCGGGGTGGCGGTTTGGGATCAAGGGCTCAAATAAATCCTTTCAGGGCTCCAGTGGCCAACCGCAATGGAAAATGATGAATCACTGAAAATAATTTACCTTTTTTATCAGAGTTGCAGTCTGGTAATTATTACCGACAGCTGGACATAGCTTATGAAGTCCGTGCGAATGTTTGAACTTGCAGTATCAGGCATTTATAGTCAGTTGGTGACTCACTCACATCAGGACCACACATCTTGCTGTCAGCTTTACCTCTGTAGCCGACTGCCGAGGCTGTTGCTTCTTATGAGGAGTGAGGGACGTCTGGTGATGTGCACGTAACTCCACATCACTCTCTCTGACACTTGAGTGGAGGGGCCTGATGATGCGACAATTTCATTTTTTTTTTTATTTATTTATATTTTATATCCTGACAGCTCAGGAAACAGAATGGGGTCAGAGCTTGGTATGAGTGTGTGTTCGCGTAGGCTATACAAAATATTATAATATGTATGTGTGTGTGTGTGTGTGTGTATGTGTGTTTTGTGTTTGTATTCCTCTAGTGTGTGTATTTATGTGTCTTTGTGCATGTGTGTATATTTGCACAATTGTATGATGCGTAGCATAACAAGCTCTTTATTAAAATGTGGTTACTGCATTGATGTTTTAATCATTGTTAATCCAAATAAAATAATCTGTAAGACACTGCAAGAAAATTAAATTATGTTTTCTGTTGTAGTTGTTGTTCACCCATTGCCTAAATCACACACTGAGATGCAACACACTGCATCACTACAGTATACATGGAGATGCGACACAGACCTGTCCTTTTAAAAACAACGTCTTGAGGGAGCCGCCCGAACCTTGCTCCTTAATCCCCCCCCGGCCGTCCTCGGCCCTGCCAGCTGCTGTTGTGTAACCGGTTTAGTGGCCCATTCCCCTTTGCCCTGTGTGCGTACGGGAGTGCCTTTCGGCCGGCTCCTTGGCTCCACTGGAGAGCACGGGTCCTCCTGCTGTCATTCATGGAGTGATAATGCGAGGCTTATCACACGCTCAAGGCACCAGCCACTCCACACGTGCTGCTTAAGCATTTGAAGTGCGCTTAATCTTAAGTGGTGAGAGAGATAATGTGAAGGTTATTTTTTAGTAAATATTTTTTTTTTCACTAAATGCTCTTGGAATAGAAAAATCATGTGGACCACTATGTCTTGTGTGTAGGCTATGTGCGTGTTTATTGTTTATAGGATCCCCATTAGCTGGGTGTGTGAGAGAGAGAGAGAGAGAGAGAGAGAGAGAGAGAGAAAACTGTTACCCAGTAAAAGCCTGTGCTAGTGATTAATAGATGCAGGAATCAATTCAGTCCATTACTTGAGCTAAAGACATTTTAAATGCACATGGTATAGGGCTTTCTCCTCCAATCATGTGTCAATGCCTTTTCTAATGCAGATATGCAGAGTTGATATTGTTCGATCAATCCATCAGTGTCTCATTTCCCTCCTACCTGTCAACCGTTGAGTAAACAGAGGTGCGTTTATGTCATTGCAGCGGCGCTTGGCATCGTCCTGACAAGCGGCTGTGCTACATCTCGACACTGTCAGCAACAGGAGCTGCCTGGGGTTCGGATCCATTGCTGCGATTCGGATCTGTGCAACAGCTCCTCCTGCTGGCGAGCAAATGGACTACATTATGTCTGTGCGATACTCAGCTTGCTGCTGTTATGGCTGCGGTTATAATGTGATGCCTGAAAATATGGACTTGACATTACGTCATTTCTTTGTGTTGCACCAAGCAGAAGTTTGTTCGAAATTTTAAGATGACGATAATGACTTGCATGACCTATTCAAGGTGTTTTTTTTTTCACAAAATAATTTAGATACAGTTGATTGTGATAAATGCAGTGATAAAATTCAAAGGATAGGTTATATTATTACAACTATTACCACCAGTTAATTTCAGTCATTTCATATGTTAATAGTCATAGTTTGTTTCCAGAGAATAACACCCAAGAGCCTATGAGCGCTCCAAATGTAAATATTCTGTATCAAAGAGTATTGATTTTCTTGAAGACTTTATTTATTATCTATTTATTTATTTTATTATTTTGTATATATTGACCATCAATTGCACTTCATTGTTAAAGACATACATCGCAAAAGATGTAGTGCTTTGTTTAATGGCAAACTCTTGAGTCAGTGTGGGTTCTCATTGGGCACATTCTTGTTTTGTTACAGTATGCTTACTGCAGAGCAAGTGCTGGAGATGTATGACTTTGCATGTGTTTTATTTGTAATGACCAGAGTTTATATGTCAACACAGTGCAGTGAGGTGATATTTTACTAAGTGTATTAAAGGATTTTAAAAGTAACAGGATTAAGTGTTTGTGTGCAACATTGAATGAAAATGATAGGGTTCTCTATTGATGCCTATATACCTTTGCTGCCATGTCCCAAATCAGTCTTGAGTCTTACTCAAAAGGTTATCAGAGAATATACATTTTATTTAATTTTCTTTTTGTCCTTGATTAGAACTTCTCTCAGCCAATCACAAATGAGGGATGAAACTGCATAATATTAAATATAGCTTACATATATTTGTATGTAACCAGAGCTGAGTGCTCACCATGCAGCCATGACCGTTGATAGTTATAGAACTCACAGTGGATCTGTTCCTGAGTCAGTGTCTCTGTACTCCCACTGAAAAATCACATCCTCTTCCTCTCGCTGTGGTGAAAGAAACAACAGGAAGTGTGAATTTCCTTTCATACAATATGTACAGCAGAAATCTGAATGCCCTTTAAACAGTATTTCTATGTGTACTCAACATTTCTGCATTTGGGTTTCTAACCAGCTGAGCAAAGGACTGAAATAGTGATATGCTTCCCTCATACAAAACTAGACCTAGACCTACATAATGTGGCTAATAAAAGATGTGTCTGTCTATCTGTATCTTTTCCGTTGTTTTATGTATTGTCCGCCAGTCATTGTCAGAGAATAAGTCCCGAACAGCACCCCGATACAAAGCTATACTGTATGCCAGCAAATTCCCCTTGTCCAAAAGAGAACACATATTTTAGTCCTTGTCCAATGGTTGATCATTTTATCATCTTCAATAACTACAAGAGGAAAGTATTCAGTTAATGACAGACTAGAGATTAGTATATCCTGTGATATTGTTGTGACTGGAACAAAATGTACTGCATGAAGCGAAGATGATGGGTCACATCTTTTTTTTTTGTGCTTTTTTTTTAAATATAGGTTGAATGCCGAAGCCTCAGATGAGTGTAAATGTGAATTCATCACACTCTATGTCAGTTCTTTCCATAAGTAGAAGATTAATGTGTTATGCAAATCTATTGGTTATTCCTGTCAGTTCAATAATTGTGCAGCTCAGTGAAATATCTAGTAACTGCTAGCATTGAGTTGGTGAACTAACTGACCTCAATGTAAGTTCTCAAGTGAAAATGAATTGATTTATGACACTTTGTGAAAATGTCATCATACTCATAATCATGCTTAATATTCGAGCATTGAACAGGTCAGATATTAAGTGATTTGGGATTGCTATCATTCGAATCACAGCATCTTTGTTTGTTAGTCTATTGTCTCCCAACCAAGGATTCAAGATTCAAGTATTATTTGTTTGTTACATACAGAGATACTATTTTGAAACATGTAGTAAGATGACATACTGTAGTTGCTCAACATCTTCCTGTGCAGAGGTGTCCTGAGGGATCACCAACTATTTATAAAGACAAAGAAAGAAAGATGAAAAAGATTTGCGTGTTTCTGTCTGTCTTTCTGTTTTAGCCATGTGGCTACAGAGGCACTTACCTGACATCAGCAGTTTGAACAGTCAGGGTTCAACAGTAACAGACATTGTCAGGGTGTGAAATGTCTTAATGTTTCTAGGCCCTTATTTGTACTCTTCTGGGTGAAGATGTCCTGCAGGGCAAGGAGAAGCACTCTGATGGGGCATCTGCAGAGCGTACCACTCTGCTGGGCACTGCGATCCCAAGCTCTGCAATTTCCACACCAGGCGATGCTACCTTCTAGAACACTCTCCAAACCTGAAGAATGGGAGGCCTTCAAGATAGATGTAGATACCTTGGATTTCCACAGCCGACAACGGAAGAAGTCTTTCTCTGGATTTCTTTAGAGTGTGTTGGATGTTGACAGTCCACATGAGGTCATCGGTAATGTGTACACTGAGGTATTTAAAGCTTGCAACCCTCACCACAGACTGTCCTCTGATCTTTAGAGGAGTGTAACTGCTGCTCTGCTAAATAGTCCACCACTGGTGGACTATCAGTGTCAAGTTAGACTGGCACCACTGTGGCACTTCTTCAACCTGACTCAGGTAGGCCTGGGGAGTATTCCAAGTACAAGTGACAAACATGGCTAAGTTAGTGGTAAACTTCCTACAAGAGTCATATGGCATTGTTTTGTTAGGAGAATGAAGCCAAACAGCTCTTCTATTAGGAGGTTTACCACCTACTCTGAGTTAACTTACCCAAGTTTATCACAAAACTACATACTTGGAATACCCCTCTGTTCATTGTTGTTGTTGACACTTACTGGATCTGCACCTTGCTATTTTAATTCCATAATTCAGTTTTATATGGAGCGAAATTTGTCTCAATAATATTTGTATATGTGCAGAGGGGGATTTGCATGTGTGTTTTGATATCTACAAATGAAAAAATCCTATTTGTAACTCATATATTGATTTTTACAAATATAGATGTGCATTTGTAAATAAAATGCCATTTGTAAAACCGAAAACTTAATTTGTGAAATGTGATACTGCATTTGTGGATCACCAGCACACGCATTCTTCGCTTTCCAAAGTTACGTGTTCTTCGCATGAAAGTTGCACAAATCCACAAGTAAAAAAATCATATTTGTAACTTGTAAATTGTTTTTCACAATTGTAGATGTGTATTTGTAAATTAAATGGCATTTGTAAAACTGAAAATTGCCTTTGTGAAATCTAATTTTGCATTTGTGGATCACCAGCACACACAGTTTTCGTTTTCGCATTTGTGGATCAGCACACGTGTTTTTGAGACAATCTTTGCGGCAGAGGAGCCATACAAATATTATTGAGACAAGTTTAGCTCCATAGTTTTACATCCCCTCTCGCCCATTTACATCCCCTCTCGCCCATTGCAGCCCTCTGCTGAGTGTCTGCAGTGTCGACCATCCATTAACAATAAGAGGTTACAATCAAGACTCTTTTCCTCGATGATTCCTTGTTGGTGGAATGAGTTGCTTAGTGTTCTGCGTTTTTGTAGTGGTTTTGGGACTTTCAAAAATTGTTTAAAGACTTATCTCACCTTACACCTATTTAGTTCCCAAACTTTTCCATGACAAGGCCCCCCATATACCATCAGGTTCGAGCCAAGGCCCCCATGCAAGATTTGTTATTACAGCGATAATAGGCTACTATGACAAAGTTAAGCAATAAATAAATAAACCATCTAAATAAAAATTAACACACAAAAACATGTAGTGCTATTTTATAACAATATCCATAATAATTTTGATATATTTTTATAGTTTTTCTTTCATTTTATTTTCTCCTCCAACTTGCTGCAGCCCCCCTGCCACTTCAAACTGGTGTATGGTGAGTGTTCTGGCGCATCATTTCTGTCGTTTATCACCCAGGTGGGTGCCACACATTGCTAGTGGAATTCCACTTCACTGTAAAGCGCTTTGGGTGCCTTAATAAAGTGCAGTATAAATGCAAGATCTTGTTATTGTTGTCTGTTAACAACTCCTTGTCATCATCATCAAGTAGTGTGTATCTTGCGGTTATGGAAATGTCATGCACTATATGAATACATGCCATACATCTGTAACATTAACTTGATATTGGTGATACCTTACAAATTAGCTGGGTTAAATTTTAGCCTTTGGCTCCGAATCCCTTTCCTTCATTCTTTAAACAACAGAAGCGGAGCACACTCACGCTGCTTGCACGCATAGGTGTAGCCAATGATCTTTGTGAAAGTTCTGTTGCCATTCTGTGTTTGTCCTATACGGTTCAAGCATGATTGTTCAAGGACTGAAAAACAATTGCTTTAGCTCACGGGCAATAGAGCTGAAAATCTTGTGGCATGCATGCCATGCAATAGGACTGTGCATTAACTGGCGAAAAACAAAACCTTTTTTTGTCAGATCATGGAGAGATTTCAGATGTGCAATAACTATAAAAGGTGTCTTCATAAACTGGTGTTGGTGATTGCTATTGAAATGTTAAAACCGAATTGTCCACTAAAATCAGAATAAACAACCTCTGAATTCTTAATGGTGGGTAATGCTAAGAAGCGTGACCTAAATTATTAATTGCACAAAAAGATTGCTTTTTTGTTTTAAAAAAAATTGATTTGATTCCCCATGCAAACTTTAAAATGAAGAAACGGAACAAAAATGTTAGTGTTGCATATTGATATTGAAGTATTGAAGAATCAGATGAAAATACAGTTGCTTAATATATAAAGTCTTATAGGCCTGCATAGTACTGATAATTTAAATGTAAAAATCACATAGGCCTTTATTCATCCATGTGATTTCGGGTCCTTCAGGTAGCCCTCATTCCCAAAAAGGTTGGAGTCCACTGCTGTAAAGGATCATACATCACAATATCTATATAAATGATGAAGAAGAAAAAGGGCTGGAATTCACTGCATTTCACAATGGATTTGAAACATAGCCTAGGCCTAGTGCATATAGAGTTTTAGCTGTCTCTTAAAAATCTACAAATATGTATTTTTAAATGAGCAAAGATATACCTTATTCAAGAAATAGCAGATTTATTTAGAATGCATATTTCTGTATATGTTTATGCTTTAACGCATGATAAAAATAAAAAAAAGTCAATATAGGCCAATATAAAATATGAGAGTGCTGATGGTGATGATAAATAAGTCAATTAGATAGATAGATAGATAGATAGATACTTTATTGATCCCCAAGGGGAAATTCAAGAAAGTGACAGCAGGAGAGGCTTTAATTTACCTGGGATGTTGACCTCCCTTGCGCCATATTAAAACAACGTTTACTCTTGCTTCCATTCGTCACACGACCACCTGCCTCACTCATGTAATCTAGGCTACTGCAAGAAATTACTGCATATTCCGCATGTATGTGCCCTTTGTCCCAGAAGCCCATTGTATACGACAGAGGAAACCCTGTGCAGTAGGGGCCGCCATCTTGGATAGGCAGTCTCTCCAGCCCAGGATAACCTGCAGATCCCTTTAGAAACCTCAAGACATTAAACATATAAAACGCGAAACACACGGTAAGGTGATACGCATCATCATATAATAACATTTTGTTATGCTGTCATATCTATAGAAATGCCATAGTTATGATTGTTACGGAGAACATCTAGAGGTAAAGTCTTGATAGGTAGCGTACACCGATACCTAACGTTAGCTTTATAGCAAGTCAACTCTCCAGTTAACATTAGCTATCGTAGTTTATATGCTAAGCTAGCATTATCTGCTCTAGCGTTACAAGAAACTTGACGAACTAATAGTACCGTCATCTAAACAGCAAAGATCAGGGATGGCAAAAAATGTTTTGTCGATGGTGCTGATACTTGTGTTGACTCTTAGTAGGCTATGTAAGATGTATTTATCGCTGCTAGTTAGCCAGCTAGTTAGCCAAATAGTGTACGCTAATAATAGAGGTTGGTCCGATATTTCATTGCCTGGTTACTAGATATTAAGTAAGGCTGTCTAACATTTGCTGATATAGTTCACCTACATAGCTGACTTAACAGAGGCTAGATCAGCTATATGCAAGAGGCTCCTTATCTTTTGGGAACGTAGATAAAATAGAAAATCAGAGAGACTGGTCAGTGGTAAAGCGCGTAGAACACAGCTAATCTAGCTAACGTACCAACTGCTGGCAGTCCTAGTTCAACAACATCAGTTAACGTTACCGATTTACCGAACCACCTGAGGTTTGATGGTTGGTTGTGGCATTCTTTATGGCTGGGGCTAGTCTTATTGTGTTGCATCGTGGTTTAACATGAGTGTTTCTAAGATGGTTTATGTTAGCAATTTAGCTTGTTTGCTGCTAACATAATGGCAAACTGTCTGGCAAGGTATCGTCAGATAAAAATCCTGTTGGAGGTGGCTGTGTATGTATATATCTTGTTTTAAATTCTTCTGAAGAATTTGCTGTTATCATAAGGTCACAAAAATTAGTGTTTTTATGTAACATCTTACGTTAGTTAACATTGACTGTCATGTAGGATTCAAGTAACAAACGTCAACGTTGTACCAAAATGACAACACTGACCAGTGATGCTGAACCGCTTTAGGCCACAGACTGAGGATGCTAATGATTAGCTATTTTTCTAGCGTTAGCAAGCTAACGTTACTATAGGCATCGATGCAGTCAGTCCGATACTAATGCTACTTTGTTTTAACACTATCCTAAATCTGTAACTGATTCGTCATGAACATTTTAAAGCTATCAGGAATCTGCGGCAAGTGTCGTCTTCGTGCCTCTGAATTAATGCTACCATAAGCATAGAAAGCTAGCTTCGCTTGTGAGCAACATAAACAAGCACACCGGCATGTTTACCCACTTTGGAAAACGAGCTTCTTTATGGGTCACGATATCATATTATATTGTGTACAGTAACGTTAAACCTATAGCTGTATTCGCTTGGTTAAGCTTACATTTAAAAGAAAATAACAAAGAGCGTTCAACGTGACCTGATAGGTTGCGAAGTAGCCTATGCGGCTAATTTCTACCTGACGTATCTTTGCATTGCTTTGTTTTGGTGGCCTTTGAAGAGTTTATGCTATGCATCTTTCCTATTGGGAAGTCATAAAGCACAAATATAACTAACCAGACGCTATCTGTGTAGTAGATATTGTTTGTAAATACTGTATGCTACGCCTCAAGGGCCCAGTTTGCCAACACGCCCTGATAACATAATTACTTAATTGAAGGATTTTCAGTCAGTGCATCTGTTAACGAATTGATTGCATGTAAGCTACAACCAAGGTTTAAGCAAATGTGGAATCTGTCGGTTAATTATTTACAAACATGTTTAATTGTAGAGCAGGATCTTCAGAAAATACTTAATGTGGGTCAGTAACAACCATGACCATTTGCACAGATGTATAACAGTGATTGACTGTATTGTATGAATACAAAGGTACAGTATATAGTTAGGATCACTTCATCATGAAAGCTTTCTGTGCCACCTATTCTTTGTGAGTACCATTTTACTTAGCTGCAGTTTGTCTCGAGAGCATGTAACTTTTAGTGTGAGGGAAAACACAGCTGAAAGGGGGACAATTTGTTTTGTTTCAGCTGATCGATGCAAAAAGAGCACAGAGTTGCCACTCCTCACTAAATTGTCTACTCTACACAGATGGGTGTTAATTATTCCCTAGCACCTGTTGCCGATTAAATGAGGGAAATTTTGCCTGTAATCCCACGTGACTGTCAAACGAATGAAGGTGTCAGTCATATGAATCGGCGGTAGGCAGTCTAATGCTGACGCCGCAGTGCAGTCACATGCTCTCTGCTCTTCTCTCTCGCCTTAATGGGCCCTTGTGGCCTGCGGGTCAGATCAGGAAGTTAGGGGAGGGGCTTTCCTTATCAGCTGAGAGCTTAGGAGTGAGGAGGTTGAGATTGAGTTGGAGTGGAGTGGAGTTGTTGTTGTCTCACACAACCCTGTGAGAAGGGCCTCTTCCTTCTGCCAGCCAGATTGAAGGAGAAAGGGGGTTGTGGCCAGAGGAGTTGTGTGTTTGCATCCTCCTGGCAGGAGGGAGAAGGAGGGGGTCATCTGCAGCCACACATGTGACTAGGTCATATGAAGGGAGGAAGACGGACTGAGAGGAGGGGGAGGAAGAGGGCTCGCTAGACTCCTATGCCGCATCCAGCCCAGCCCATTAGGAGGGTGTGTCGGTGATGGCGTCAGTCATAGGAAGGCACAGTGGGGAGCGGAAGTCATCCTGGTGATGGAGCCTCATTCATCTCACCCCTCTATGCTTCATGCACACTCTTATCCCAAAACAAATCAGCCACGAAAGACTTTCTGTTTCCTCCCATTAAGGGCGGACTAAATCTCATTACCTTGTTTCCTTAACTCGCTGCCCTGCCTTCTCTTGGCTCTCCTGGCTGCTGTGCTGAGTCTTAAGTTAAGAAAGGGAAGCAGTGGTGCTTTAGTGTGTATTATGGATTTGTGTATTTAGTGTGCTTTAGTGTGTTTTCCTCAGTTAAAGGAACTGCATGCTTACTTTTACACCCCCACAACCAGTCATTGTTACGCAATTTTAATCTTCAGAACCGGTTTAACGGTCCCGCTGTATAGGTCTACTGACCACACCATTGTTCAGAGTGCTTATGGGGAAAAAAGAGACATCCGCTGTTGTTGTTTTAGTTATGGTTAAATGGATTAAAATAATAGCAGTTTTAAAAAGTCTGTATTGAGCATATAACCTCTAAGGGATAGCAACCATAGAATACAGTTATTACAAAGCTTGTACAAAATTGGCTGTGCCATGATTATGAAGTAGAATACAACCCCCTCCTCATTCCCCCATAGACCATAATTTTTAATCAGTGGCTTAAAACTGAAAATGAAACAATGGCCTCCTATCGCTATCAGATTGTCCTGTACCAGTGCAATTCTCTGATCTAACAGATTCAGATGTCAGGATTTCAAACTCCTTGAGATATCTAGCGCAGGCTGGTTAATGATGCTGAGCTGTCCCTTTCTTCTCCATCTCGCTTTGGTGCAGAAAGCCTACTAATAGCTTTTCTCCCTCTTTGAATACTGACACTTTTCCCCTTCCTCTGTTGCTATTTTGGAGCGCTTGCCTGCTCGCTCGCATGCTGGCTGAATGCTGGCAGTTGTTGTGTGCCAGCAATTTAGGCTGTGTGTCTCTGAGTGTCAGAATGGGAAGTGGAGATAAAAAAAGTGGGGAAATGGGGTTTCTTTCTTGTGATGAGCCACGTCACAGTTTGTTTGAGTCACTGTGCTGGCAGTAGTGGATATTGATAGCTCAATTATAGCTCTTGACTTGTTTTCAGTGATTGAAGTTAATTAGTTGTTGGTTGTGGTCGAGTGTGTTTGTGTGTGTGTGTGGGGTGGGGGCTGTTTAGTCTGAGTGTAAGGAATGTTTACAAGGAATAGCATAGAGCCAATGGGTCATTGTGAAATTAACACCAACCACGTCTTCAGAAGCCCTGATAAGAACAAGTCTTAGGTCATTTTGTAGTGGTTTGTTTTGTGATAATGACCTGTTAATTACATGGCTGCTTACCAAAGGAATTGGGATTTAGGCCTAGTCCACACGTACCAAACCAATCTTTTTTTCATCTGTCTTCCCTGGAACCGTATCAAGAATATTTGCGTCCAAACGGATCCATCTCAACATGACTCAACACGTTACTTCCTATCCCAGGCCTATAGGTGGCACTGTTTGACCAAAGCTTGCGCGCTATACAAACAGACAGAATAGGCTACGACGAAAATGGCTAGTACAAGGAAACCAGAATTGTTTGTGTAAACTGATAGTGAACTGTCAAGTGTAAAACGAATAAACTTCATTTTTACGGTTTGTGAAGGGTGCAGTCCTGTCCTTTATTTGGCTAACGCAGGTACAAATAATCTCCTTTACTTTCTTCGGTTGTAGGATAAAATAAAGGGGACAAATAAAGTGCTTTGAATTGAATTGAAAAGGATAGTCCGCGATTCACATTAGTTTTGGATATCACCACAACTGCATAGGCTACTAAACGCTAGGCCTACCCAAGTTCTAGGCTATTCCGTCGCCACATTTATAATATTGCTATAATACCTTCGTTAGTAACAGTCGATACTTTTGCCTGCATCAAATCGCGCATTCGCATTTAGTGCGCTACCATCGGCTTAACATGAGTTCTAAGCATCTTTGTATGCTCATATCTGACTTCACTAGACTGTGAATGCATTTATTTATGATGTAAGCCATGTAAAATAAATGAACGACACCAGCACTACGCACAAATTAATTTAAACTTACACCGCACTTCCCTAATAACTTCTGACTAGTTCTCTCACGTCACTGACGGTAGCTAGAATGCATCAAGAAAACACAGGGAAAACACTGTTCGGTCCACCAAGTCATGATAAGCTATTGGCGCTGCGCCAACACCAGTTGTGATATTTATCCTACTTAGTGTAATCATAGGTAATGTCATGTATGAAAACTAGTATTGTTAGGCAGTACTATAAGTGTCAAGTCCAGGGCAGCTGAGGTGTGGCGTTGACATCATCAATACGCAAGTATGCAGTTTCGCCGTCCAAACGAACTCGCAAGGGCTACGGTTTCAGATTTTTCCACCCTGGGACCAGGTTTCAAAAAAGTTCGGTTTCGGGCAGTGCGTTTACAGGATTCGTTTGGACGATCGGCCAAGACGGTGCAAAACCTGTGAGTTTAACCCAAAAAGCGTCTCCGTGTGGATGGGGCTTTAAACATTTAAAGTAAGCCTACTACATTTGCGTGCTAAGTAAGTATGTTGTAGCACTTTACCATAACTATGAATAAAAAAGTATTGGTTGCCTGAGGCAATGATTTGATGTACAGCTCAGCCATCCGCTATTAAGAAGAGTCACACCATGATTGCCCTGAATGATGAATTAGTGTGGAAGAGCAGGTTTTGTGTAATAGGGCTGTGCATTTCTTGAAAACCTCATTGTACGATACATATTACGATACAGATGCCACAATACGATTCATATGGTAATAGGCCTACATGTTGATTCTGATATCCAAAACAAAATTCACTTTCAACAGCAAAGACGGAGCCTTAAGGATTGCACAACTTAAAAACTCTTCAATTGAGGCCCACAAGAGAACTTAAAAGTAAAAAGTATTATCTGTATCGATACTTATCCATACAGGACCGCATGACGATATATCCTAGATATAACCCAAATAGTTTTGAGCACAGCCCCACTGTGTAATCACAAGCCTATTGCTTAGAATTTCCCCCACCTCCCCAGATTTGTATCAGTTTTGGCATTTTCTACACAGTTATTCTACAGCCCTTATTCAACTTTGGGAAGTCTTTGTGTCTGTGTACAGCTCCTTTAGCCCATGCTGCTTCAGGACGTGTCCTGAGGCCTGAATATGCATCAGCGGCGTCTTTTGAGAGCGAAACAAATTGCCTCCATGAAGGTGCCCCTTTGGGCTCAATCGAAGCCAAGTGAGCACTTTGTTACAAAGCTGCTGTGTTGCCAACTATTTTATTAGGCCAGTTCACAAAGTGTCTGTCACAAAGATCTCTGTACAGTATAGGCCTTTATCGTTGTCACTCTGCTCGGAGATGTGACCATATGTTTGCATTTGAGGCAGATTACGGGATCCCTCTGAGAGGGCATTAGGAGACCACTTAAAATTGTTTGCGTACGATCTAACCCCCATAAACAAATAGCACATCAAAAAACGTCCGTGTCAACTTCCACTGTCTCGCCCTGATCCTTGTGAGTCTTTGCCTTTGTTCTGCTAAGAGCAGGCTTAAAGGGCGTCACGGGTGGAAAAATACCCAGCTGTGACTTTGCAAATGGCTCTCTTTGTTTGTCCAGAGGGGTCTGGGGTCAGTCTTCCTATCATGAGCGACCGGCCGGCAGTGCTGTGTTTTCCTCATCAAACTCCAGATTAGATTTGTCGTTCTTAAGAAAAGAGCCAGTCTGGGGAAGGACTAAAGAACAAAACAAAAACTCCTGTTGACGTGAACTCTTCCATCTTCTGTCCTTCCTCGGACCTCTCTGCTCTGTTCATCCTTGTCTTTCATCCCTCCCCATCCCTCTTTTTCTCTCCTTCAATCCTTCTCCTCTCCTCCTCCTCCTCCTCCTCGAAGGCCTCATCAACCCTCCTTGACTCTCTCCTGCCTGTATTTTTCCACCCACACATATGTGCATGTAAATCCCTGTCAGTCAGAAGCACACTCATGCATACCGCTCCTCCAGAAGTTAAGTCCGCATGGCACTCTTGACATGGTTGTGACTGGGAAAAGTCAAGATGTAGGCCCAGGATTTGGGTGCTCCATTGACAGAAAATGGATGCTGGGGAGACTGGCCATAATTGGGGAGCTTCAGGTGATGGTGGTGGATAAGGAGCTGGCCTAACATGTAGTAGCCAGAAAAAGTTGTGGGTTTGATCCCTGGCTGCCACGCCTGCACCCTTGAGCAAGGCACTTTAGCCTGAGTTGCTCCGCTGGGATTGGCCCATGTACTAATTGACGTGTTTAAGTTACTTTGGACAAAAGCATCAGCCAAGTGAATAAGTAAGGAAGATTCAGGTGGAACAGTGGAGCTATGGAGGGACCATGGCAGCATCCAGTCATCTGTTATTGGGTTTCAGTTTTGTGTGTTTTCTTTTTACAGAGGCGTAGGTTAGGGAGAACGGGAACTCCCTTCTGGCCTCAGACAGTGGATTTTAGAGAGGAGGAAGTGGCTGTTTTGCAGGGTTTCACAGGAACTTGGTTAGGGTTAAGGCCACTGACAATGACCTTACCAACCCTAACTGTTGACCAATCAGCATCAGTCCCTTCTCAACCAGTGGAGATGGTCACATGTAGTGCTGGGCAGTATGACCAAAAATGTATATCACGGTATTTTTAAAAATTCTTACGGTTTCACGGTATATGACGGTATTTTTTTCCATGCATAATCAGATGTTCACAGCATTTTCTACAGGTTGAGAGAGGAATTGCTGCAGTACATTGACTAAGGATGGTCTATTTTACTGTCATGATGTAGAATAACTCTACACTAGTGGTAATAAGTATAGTGTATATATACTCTTTTGATCCCGTGAGGGAAATTTGGTCTCTGCATTTATCCCAATCTGTGAATTAGTGAAACACACACAGCACACAGTGTACACACAGTGAGGTGAAGCACACACTAATCCCGGCGCAGTGAGCTGCCTGCATCAACAGCGGCGCTCGGGGAGCAGTGAGTGGTTAGGTGCCTTGCTCAATGGCACTTCAGCCGTGCCTACTGGTCAGGGTTCGAACCGGCAACCCTCCGGTTACAGGTCCGAAGTGCTAACCAGTAGGCCACGGATGCAGTTTTGCATGGCCCCAGAAAATGATGCTGTTTACAAAGAGCCACTCATGATTCTAATGAAGAATCTAATCAGAATGCAAAGACAATTGCAGTCAAAATACAGAACTTTTACTGTGCAAATTTCACAAACATCTTGTAGTCTATAAAACCAATACAAAAAGTAGTGCAACTTGCAATAATTATACTTTTTTGAAAATTATACAATTTTAAAATAAAACCTCTCTGCTAATATGCTTACTCTGTCAAATAGGCCTATCAGAAACATGCCTTATTGTTATTGTTTGGCTTACATGACGTTAGTGGTAGGCTAACGTTAACTTGATGTGGATGCCATGTGCCATGTGCTTCGGTTCGGTTCGCTAGGCAAAACATTAACAAAAAAGTTTGTTTTGGTGCACTGATGACAGGATCATTTCTAACTAGCCAGCTAGTATTGCTCAGTGCATGTCTATAACATGCTTTACTTGCTACCTGGATAATTTCAGTGAAAATTCTTAAGGTGAGATGAATGATAAGATCATTAAACTTCACTGTGTTCGGTGGGTTGCTAACTAACGACATCACCTACTAGCCAGCTAGTTACAGCTGTTGAACAATCTCAATAGAATTTTCGTGACGGTAAATCCCTTTCAATGCAGTATCCCTTAACGTTTTTCCTTCTTAACTAAAGAAACAATTTAAGGTATTCTGTGCAACACCCTTAAATAAACCCCTTACCTAAGGAGACATTTTTGTGTTTACCCTCACTATGCCTCGCAGTGGCACCATGCGTGCGTGTGAAAAAAGTCCCGTCTGAAACACTGTCGCGTGGCGCAGCGTTCCAAACGTTGTTTAATCAAATATGGCGGTATATTAAAAATTCATATCATAACGAAAATATACACCGGTATACGGTGTGAACCGGTATACCGCCCAGCACTAATCACATGACTCATTCTATTTCTCTCTCTCTGTCTCTCTCGCAACTTCTCTTAATGTTATATATTTGTTTTCTCTTTCAGAGAGCCACAATGGCCACCGCACCGTACAACTATTCCTACATTTTCAAATACATCATCATTGGTAAGTAGCATCATCTTTGCTAGCACTGTGCGCTCCGTCTACCAGTATTTTCTCTGCGTGTGCATGCGTGTACATGTGAGAACACTCCTGGTAGAAAAGCAGAATGAATGGACCTGTACATGCTGTTATTTACACAAATCATGAAGGCACTAGACCCCCCCCCCTCTCTCTCTCACACACACACATACACATACAAAGCCTGTATCTTATTAGTATGACAGTGCTGCTTTGCTCCTGTCTATTCAAGTTCAATGTTGCCTGAGTTCAGTGTGTCCTCTTTACTGTTGTGGTGCAGCTTGTGCCAAGCTCATCTGCCTGTGTTTTCATTCATGTGGCCTTGTGTAACATCTACACATTGGATGTTAATGTTTATTCCTTCTCTCTCGCTCTCTCTGCCTCTCCCTCTCCATAGGGGACATGGGGGTAGGAAAGTCATGTTTGCTTCATCAGTTCACAGAAAAGAAATGTAAGTACTTGTATCAAATCCCAGCTCACCATCTGTGTGTTAAATATGAGGATGTAGCATCAATCACTATGCCTCAGTCGTGATGGCACAGCTCTAGATTACTTTCTATGTGTGTTTCTGGTATTAAGTACATTTTCATTGGGAAAACACAACCTCACAGACCTCACACACATCATTTATTCATAACTCACAGCTAGAAGCCTCCTATTTTGCGCTTTGGGTTTCTTATACAGACAGATGGTGTCTTTGAAACAGACGGGCTGATTCTGCATGTCAAGATTGCTCCCCTGTAATAAACCAAGTGCCGTATTTAAATAACTCTCTTGTTTAGAAAAGCGCATCACAGCATTGCATGAGTCACACGAGCGAGTTCATAGACACAGACAGAAGGGCCTCTGCCACAGTGGCAGCTAAAAGAGGGGGGGGGGGGGTCAATTAACACCAAGGCAACAGCTCTCTTTGCCCCTCGAGTGGAAGTTCTCCACTTCTCTCAAATCTCTCTCTCTTTTCATTCATTGCTGTTGACTTGCGCACGCTCCTGCCGACACCTGCAAACAAATGGGTGCTTTGTGCCGGGGGGGGGGGGATAGATTCTGAAAACAGGTTCTCTCTCTCTTTCCTCTCTCTCTCTCTCTCTCTCTCTCTCTCCTCTCTTTCCTTTCTCTCTCCTCTCTTTCCTCTCTCTCTTTCTCTCTCTCTCTCTCTCTCTCTCTCTCTCTCCGGCGTTCTCTTTTGCTCTCCTCTTCACAGCACTCGGCAGACAGAGAGAGAAATAAGTGGCTGAAGGCGGAAGGAGTCGGGGGGGAGTGGGTTAGTGGTAGGGTGCTAACAGCTGGGATGTAAAGACAAGTATTGAATGGCGTACCAACAAGCCTGAGCCCTATATCGTGAAGCTAGTCCAGCCTAACTAGGATATGTTGTTGTTAGCTGGCTTGACACTCCCTAACAACCACAGTTATGCATGACCAATGACTGCGATGGTTATCAACTCCTATCAGGGGATGTTTTGCAAATAGCGAACATCAGCTTCTAAACAGTGCGTGTGTTACTCGTGCGGCTGTGTTACTCATATGGCTGTGTGTGCCCTCAGCAGAAACTCTCTGCACAGGGCATAAGTGTGTGTTTGTGTGTAGTTCTCTCTCTTTGGCAGAAAATCTTCTCACACATGTGAGTGTGTGTGATCACAGCTTTTGCGGTGTGTGTGTGATCTCAGCTTTTGCAGTCATCTTTTGGCAGAAAGCCCTGCTGCGCTGCCAGTTAAGTGTGTGTGTGTGTGTGTTTGTATACGTCATACATTGGCATTGCCATCTCTTGTTGGCAGGTAGTCCTGCTGTATTGGAGTGTGGCTGTATGCGTGTGTTTTCTTGTGTTTTGGAAGTGATGGTGGGCTGAATGTGTGTGTGAGAGGGAGAGTGTCCTTGCATTGTGGTGTGTGTGTGTGTGTGTGTGTGTGTTTATCGTGGGAGTGCAGTGCACTGTAGGTGGTGCAGGAGAGTAATTATACTGATCAGTCTGGCAGCCGTGGCAGCAGCTATGGCGGCAGCAGTAACCAGCAGGTTAATTACAGCTGCCTGGACTCCGCTAATGGTTCACCAAGGAGTGGAGGATGCCCAGAGGACATGATGTCTCTTTATAATGCCTCTCTCTTATTTCCACACTCTGTCTCTCTCTCTCTCTCTCTCTCTCTCTCTCTTCTCCTCTCTCTCTCTCTGCCACCATGAGACCTTATTTGGCTCTCCTTTATTGAAATGTATCCTCCCCTGCCAAAGGGATGTTGTGGGACATCTACAGGAGATGTGCTCTTTCCAGTGTTTGTGGGAAGCAGACGCACCTTTACTGCTGTCTTTACACCTACAGAATTACACAAGTAAACCGATGGTTCATTTTGCTAACCTTTAGAGTCATCAGATGCTTGCATTCCAAGCTTAATGTAAGAGGCTCTGAACATCGAGATCTCATCCGTGGGAGTGGAGGTGAGAGTGGACTAGCATTGCGTTACGCGCTTCTGTTTACTCATTCATTTAAGCCAGGAAACCAAAAGGACACGTCACATTGAACATCAAACACGCCAACTCTGACTAAAGGGGAACAGTGGGTCGATGTCTCTTAAGTGCACCGGCGGCTTTTTCCTGTATTGACCCGATCGGCTGTTGGGGGCACTAGTGAACCACTGGCCACTTAATTAAAAGCCTAAAGGTTCCCTCCCATTGAGGCTGCTGCTCTATAGAGACAGCTGGAGATCACACACAGACAGACAGCCATTGAATAGGCAATCCGAAACCACATTCTCTCCCAAGTGCACAGGTGGCGTGCACAGGTGGCGTGCCTAGGCATATGGCTGGCGGCCCACACCCTCTGTGTTTCCGATCTCTGCCTCTGTGCCAGCTGAGTTTGCTTTTTATATTAATCTCATTATTTCGCGGCCAATATCCCTCAGAGGCAAATACTCATATCTGTGTTTCTCATGACTTCAATATCACATGAGTGGAGGTTGTAGGGGGATCCAGTGGATGATGCTGCAGGCCGTACATGTCAACACACCAGCCAGATCAGCTCACTACCTCATCATCATTTAACACAAACTGAGTCTTTTGCCAGATTGGGCTTTGCCAGCAGTTTCACTCACGTGGTGACATTTTATATAAGGTTTGTTATCAGCGTGTGTCAGGATGTAATGTGTGTGTCTGTGTGTGTGTGTGTGTGTGTTTGTTGTCCAGTCATGGCGGACTGCCCCCACACGATCGGCGTGGAGTTTGGCACGAGGATAATCGAGGTGAGCGGGCAGAAGATCAAGCTGCAGATCTGGGACACGGCGGGTCAGGAGCGCTTCAGGGCCGTCACACGCAGCTACTACAGGGGAGCCGCCGGGGCGCTTATGGTCTACGACATTACCAGGTACACACACACGCACACGCATATGCATATAGAGCTCAACAGTCCCGTCCCCCTTCCAGGAAGGCTTACGGCCCGGAAGTAACTTTCCATTCATCTCTCCCATTGACGCCAGGAAAAATCTGTATGTAAAGAGTTCTACACCTTGCTTAAGCTGAGCAGCTATGACGTGACTCGTAATCATACCACAGTTCATGCCAAGCAACAGAAAAACGAAAAAAAGGCAAAGGTACAACACTGTGTACATACTTTAATGTCTGAGTGAGGGAACTACTCCCATCAGCCATTGCGAATACTTTTTGCTATGTTTTTCAGCCTTAACGATAGTTTAACATGCTTACTTTTGGATGTAAGACAACAGCATCATTACTAACTTCCTACCATTTCCATTGAGTAAATTCAACTTTCAAGATGAGAAAAACAGTCTTCATCGGATGGCCACACATCGCTTCTGACAGCCTCAGTATCCATCTTGATTCCAGCGAGTAAATGAATGTGCAGTGACGGGAATTAAGGCATAAACATTTCCATGGTAACCCATCAAAGGCTCCGCTTTTACATGGTAGGATTTTGGGTAGTGTAGTGTTTTAACGTGAAGTTGCGAACAAAACACATTTCTCTCAAAACAAGATAGCCCCATGAACTTTCGGCGTCTATATGAGCATATACAATCACTTAGTCATGTCATAGCTGGTTTTAAGTCTACCATGGACTGTTACGATTTTAAGTCAGTGGAGAAATTGATTCTTAATTCCGGAATGTAAGGGGGGGGCGGGACTGTTGAGCTCTACACGCACGCACACACACACACACACACACACACACACACACACACACACACACACACACACACACACACACACACACACACACACACACACACACACACACGTGTGTGTGTGCGCGCGCGCGCGCGCAAGAAGTTGAATAGAAAAACGACCTGCATGTATTTCCTCACACACAACCCTAGTTAACAGCTCTGTCTGTTGTGTTCAGTACTGTCTCGGTTCAGATGTGTCAAAGGTACAGAATGCCCCACAGCAATAAATGTTAACCATCACTGGCTGATTAGTAAGTAAGACATCTCTCCATTCTTTGCTTGAGAGGGTGAGCAGTCACAGCAGAGTCAGGTGACCGCTAGCCCTAAACAAGCAACCCCTTCCCCATCCATCCCATGATCCCTCAGAGAGCCTCTCCTAACCCATTGCTAAATCCGCACGGCCACTCTGGTGTGGGGGAGAACCTGGTGTCCCGTCTACACTGATCTCTGGTCAGACTGACTTCTGTTTAGAGAGAGCCCTGTGGTATTTTACCCACTGCTGTGAAACCCTTTTTTGTGTCGAGCTGAACCGAAAGATTTGTGGACGTGTGTGCATGTGTGTGTGCGTGTGTTAGCCGGTTGAATGAATCACAAAACTCAAGGTTTGGACCGTATTACGTTTTATCAATAATGATAAGTGTCCTAAATCACCAATGAAAATAATGAACATACAAACCATAGTGCTGTAAGAGTGCAATGATTGTGTATTATCAATCAGCAGTTCACCTCCATTGTTGATATATAAATGTCCATTTGGCTAAACCTTGTGCTGGCACAAAATAGAACATTGTTCTATTAACAGTACATCATCACACATCAATCATTCTCGGTTTCTAAACATTCTTTGAAGCATATTAAAGCATTTTTTTTAAAAACTGAAAACAATCGGTTTTACCTAGCTCGAGTTGCTTAGTTTCAACAGCTAAAGCAACCAGGCAGCTACACTCTGGGGTCATGAACATGGGGGATCAGCTGCCTGGGTGCTTTAGCTGTTAAACTAGCAACTCGACCTCGAGAAATGGAGATGTATCCTTTGATTCATGATTTCTCTCTCTCTCTCTCTTCTCTCTTCCCTCTTCAGGAGAAGCACATATAACCACCTCAGCAGCTGGCTCACTGACGCCAGGAACCTCACCAATCCCAATACTGTGAGTGACCCCTGTAGTCCCAACACACACTTTAATAGGATTAAAAGCCAGACTTTGGGCATCTAAAAATTTCCTTGTGCACTTCCACAAAACGTATTTCTTCATAATGGGCCTTAGGTTACATTCTCTGCTGTGGAGGACTGGTGGGTGTAGTTTGGTATGTAGTTGAGCTCTCTGTCTCCCCCTACAGGTGATCATCCTCATAGGAAACAAAGCAGACCTAGAGGCACAGAGGGATGTCACGTACGAAGAGGCAAAGCAGTTTGCTGAGGAGAACGGTATGGACAAGGGATAACAGAGAAGTGTGTCTCAAAAGTTGTGTCCATGAATTACTTACTAGTGACCCTATTAGTGGGCAAACGAATACCATTTTACTATATCCACACTATTTTGAAACTTTCACTGCGTACTACACAGACACATGTACAACAAAGGCTAACTACTTCATACCACTGGAAGTCACTGGTTGCTTGCAAACCAAGGGTTTTAGTGCATTTAAAAGCCTAGTGTGCAGAATACATCTTTAGAATCCATGGGCCGAAGTCTTAACATCTCATAGCCGCTTTGAAAAATGCCCCATAGTTGGAGAAGCTCTTAGAGATTTGATATTTGTTCCATGTCAAAAAGAAGACGAGTTGTAGAAATCAAATCTAACAGGGATGCCATGCATTGCTCTGTAGGGAATCTTTGAACTCTGCAGGTTATAGCTGCCCATTGATTTTCCCCCCATTGTTCTGCAGGTCTGCTGTTTTTGGAGGCGAGTGCAAAAACGTGAGTTATTTTGTCAGTTCTTTATATTTGCCACAGTGTGTTTTGCCAGCACAGACAGTGATATGCCCTAAAGTTAAATGCAGTCTTTGCCAATAGAGATTAACCTTGCCATGATCTCAACAACCTCTCCCCCTCCTTCCTCCGTGTGTGTGTTGTTTGTTGTGTGTGTGTGTGTGTGTGTGTGTGTGTGTGTGTGTGTGTGTGTGTGTGTGTGTGTGTGTGTTACACTGCGGTTCTGCAGGGGCGAGAATGTGGAGGACGCCTTCCTTGAAGCGGCCAAGAAGATCTACCAGAACATTCAGGACGGCAGTCTGGACCTAAACGCGGCCGAGTCGGGTGTCCAGCACAAGCCTTCGGCGCCACAGGGCGGCCGGCTAACCAGTGAGCCGCAGCCCCAGAGGGAAGGCTGCGGCTGCTAATGACCAATCACCCAGTCCAGCTTCCCCTGCCCCGCCAACATACACCACCCAACCAACCACCAAACCACCAACTTATCCTTTACACACACACACACACACACACACACACGTAAACACGGTCACAAACACAAGCTCACAGAAAGGCAGTCCTCTTCAAAAACACACACACACACACTCAAGATGCAAACACTCACGTCCATGTTGTCCTCCCCGCGTCCTCTTGCTCGGAGCTTGTGGGTTGCTTGGGTAACAGAGGGAGATGGGAACTAGGGATGACTTGATGAGGGCTGGGTGGGCAATCTTTTCTCCTCCACCCCTTCTCTCTCTCTCTCTCTCTCTCTCTCTCTCTCTCTCTCTCTCTCTCTCTCTCTCTCTCTCTCTCTCTCTCTCTCTCTCTCTCTCTCTCTCTCTCTCTCTCTCTCTCTCTCTCTCTCTCTCTCCTTTCTTTCTCTCTCCCTCCCCTTCTCTCTCCTTCTCTCTGTCTTACATCACCCTTCCTCTTCTCCTCCGCCCCTCACTACCTGTATATTCCTCCTCTCTTCTCTCCTCTCCTCCACCCATTCCTCTCTCCATTCTTCCTCTCTATTAGCACTCCACCTGGCATCACCGTCTACAGGGGAGCCTCGCCAGAAAACCCAGTGCTACTGTGCAAAGAGAGCGAAAACAAAAACCACCACTGAAGTTACTGACAGGTAGATGAAGAGTCGTATGGAAAACATCAAAGCTTTGTTCGTTTTTTTAACGTGTCATTTTATAGCTCAATATATAGATATAAATATATATAATACCAGCCACACTCGTGTAAACACACTATAAGATCGGAAAAATATAGAATCCAAACTGACCCTTGTAGGAAAAAGTAGGCACTCCATCTAGACAACCACCTCCTGCATGGTTCGCTCCCTGTCTTTTTAACTGAATCGAAATGATGTAAGACTTTGCTCAACTATTACTTTTGTTTTGTTTATTTTGTCCCCCACACATTTTGGGTTGTGAAAGTAATGATGGTGTATGTAAGTTGCGCCCAATTAAATTAATAGCGACGTGCGCACACAAATGATTTGTGTGTGTGTGTGTGTGTGTGTGTGTGTGTGTGTGTGTGTGTGTGTCCTGTCCTGTCCTGTCTAAGGCTTGACTAAGTCTTTGTATGATTGGGTCTTTGGTAGGGGTAGGGGTCAGATATTACCTGCCCTGGCCACATCTCACTTGACAACAACCCCACAACATCTTGAGTCCACACTATTGAAGGGCTCCGTGTGTGTGCCTGTGTGTGAGAGAAATATGAAGTGTGTTTTGTGTGAAGTCTGGGGACAGCGGTTTGTCCTCGTAAATCAGATTATGACACTTTAAGTAAGGAGGAGAGAGAGAGAGAGAGAGAGAGGCGTTTATTATATAAAAACATATTCTTTCTAAGCACCATTGTTTTCCTCCTTTGCACCAGCCCCTATCCCTCTCTTTTCTCCTCCACCTGTATCTCACCTCCAATACCCCACCCCACCATATCAGTAGAACATGTCTGTCTTTACCAGCATTTTTATTTCATTTTCTTTCCTGGTTTGTTTGTTTGTTTGTTTGTTGCCTTATTGTTATGATTAATGTTAATATTATTATTACTATTACTGTTTAATCTTTACTTTATGCTGCGCTTGCTCTAAATACCGCTGTGGGACTCATTGTGTGTCCAATAAAACCGCTGTTTTACAACACTGCTACATGTCTCTTTAGAGACCTCAGAACGTCTGTGTGTATGCATGTGTGTGTGTGTGTGTGGGCGGGGGAGGGTTTCAAACAAGGAATATCGGCTGTGTTACTCGCACACATATGCACGCATGCAACAACATACAGTAGACACACATTTCTCTCTGGCTGTAAGTCTACTAGTTGCTGTCGTATAGGCTTGTATATTAACACCACAAATGCATAAATGCCTCCACTACCAAAAGCAGCGCCAGGGCAATGCCAGTGTGGACACTGGTGTCGCTTCCTCAACCTCTCTGTAACATATATATACTAAGAGAAAGGCCTCCCACATCCCTACCCAGCTGTACATAATGGCTAATAGTTATTTGTTGGTTGCAATGCTAAATCGGGATGCATGTCGGAGCTGACCCGACTGGACTTCCCATAAACTTGTACAGGTGACGTGTCTTGTAGGATGCTTGTAACTTCTTTGCTTGGGGGTTGGGATTTAAAAGAAAGACAAAAAATGAAAAATCAAATTCTGTAACATAGTTTCTATGAATAAACGTGTGGCCACCTGGATGGAAAGGACTCCCTGTGTGTATTGCTCTGCTTGCGGGGTAATGTAAATGCCACCACTGGGGGGGGTTTGATCTCAGGGGTCTATGAAACTCATCCTCCATTGGAAGCCAGTTTTTCCAGATGTTCTCTCCAGGTTGGGGAGAAAGTCATCCCTGACCGACTGTATCTAGTGTGTCAGGTCTCTAAGGGGATGTGGTGTACAGGGATATGTGAGACGATTAAGAAGTAAAACGCTGCATTGTGATATAGGCCTACAGCATTTCATAAACCCCCAGTTAACGGATCACCATCACATTTATGCCTTGAAACTTTGAGGGTGGTGATTCACATCTGTAGCAACATTTTCAACATTCTAGAAATTGAACAACACAATGACATTGGCACTATGTCTGACCAGGAGAAAGTTTGGAAAAACTGGCAATATTAAGGGTGATCAACTTAAGCCAAATGGGTTATGCAGGCATTTGATCTGACAGAAGTGTTACTCCCCAAACAAGACTATATTGTAAACCTTTCAGCAATAGTGTCTGCTATAGCTGTATATTCGATTTTTGAGTCAGACAACATGGAATTGTGAACTTCAGGAAAGCTGTGGTCTCATCCAAATCCATAATCCACACTTTTAAAATATCTATATATTTTTGGTTGTATTGTCAGGCAATCAAATACACCTAAGCATCCAGAAAAAACTTCAGCTGCTCTGCATACCCTTTTGACCCTGGCCTGGTGGTGGTGGGGATGTACCAATAAAACTAAAGGTGTGTATGTGTTAGAGGGGGGATTACCAATTATGTTGTCAAGGAGGCAGTTCCAACCCCCTAATTGGCCGACGAGCAGTTGAAAAGAAAATGTGTAGCTTTCGGATTGTTTCCCAGTCATTCTATGCCTCTCGCTTTTTTTGTTCACCATGTTGTCTGAGCCTCCCCCTTGGGTAAGGCGCAGGTGTTGGGTTAAATGTGGGGTGCTGGATGGGGTTTTGGTTGGCTAGGTAAACCATGGGGGGGTGAAGGTTGGACAGTGTCAAGTGGTTCCTGCTTGTGCTCTGGTCTTACTGCACCTCCTCTTAGTCTGTACAACCACTTCCGGCCGTCTTGTCTCTTACATGTGTTCTGAGGAGTCAGAACCACCAACCAACACAAAAAGTACATAATGTATAAATTTTGAAGGAGCTGTGCTAACATTTAAATTTGTGTGTATATGATTTTAAAACAAATGTTGACCTTTTGGTTTTAATAATGATGAAATAGAATCATTAAAATGCTCTAGCCAGAAAAAAACATTTTACTTGACTTATTTTTTATGAAGCTTACGGTATTTGCAGGTGATCTTACAGTTGCAGTTGTACCAGTGGCTGAATGAATACAGCGACAACAGCTGTCACCTGTCTCAGGTTGTGTTTAAGCCTTGCTCAAGTGGAGTCTCTTCAACTGTCATTTCTCCAAGGGGTGATGTCATCTGAATCTCAATCCTCAAAGTCTGTTTAGGGGTAATAGGGACTAACTCTCTCTCACACACACACACACACACAGGGCCTTCAAGCCTCATCTTTAGGTCTTCTCATGACATGTTCTCTGTAGTCATCTTCTGAAAACACACTGTGCAGAATATTTTTACCTGCATAACCTGGAACCCGAAAGGGTTTTCGGTTCACCTATAATAAAATATAGGTGACAAAAGCTTATATTCCTTATAATTGCAGAAGTTATCAGTTTTGGACTCACATTAGTATAGCATAGTTTCAACAGATTTAATTAATGTACCAATAGCTACTTCCTTAGAGTGTGTTATTTACATTTGAGTCACATGTTTCATTTGTATCTAGCATCAGTTGAAAGGAAGATGTGAACACATTAGATTCTGACTAAATAAAACCTTTAGTTTAGCCTATCCCGAGGTTTTTGAGGCTATGGCTGGTAGTATAGTTTGACGTGTAGATTGAGTCAGCAGGGGGCGGAATTGCTGGTTTTCAGTAATGGTACAACATTTGGTGTATTCAGGTTGTCAAATTTCAGATTTTAAATTTTTGCCACAGAGAACCTGAAAACAAGACTGGATTACAAGTTGTTTGGGGATGACTGCATTTTAAAAGCGCCTTAGAAACTAACTTTAAAAGTGGAATAACCAGGGTTCAGCATGTCATTAATTTGCATATGTAGGTATATCCGTACAAATAACTGATAATTGATGATACTTGCTTCCAATGGAATCAAACATCACAGCTCTCAAGTCGCAAATCTGTATTTTTATGCAACAAGAATTGCACCAAGATTACAGAAAGGAACACATGGAAAGGAGAAAATGCATATTTACAAAGAGCAAAATTAGTCTAAAACATGACGCGGCTCGGATACAAAAGGGAAAAGGAAAAAAAATGTAGTGGCATGATTGAAGTAGAAAAAAAACATGTGTATGACAGTACCATGTGAGAGTAAAAAAACAAAAACAAAGGCAGCTTGTGGTTGGCGTCATCCTCAGGCATCGCAGTCCGAGGGCAAAGGAGTCGGAAAAACAGCAAACTAATACTGAACAAAACAAACACATTATTCCAATACTTAGAAAACACTTCAAAATGAATAGGAACATCTTTAGTAGATACTTGTGGACTATACAGTGGAGATTCCTTTGTTTGGTAAGTACTTAATTTGTCTCTTATTTTGCTTTTTAAAAAATGGAAAGGCATGATTAACCATCACAGATAACCATTTTGTGTAAGACAAAAGGCATGAAGCAATTTCACCATGCTCGAGTTTGGGGTGACGTGTACAAGTGGTCCACTTGACAACAACTCTTTAGTATCAAGAGTTTGAAGGGTCTGATTGACAAGATCATGATGAAATGGCATCATAAACGAAGGTAGGCATTCACGGTTTTCTCTCAGATGACATCACAAAGCAGTAATTCTAACATTCGTATCCCATGCTCAATATTCCTGATCCTTTCCATGCTCGAGATTCCTTGTCCTTTTTCCCGACATTCTCTGGAAACAGTAGTGTTCGGTATGGAATTAGGCTCACTCCAAGCACCTCCTTGTGAAGACAACACATTTTTGATTCCTGATACTTGTAGTAAAAAAAAAAGATGTCCCTTATAAGGCCACAACACTGGTATCAGAGCTGGTAGTCTTTGAGAATCACAGCATGCGATTCCCAATGATAGTGTTTTTTATCCGTAGGGCACCCGTTCTCGAGAAGGCAGGTGCGGTTCTATGACATCATGGCCACAAACACTCACTTCCTTGGCCTGTTCCCCTTGTTCCTCCAATCACATCATGCATGGCACAGTATTGCTATTCGATGTCTCGCTTACATCCAATCAGGCCCGACATCGACGCCCAATCACACCTCATACCAAGGGAGCACTGACATCACACAAAATTGAGAACTGGAGCACAGAGTTTGCAGTTAAGCAGTAGGGCTAGTGACAGAATTGGGGAGAAAGAGGGTGCAGAAGAGTTGTGGCCTTGGAAAAAATGCAACAAGTGATAAAAACGATGCCACACTCATCAACACTTTCTATCACTTTAGATTCGAAAGGCAACTGGATTAGATTCTTTTTTTAAGGAGGCTCTGTCTTCTGTAAAGGGAAAGGGGATTTTTTTTCAGTCAACACTACAAAAGAGGAAACAATAGAAAGATAGGTATACCATAATACTATTTTTAAAATAACAACATTGGGTGATATACTCTGGAGAACCATCTGATGAGAAAAAATTCAAGTGAGGCGGAATTGGGCCCAGGCCTTCAGAAGGCCACAGTTGAGTTGCATTCATACATATATATTTTTTGATTATAAAGAACAAACCCCGACAAAAAGGAAAAACAAACATCAACAAAAAGGTTTTGTGCACAATAACAAGACACTTAGTGTTTGGGTGCATCCTCCAATCTTTGGCAGAGGGTGAGAGGAGGTGAACATGTTTGTGTAGTTTTTTTTTTCTTTCTTAAATGTGCGGTAGTGCTCACAAGCCCCCACCCCCCACCCCACCCCTCACCCTTCCCCGTGTCCAACCACTACCAGAACCACTGATGACAGTTTCCTTTATTTTGCACCATCAGTGGTGTGTCGACTGTGTCACCACTGCTGCAGGCCTTAGTGTCAGTCCTCCACTATGAGGTCCAGTCCGTCCTCTAACCCCTTCCAGATCTCTATCTCTTTCCCTCTCTCTCACACTCACACACACACACAGTCACACACACACACACGTACACATATGCAAAGCTCCGTTCCGCTACCTCTGCACGATGTCGCTGATCTCCTTGACGGAGGAGAGCAACTTGCTGAAGTCCGGCGGCTGCCCGGCGTTGGCGGAGTTGCTGGCCGTCGGGCAGATCTGGAGCTCGCGCAGGCTGCTCTCCAGCTTGTTGATGGCCTCGCGGAAGGCAAACTTGTTGCGCATCTGCTGGATGGACTCCACGTAGCTGGCGCAGTACTTTGACAGGTTTTTGCCGGCCTCCAGCACGGCACTGTGGCTGCCCGTCTGCTCAGAGTTGCGGCCGATGGCGGCGCGCAACAGTTCAGTGCTCTCCAGCAGCATCTCGCGCGTGATGGCCGAGCTGGAGAGCCGGTCGGCCGGCTGGCGCGTCTTGCGCAGCGAGCGACGAATCGACGCCGAGAACGGCGTCGCCGCTAGCGGCGAATCGCCCGGTAAGGAGTTCCCGCCTAAGCCGAGTGGCGCGCTCGTTGGGGACACGGAGGAGGAGGAGGAGGAGGATGAGGAGGAGGTTTTGGACGCCTGCACTTTCGAGGAGGCGCTGGACAGCCCGGGGAGTTTCTTAGCGGAGCCGTCTGGCGGTAGGAAGCTCTTGCCGAGCTCGGAGGGGGAGCTGGCGGGGCTGGCCTCAGAGCCGCCTTTGGCTTTGGGGTCCGACGGAGAAGAGGACGAGGAGGAATGGTGCTCGTGAGTGGGGCTCCGCGATGACAGCTTGCCCGCCTTGCCGCTTGAGGGCGGGGGAGGAGGCGGCGCCGGCTTGGGCTTCTGGAACTTGACCCGCTCCCTCTGCACGGGGGGGTCCAGCGGGTGCTTGTGGCGGCGGGCGCGACACTCGTCGCCAGCCGCCCCCAGAGGCGAGAAGACGTTGGGCTTGAGCAGCTCGGCCTGCAGGGCGCTGGTCTTGTCCGACGACGACGGCGACGGCAACTGGTTCTGGGTCTGCGGCCGCCGGCTCAGCTTGGGTGTGAGCGTCTGCGAGCTGGACGCCGGGCTGGCCTCTGCCGCGTCGTCACCAGCAGGCTCCTCAAACTTCTTGGGGAGACGCGGGGGAGGCGTCAGCGCGCCGCCCATGCGTGGGGTCGCGGCCGAGGCGTCGCCCGAGGACTTCTGCTCGCTGGCCCGCTTGCGGGGCAGGGCGGGCTTGCCCCCGCCTAATGTGCCCGAGTCGAAATTGCGCGACGGCACGTCGCGAGGGAGCGTGACCGACCTCCACTCGGTCCGACTTCCGCTTGACCCAGAGGCTGATGCCGAGCGGAGGAAATGCGTCGAGTTGGACACACCATCCTCATCGCCCGGCGGAGTCCCGGCCAGTCTGCCAGGGGGAATGGCCTTCTTACGTGAGTGGTGGGGGAAGAGAGGGCCAGGGTAGGTAGGGGCGCCATTGGTGATGCCGCCACTCGCTCCATTGTTGTTGGACGTGCCCAGGAACTTGACGTTATCGATGCCATGGCTGTGGTCACTGAAGGGCGACTGACCGTTGTTGAAGGAGCTGCTGCGCTTGGGCGGGGCGGGCGCCGTCTTCTTCTTATTCTTCTTGATGAGGCTGGGGAAGAGGTTGGGGAAGAGGTTGGTGCGCGACTTGTCCTTGGGCAGCAGACGCTCGTCCTCGTTCAGGTTGCTGTCCAGCTGGGGGCGCTCTTTCCTGGGCAGCATGGGCGACACGGCCACCTCGGGCTCCGCAGCATCTGCAACACACAGAACCCAGGGTCAGTAATGACCATTGCTCTCTCACCGTGAAGAGTTCCTGGTGCCTAAAGCTCTCAGTATATCCACTATAACTAACTTTAACTGTGTATATAACAATGATCTAATATTAAAAATATCATCAACTATACAAAAGTTACTCCCAGTCACTGATATATCAAATGGTTTACAATGCCACTAAAAGACCTCTCTGAAATTCAGTGGTCAACAGACCTTAACTACCCGTTTCTGACAGAGCGGATAGAGATACTGCTTTAAATGATCTTTTGGAAGTTCAGCTGGACTAATGAAAGATGGATCTGGATTCTAATTCTCTTAAAGCAACACTAAAGAAGATTTGCTCTTGGGGTCCCCCTGTAGCATAGCAGCTTTTCCATTTCGATTCCGAGGGGGGCAGTGCTCCAACCCGAACACAAAAAGTTGCAGACAATGCAAGACAATGGCAGAAGTGCCGTTCGTCATGTTATGAGGTTATGCGTCATCAAAATGATGTTGGAAACGTTATATTAAGGTAAAAAATGGCTTCTCTTAATGACAGCATGAAATGAATTGTGGAGAGCATGTATGTAAGTAGGCGGGTGTACCTGGGCTGTCTCCATCTTTGCCGTTCCTGCGCAGCGTCCTGGTCTTAGTGGGCAGCTCTGGAGCCTGCTGGATGGGGCCCAGGGTCATCTTCTTCCCCTTCTTCCCCAGCTCCTTCTCCACCTCTGCACACACACACACACACACACACACACACACAGTTTGAGATACAGCACAAATGTAGCTTTCACTGTGTGCACTTGGAATGGCCGAGGCACAGTGCAGAACAGTGCAGCAGTGGTAAACTTAATGAAGTGATGGTGAACATACTAAAGGTGAACATGGTTAAGATGCAATGGTGAACTTAATGAAGGTGAAAACTGCTACTCTAGGATGGGTGAAAACGTACCGTCGGAGATGCTGGACTCCTGGAACATGGTCTCAAACGCCTGGTGGGTCTCAGCGAAGGATGGCCGCTCCTGAGGGTTCCATCTCCAGCCTGGAGGATTAACACAGTTCTCAGCACACACACACACACACACTACAGCTACACCATGGCTAAGTACAAAAAACACTACAACATTTCCAATAGTTTAGGATAGGTTATGTTTGTTTTTACTCTTTAAGAGGAGATCGTGTCTGTAACACAATACCTAGTATGACTTACTAGACCATGGATGATCAACAAAATTATAATTTTTCCTCAAACATTACTAAAACCCTGCAGTCAAAATATGCTGCCATGGTTACACCTCCTAGAGCCTTTCAAGAGAGTTCCATTATCAGAATCATAGTTGGCCCCACAAGACTTCCTTTTTAACATTCCATATGTTATTTTAATGCAGAGGAAGTAGATTGGGGCCCAAATAGAATGTTCAAGCATTGTTTTTGTTTACGTTGTTGAAAGGGTCTATATATGGCCTATGCAGAGGCGGTTTACTCACAGGCTCTCATGAGCTCGTAGACTTTCTCAGGGCAGCCCTCGGGCCGGTCCATGCGGTAGTCCTTCTCCAGCAGCTCGTACACCTGGGACAAGTCAATCCCTGGGTAAGGGGACATCCCATATGTGGCGATCTCCCACAGCAGAACCCCAAACGCTGTCAAACACACAGACGTTTTGACATCAATATATATTTAATGCAAATTGTACTAATAAACATCACAATTCTCATAGCTAAAGACTGCTTTTGCAGCTGTACATGAAAAGTATTCAAATACAGCCCATTACTAATACATCCTCATCACTCCCAGGAGGGTACCATTGCTATTACAAGAATCTGTGAGGCATTATGAGTCATTGGGAATCAATCTCATTCAGAATACAAGATATTATGAGAATCATTGAATATTTTAAAGGGCTATGATGATATTTTTACCCTAGAGAGGCTCCTTGAAACAAAGGATGCTTTCCAGAGCCCACTAACAGGGCCACTTTCCTAGCTCCTTCAGACAGACACTCACCCCACACGTCGGATTTAATGGAGAACTTGTTGTAGGCCAGGCTCTCTGGGGCGGTCCACTTGATCGGGAATTTGGCGCCGGCGTGGGCTGTGTACGTGTCTCCCGTCATCAGCCGACTCAGGCCGAAGTCGGCCACCTTCACCAAGTGGTTCTCCCCGACCAAGCAGTTACGGGCAGCCAGGTCCCTGTGAAGACCACAATCAAGGATATATTGAGATAAAAATATGAGGAATGCACATTTGGCACAGATCAGATAGAGTTTGCCTTGCCTGGGAGTGAACGACTCACATAAAAATACCTAATCAAATGTTCAGATCTAATCAGAAGTTCAGATTTGTGCAAAACTTCCCTTCCTCAGGGCTTTATAGTGATTTGTGTGGTGAGAAAGATTCCCTCAGAGACCATTTGTTAGGCTTCAGTCCAATAAACGTCCCTGAGGCCATACAGCTTCGCTCACATTCAGTGATTAAGAAAGAATGATGATGGCACAAGGAATTTCACACACATACCCATTCAATCACTCAGCAGTTAACTCATCAAACTGCTTGTGTGATGACAAACTGAATATTTTTCAATTGATCGTGTCAAACTTACACAGGAGAGACAAGAATGTCGTATGTCATACTCGTTTTGACCACAAGCTGAATCAGTGTGGATTGATAGTGTTAAATGCGATGTGCAAGTGGAAGGAACACTGAGCTGGAATCACAACCAAGTCGAGACCCGATGGATCACCTCTGTGACTGGCACCTAATCAAAACATTCCCCAGCGGAGCCATGTGTGTGTTTGTCTCAGCCCTTCGTGACGCGACTGGTATGCGCGCTTCGACCGCAGGCCGGGTCCCAACAGGCGTGAGGAGCAGAGCAACCTCCGTAAATCACAACGGGTCTCGGGGAGCCGTCATTAAACAGGCCGAGGCAGGACAGGTAGGCAGCTCGACAGGTAGGCCCTTCCCCATACCTGCCTCCACTCCCTCACTGATGGCTTATCTATCTATCTGACTGACAGAGGGAGCCAGGGGCTGAATGGTAAACACTTTGCAGATTCGGACACCTCAGCAATCGACTGTAGCCTATGGCACCTGGATTTGATATATAGTGTGCACATGCATAGCGTATCAAGTACAACACACAAGTGAGTGGGACATTGCTGCTGTGAATGTAATGGTGCGTTCAAGACCACTCAAATCCTACAGAATTCTACACTTCACCCCTTTAATGCTTTTGTTAAAATATTGATTGGTGTATGACAGGTTTTACAGTTTTAAATGACGGAAATCTGTAGGAACCCATATTTTATTTAACAAGACGAGTTCCTTGCATCTTTTTTTCAAAGAAGCCCTCGGTTCTCAAAAACACCATATTATAAGGCATTCCATAATGAAATGTATTTTTTGTATACATCAAATTCATGAACTCCTTGTTGACTGTCAGCCCTTGTAAG
Organism: Alosa alosa; assembly: GCF_017589495.1. Taxonomy (NCBI): domain Eukaryota; kingdom Metazoa; phylum Chordata; class Actinopteri; order Clupeiformes; family Clupeidae; genus Alosa; species Alosa alosa. The sequence continues at coordinate 20,970,671 of NC_063200.1, read as the reverse complement.
AAGTATGAGGTAGACAGATCGTAACAAGCAGTGGACAGGTGTGTGCAGACAGGGCAGCGTGATGGTGCAGTGTGCGGGGGTCCTGCGCACCTGTGGATGAAGTTCTTCTTCTCCAGGTACTCCATGGCGGAGGAGATCTGCGTGGCCATGTAGAGCAGCACCACGGCGTTCACCTCCTCGCGGTTGCACTCGCGCAGGTAGTCCAGCAGGTTGCCGTGCGTCATGAACTCTGTGATTATGTAGAAGGGCGGCTCCCGCGTGCACACACCTGAGGTGCAGGTGAGACAGGATTAACGGAAGCATTACCAGCAGATCCCCGACTTCAGAAACAAGTGCATATTTATCATTAACAAGAGCCATGTCACTGGACCAGTATCAGTATCAATTAAGTCACACTCAGTTAGAAGTCCAGTAGTCAGAAATATGCCAATAACAAGTTACTGTCTTACTGTTGCAAACTTCAAATGGTTTATGATGGGTCTCAAATTATCACTACATATCTGGCGTATCACTGCATATATTTCTCTATATGGCCTGTGCTAGGCCCATTTGTACTAATCCATATTTATATATTTGAAATTCAATTTTGTTCTCAGCTGTTCAGCGCACTGTTCAAAGCAGCAGTGGGCCTCAACTCACCGAGAAGCTGCACCAGGTTTGGGTGTTTGATTTCTTTCATGACAGCAGCCTCCTTGAGGAACTCCTCCACCTCCATAGTGTCCTCCTGAAGGATTGCACATATATTTTAACCCTTAAATCTGCTAAACCTCGAAAAGTGCATTAGCAGCATTCCATTAGCAGCTAACACCATAATGAGGCTAACATGCATTTAAACGCTATAGCGGTCCATTTGTCCAATCGCGTGCTTTCTGTAATGACACATTACAGACAGCAGGTGGGGACAAACTAGGCTCTGAATGCAGTACCATTATCCAATCTCATATCCTTTTTAGAATTGATTCCCAAAGACAATTTCATTGTGTCATTGTGGCCTACACTGAAGCATACAGGTTTATAATATACTCTTCCACCCGTCAGAGAATATACAAAGCAATATTTGCATGAATCCAAAAAATGTTGCTCGTGGGAGGAACTGTAGACTCCCTTCAGTCTATCATAGTATAATTACCCCGGGTATTAAAGAGAGGAGTTTGAATGTTCATGATGGAATTTTCTGGCAGGGATAGTGAATTTGTTTCAAGGATTTAAGGACCTTTACTGTATTGTCATTCCAACAGCGAAATGTAATGCTCAAGTCCCGTAATTAAACACCAGGGCCCACCATAACCCCATAAACATACTTCATGGTAGAAGTACCCAAATAAATAAGTAATAAACCATATAATACCGTAATTTCCCAACTATTAGCCGCAGTTTATACATTGATTTTGCAACTGAGCTATGAGGTTAATACACAGGAGCAGTTAATATGGTAAGTCATGTCTAAGAGCATCACTGCAGTTTACCACACCTTCAGGGTCTTGACGGCCACGGTGAGGTTGTACTTTTTCCAGACTCCCTCATAGACCTCTCCGTACTGACCGCCGCCCAGCTTGTGCTTCATGGTGATGTCGGTGCGCTCCATCTCCCACTTGTCGTAGTTGGGCGACACGCCGTAGACGGTGGGCTTGTTGCGCTTGGGCGCCGGGTAGTGCAGCGTGGTGATGAGCCCGTCGGCCACCGTGGAGTGGTGGTGCACCAGCTCCGCCAGCGTGTTGAAGCGGCTGTCCGACGACACGTACAGCTGGACACAAGAGAGGGAGAGACGGAGGGAGGGGAAGAGGGGTTGGTGAAAGCTCTCCGAGACAATGTCCATTGTTAAAGACGCTAAATACATAAATGAAGTTGAGAAGTGAGGAGGCCAGGGACTGGAGACCGGAGAAGAGAAGGAAAGGCAGAAAGACAAAGGGCTGGACAAAAGTAAGAGGGGGACCTTTTGAATTGCATCCTGGGAAAAATAGAGGTGGTGAGAGTGGGAGGGGGGGTAGCAATGGACAGGATAAATAAGGAAAGCAAAAACTAGGACAAAAGGATGGAAATAAAAATAAGGAAGGGAAGGAAGGAAGGAAAGAAAGAAAGAAGGAAAGAAAGAAAGAAAGAAAGGGGTTTGTAAACAGGCAAAGTAAACAATATCAGTTATGACCGCTGGGAGCAGTTACACAGGAACCTAGACATATCAAAACGTTGAATTAAAGCTTACATTGGGTTCCTGATGTACTGAAATCATGTGATTTTGCACTAAAATGTAGACTGTTGGCTGCTAAAAAGTCCCTTGGCTGACTTGATTGAAATAAAAAAGCAACAGGACCACGTGATTCATCTAATGATGATGATGATGGTGTCCGGCATTTTTGTCTGCCAAACTCTCCGTCACTGCATCCAAAAGCCAGCTGTGCATTGCTTCAGTTGGCCATGTTAAAGCATTCCATCTACAGCGCTTTTCCATTTTGTTCTGAAGATTCAATGTCCAAATCCCACTTGTTCCCACTAGTTTTTACTTATCAAATTGTCTGTGTGTATAAGAAGCACTAAAAGTCCTTTGTGACCAACTCAGCTGTGTGTGTGTGCGTGTGTGTGTGTGTGCGTGTGTGTGTACACACAGCACTGAAACTCAATTTTGACCGACTGAGGTCTGTGTGCTTACGTGAAACACTGAAACTGATCTCTGACCCACTGAGGTGTGTGTGTGTGTGTGTGTGTGTGTGTTGTTCACTCAGCTGAGCTGGGCCCGGTCCTCCCACAGCAGAGGGGACCTGCTGTTAAATTCCACAGGAATCTGGGGCATTCTGATAAGCCATACGTGCATCTGTGTGTGTGGGTGTGTGCGTGTCTATGCGTGTGTGTGCGTGTGTGTGCGTGTGTGTGCGTGTACGCGTGTGTGTCTGGGTGCATGTTTGTGTTAGAGTGTGTGTGTGTGTGTCTGCGTGCATGTTTGTGTGTGTGTGTGTGTGTGTGCGTGTGTCTGCATGCGTGTGTGTGTGTGTGTATGTGTGTGTGTGAGTGTGCACGTGTGTGTGTCTGCGTGCATGTTTGTGTTTGAGTGCGCAAGCGTGTGTGTGTATATGTGTGTATATGTGTGTGTGTGTGTGTGCATGCGTGTGTGTGTGTGTGTATGTGTGTGTGAGTGTGCACGTGTGTGTGTCTGCGTGCATGTTTGTGTTTGAGTGCGCAAGCGTGTGTGTGTATATGTGTGTATATGTGTGTGTGTGTGTGTGTGTGTGTGTGTGTGTGTGTGTGTGTGTGTGTGTGTGTGTGTGTGTGTGTGTGTGTGTATATGTGTATGTGTGCTTGCGTGTGTGTATGCTGGAGAGCGCTGGAGGGGAGGTGAAGTATCGCACAGTGGAGTCACTGGAGACTCTTGGCATTCCAGAGCGCTTAATGGAAACCCAGCAGGGTCCAGCTGTAGGAGCCAGACCGAGTGATGCTGAGGGTCAGCGGGAGAGCGGCCGAGACAGGGGAGACATGCTCTCCCTCAGAGTGTGGTGAGGTTGGATCAATGTGTCTGTGAGTGTGTGTGTGTGTGGGTGAGGTATGTCAGTGTGTCTCGGAGAGAAACAGGGATGTGTGTGTATGAAATGAAAGAGAAAGAGAAAGAGAGAGAGATGGAGAGAGAGACAGAAAGACACAGAAAGACGTGTGTGTATGTGTGTGTGTGTATGTGCGTGTGTATGTGCGTGTGCATGTGTATATGTATATGTATATGTATGTATGTGTGTGTGTGTATATGCATGTGTGTGTGTGTGTGTGTGCGTGTGTGTGTATATGCATGTGCGTGTGTATGTTCTATCTACACAGCCACCTGGTCAAGTTCAGAACAGACTTTTGAAGTCTCCTTCTTTCTGGGAATTCTTCTCTGGCCTCACATTCTACACCGGCTCCTTGGTGGTGCAGAGGCGAGCGCCGACAGCTGGCCACAGAGTCGCCGGTCAGGCGCAGCCCAGTGCAACACGGCGCGACGCTGACGCACCCCACCCCACCACAAACCGACTGCATTCTCCTCACCCCCCCCCCCCTTTCTCCACAGTCCCTGCTGGTGGTTTGGCCAGGCTGCCTGACCAGCGAGGTCAGGAACATCTGACTGTGTGATGTCTGCCCCAGACCCTCCGGTGTGCCTCAGGCTTGTCTGAACCGAGCGTCTCCTCGTGAAAAAAAAAAAAAAAGGGTTGTGAAGGGAAGAGTGAGCGTGTGATTTTCCCACCGTTTCATGTCCAGCTGGTGACCTGAGGTGGTCTGTTCGAAGAGGAGTGTTGGAGCATCTGTGTAATGCTAATGACAAGGCAAACGCCTAAGGACTGGAACGCATGACCAAATGTCAAAGACTGGCGTGCTTGCTCATGTGCTCATGAGGCAGAGACAGATATAGCGAGCATGTGGGCTTCTCTATATGTGAAGTGAGTGTGTCTGTGAGTCTGTGTGTAACCTATGTGAGTGTGGTATAACTGAGGAGAGGATGTGCGCATAATGGTATGTGTATTTGTGCGTCTCCTACTTATGTGAATGTGCTTCGGTGTCTTCATATAAACAGCACGAGTGCAGGTATGCTGCACCCTAGTGTGTGTGTGTGTGTGTGTATATATGTGTGCACACACAAAAATATGTGCTGTACCTCTGCAATCTACACTTGTGTGTGTAGGTGTGCACATACTTGCAAACTTTCACACACACACACACACACACACACACACACACACACACACAGTGTGCCCATCAGTGCAAGGCGCTCACCTTGCCGTCGGAGGCCGTGTTGATGCGGTAGTGGTAGACGCGTCCCTCGTAGCGTAGCGAGATGGACCGCTGACCCGGGCTGCTCTCGCTCTCCCGCACCAGGAAGCTGCCGTTGATGCCGCTGCTGAGCAGGTACTCGGCGGCGTTGCGCGACACCGGCCCGTGGTACCAGCTGTGCTTCTCCAGGCTGTTGACCGGCGTGATGTAGTTGCTAGGCACCCATCCCTGGCCATTCTTCGTCTGGGCCTCACACCACTCGCCATTGTGGTTGTAGCCCAGGACACGGAGCTTCTCTCCTACAGGATCAACAAGAGGACAAATTAAGTTACAAAGTTAAGTTACAAATTATGTTTCAATTTAATTTGTAACATTACTTAGCTAAGCTTGACATTTAAAGTTGAAGCTTAACTTCACCTAACTCTAAACTTAAGTTATGCTTGTACATATGTCACTTATTTCTGACAGCCAAATTAAAGGAAACACAAAAATGTGCTACATAAATGAGGAACATGAGATAGAAGTCATCAACAGTAACACTTCTGCTGAAATATACATTTGATACATTTGACAATACATATATCGGGAAATCTGTACATTTTTCTTCTTTCAGCTAACTGAATGAACTGAATGACATGACCAATGCAACCTGTGTCACAGAACAATGAGCATTTCTCTAATTAAATATGTACAAAATTCTATTAAACCACATTGTATTTTGAGAACAATTATAGTGTACCTTTGCTAAATCCCCCTTCATATTCTTTGAATAGAGAATTTTATGCACGCATTCCAGTAATTCCATTGTGAAGGCAATTCATACAGCACAATAGGGTATGAAGGCTGCTCTGAATTTAGCCTGCTTTTGTCTCATTACAGGATGTAGAACCAAGCCAGCCTGATCGGAGGCAAGTAGCTCTCTGGCTTATTCCCAAGTGTCACAATGTTGGTGTTTGCCAAATACACATGCAGGCTTACACACTGATGTTGGACTGGATGTTGTGACTTAGTTGTCACAATTATTCGCCCATTATCAAAGCAGGCTTCGTATCCACGGAAATGTGAGCTATTTCTTACACTCACCGAGTGACAGCTGAAACTGTTGAACACTAAGTCCAACACCAAATGACAGTAGGGTGAAATTGAGACCACAAAAGCAACAGGCACAGATGTTCTTGTGAATGAGTACCTTGGTCCAGGCTGGTAACTCATCATGGTATTCCAAAATAGCAAGGGATATGCATCTATCTGTGGTTATCTATTCTGACCTGGCCGACAATGAGTTGTAATGGAAAGTAATAGAAGTAATGGAAAACAGTCTGTCTCATCAGTTCCCCTTAATGAAGGCCACTCGCTCTTAGTAGAAAACACCTTGTGCTATTCTTAAACCGATTTCTTACCACCAGCAGATAAACAACACCAGGCTACGTCACGTACAGGGTAAACGGTGACTCTTTGACTCAGTCGCAAAGAAATTCTCTGAATGCAGAGTAATATTTGCCCAGATAGTGAGCCAACAGTCTTTTTCCATTGCTCATGGGGTTCGTTGAGTTGACATCATTGCCTGTTAGCCATTAGCATTCGTTGTGGCGGTGGTGATGAAGGGGGGGCTTCAGACAGACTGATTCAACACCCTCCTGTCTCTCACAGTGAAACATTACAAAAATACTGAGTTATGATAACTATTCTAACATATCTACATAACACATCCCCCCCCCCCCCCCCCCCAATGAGTTCATTTACTCTGGAAGCTAAATAAGTTCCCTAAGATTGCATTTCTTTATTGAATACACTCCACTGCCAGCCTGAAGTCATTCAATTACTAAGTGTTATTAATTCCTATAGAGGATCAATGGAGCTCCAGCCTGGGCATGCAGCCAAAATGCCGTAGGGGACTGAACTGCTCCAACAGATCTGTCAAGTCAGTCCGAGCCTTTGCAGATTCACTGCGTCTTCGGGTGGGGGAAAAGATGTGAAAAAGCTGAGTGTTCTAGTCTTTCGCAAAACCGAGAAGACAGAGATAGCGAGAGAGAAAGGCAGAGAGATGGAGAGAAAGGGAGAGAGAGAGAGTGAGCGACAGAGAGAGAGAGAGAGATGATTTATCTCACGTCAGCCGTGATCAAAACTCCCTTCCACTCTCATTATGGCCGCTGAACCTAAAACCCAGAGCGAAAGCCTCTTAAGTCTCTGGGCCTCCCGGGGTATGAACGGCGTCTCCACAGCTGCAGCATTCAACTCTTTCTGTCTCGCTCTCTCTCTCTTTCTTCCTCTCTCTCTCTTTTCCATCCTTCCTCTCACTCATCCTCTCACTTTTCCTTTCTCTCTCTACCCTTAATATTCTTTCTAATATTCTTCTTCTCCCATTCTGGATCTCATATATTTCCTTCACCCCTCTCTCTCTCTCTCTCTCTCTCTGCCTCCCTCTATTCTTCCTCCATCTTACTCTCACTATCTTTCATCGTGGTGCAGGTGCTGCATTGTTTTTTCAACAACGGCCTGCAGATGGAAAAATGTAAAAGAAATCATCTGTGCACGAATAGAGATAAAGGAAGTAGGTGTGTGTGTGTGTGTGTGTGTGTGTGTGTGTGTGTGTGTGTGTGTGTGTGTGTGTGTGTGTGCTGCACTTCACAGCACAGCAAATATGTGGGTTTCCAGCTAGTCACGTCACGTCTGTCGCCTGACAGGCCGGACACGGGAGAGGATAAACAGTGGTTCACCCTCACTGATAAAACACATGCGCGCACACACACACACGCAGCGGGGTCACACTCATGCTGCCCATCAGCAGGGTGTTCAGGAAGGTCACTGTGGAAATCGTGGCCCTGAGGAGGAGGGGTTCAAACAATGTGTTTGTTGACTCACTGATTCACTGGTTCCTGTCTGAGGGGCATTGGCTGCTGTTAATGATTTCATGCAGGCTGGTGTGATTTTAGTGGAAAAACCCTGGGTTGTTAAAGGCCAGAAGCATAACTAAGGGTTGTTGTGTGTGTGTGTGTGTGTGTGTGTGTGTGTGTGTGTGTGTGTGTTTTCTTACCTTTAGTTATGCTAAGAGTGTTGTCCCCACTTGCTACAAAGTCGTACAGTGCCACAAACAGGTTGGGGTCATTTTCGCTGGGTCCCGCTAGCAGGTTCTCCTTGGAGTTCCAACGGGCTGCTTCCGACAGACCCTGGGGCTCAAAGTCAGGTCTCTGTTCTGCAACACAGGAGGACATGAGAAAACGTTAGTCACACAGAGGACATAAAGCCATATCAAATCAACCAACCAACCAATCACAAACACACAGAGAACATTAACGCCATATCATCAATCAACCAATCACACACAGGCACTAGAACAAAGGCCATAGTACAGAAGCAAAGGAGTGCAAAGAAAGTTGCAATTATAAACAATTGCATACAACTGCACACAGAATATCAATAAATATTAAACTATTATCAATTGAAACAAGTAATATTACCAACTGATAGTCTTGTTTTGGAAACACCATTGGGTCAGTTATCCAGTTTTCCAGTACTGACTTTTCCTTTCTATTTTTCACATTTGAAAAACGTTATCCATAGGAATGAAACAATGGAAAGAATGACCAAAACAGGAAAGGAGTACAGATTGAACATATTCCCCTTAAAGTAACAACACTGGATTATACACCATCAGTCAACTGATGACAGGGCAACGCTTTAGTTTATCCAGCAAAAAAGTCAACAATGCTTGCTGTCAAACAAAAATGATTTTAGACAAGCATTTCCTTTTTATTCTAAATGGCAGTTATAATACCAACATATGGAACCATGTGATGGAGACCATATCTTTTGAACTCGCTAGTTGTCTGCACAGAAGTCAGTGTTCAATATAAATAGTTGAGTTGGCTTGACACCTGCATGGCCAGCAAGATAAGAGGTCCTACACAACTGCGTCAAAGTGGGTGCAGGAGAGTGTGTGGGGGGACATGCCACATTCCTTGCATGCTTCACTTTGAGAAGCACAAAGCATACCCTTCCTCAACAAGACACGAGCCTTGCATAACAGCAGTCGCTTTCAGCACACTGAACCTCTCTCAAGAGTTTACAAGTCATTTGCTAAGCGAGAACTTTTCTAAACTAAGCACTCCTAAAACAGTTGCGTTTAATTGCGTTGTTTTGACTCTCGGGCAACTGAATGAGTTACTTGTGCAGTGTTAGAATGTGACCCCTCCAACACCCCCATCTAGAGCAGGTGCTCCATTATGGCACATTTTTGTGCCTCCTTTTCTGACGTCTGCAATCAGGTGGTGCGCCGGTGTTTTTTTTTTCCCACTTCACTGCAGAGACCCAAGTGAATCTTTCACACAAATTCAATGATCTCTTGTTAAAACAAATGCCACTGATTGCGCAGATGTACTGGAGACGAGTGAAGGCAGAGTGCACTTCTGTAAAAGAATACAAGGCTTTACATAACCATACACACAGACTGGGACAGGAAGCAGAATAACGTGTCTGAAACGCAATACTGGTACTTGTACTTGGCACTGGCTTGTAATATTGCATACAGTGATGTACAAACTTGCACTCACCATTTCCTTAAAAAAAAAAAAAAAGACCTACAGCCAAACTTCAATCCATTTCAAAATGAAAGTTAAGAAAATTAAATTAGCCAGCAGAAGTTTGTTTCTGTTTCCTTATATGCTAGTCAGGAAGTACCAGTGGACAGGATGAAGTGCAAAAATTGATGCGTCAGATGACACCCTCCGGACACTTTAGGGTGAGTGGGTCGAAATGAGCAGCAGTACCGAGTTTTCTCACAATCAGCCATTTCCTCTGCTCATCCATCATTAAGCTCCACTCAAAGTGGTTTAACTGTTATCACATGACTTAATGTAAAATGCAACAGCTGACCAACAGGAATTGTGCTGAATGGTTCAAGCTACAATTCTTGTTCCATGAGAAGATAGCCTTGGCAACAAGTCATGCTATTTAAAAAGACAGAGCACCTCGTTGAGCCTGTAGATGCAACGCGGCCCATGAAGAGCTCCTTTTGCAGTTTGGGGTTGGTGTTGTTATTGGGTTGACATTAAAAGCGACTCCTTGCTTGCTTATCTAAAAGTCAATCTAAAACTGCAAATCTACATTGCATCAGCGGAGGATGTGATAAGTACTCCACATTCGTATTACTGTATTAATGACAACAATGACTATATGTGTTACTGACTACTGACTATGACGCCAATTGACTATAATACACCTTTAGCACCCTTGAGCGTGTCTTGCACTCGGTTTCTCTCTCAAAACCGGAAAATCCCCCGGCATCCTCAATGGCACGGCGCTCTCTTTTCCCAGAAAATATGTCATGCGGAGCCGTGGCATTTTCCTGGCCCTGGTGCGCTGTGTGATCTGATGACGGCATTAGGAGGTAATAATCTGAGATGGGATCTTTAATAAAAGCGCAGTGCAGTTGGTAACCCTCCTCTTAAGCGCAGTTAGGCTGGTCTCTCATTTCCTGAAGCGCACAGGCTTTATTTTCAATTATAGGCCAGTGAATTGCTCTGGTTACTTTAGAAGAGGGCAAACCAGCTGTAACATACATAAAGATTTTAAGTTAAGTGAGGCAGTGCAGGCATTACAACCATGCTACAACTCATATGCCCATTTTAAGCGTTCGTTGAGTCTTATTTCGCTTTAATCAAACAAAACTTTGCAAAAAATGTGCTAAGAAAGTAAGAGAATAGAAAAACAAAAAACAGAAGAGATAGAAATGGACTTCACTCAAAATGATTTCAATGTCATCCAATCCAAAACCAAATCCACAGGGCTTCACACTTCTCTAAGGTGGCCTCTCCTGTTTCATAACACAGGACCTCAGGGCCTCCTCCACAGTCCTCTTGGGCCAAACCGCCCGGTCATGGGACTGATAGTCAGATGTCATCACTCGCAGGCGAGCCCCACTGAAGGACGCCTTTAAACCCTTCAGTCGCCCTGTAACACTCCAGGGTCCGGCGGGGCGCAATTAACATTCCTGAGGAGCCCCTGATGAGAGAGAGAGAGAGAGAGAGAGAGAGAGAGAGAGAGAGAGAGAGAGAGAGAGAGAGAGAGAGGCTAAACCTCTGCTCTGCAGGAGAAGCCCGTTGAGACCTGAAGCGTGAGCACTGATGAGTTAGCAACAGGCTTAATGGGCCCTTACATTGATGGGGTCTAAACACCAACTCAAGTCAAAGAAATGGGGAATGCTATCCCGGAGTCAAGAAGGGTTTTAGTTGCTGTAAAGGTCCAGGGTACTCATTAGAAAGGCCCCCAATGAAGGAAAAACAAAAAGAAGTGAGGTAATCCTGTGGTAAGATATAATGCTTTTTTGAAACACTGAATGCAGCCAGGGCTTCATAATGGCGTTGTAATCGCATGTTTTTCAACAGTTCTCTACAGCCTCAGTTCTTTTGATCTTTCCCCATTATACCAAGCCTCTCACATAGCTCACCTCCAAAGGAAGTCTGAGACTTTTCACACACTTTCTAAAAAGCAGGAAGTGAAGGTAGAAGGTAGAAAGAAGCAACAGAGAATGCCGCATTGGAAATGACAAAAGATTCAATTCCCAACAGACCTTGACACTAAAAAGGTGGCTTTACTGCGTGCTGTGAATGTTTTGGATAAGTGGGTGAACTAGTAAACACATATTACCACAACTTCCTGAAATGACAGTACTGGGGAAACATGCTGCTGTGACCTCTTGGTTTTTAAAAGTAGTCCCTTATGAATGACAGGAAAGGGGACTACGATGAAGTCAACGTACATCGGGGAATAGAATCCGTGTGTGAGAGAATGTGTTCTGGATAAGGGCATCTGGCATGGAGAACCGGCAATGATGACCAAAGATAAACAAACGGAAGTGGCTGTAATTCCCTCCTGGAGAGGAGAGGGGGATGGGAGAGAGAACACAGAAGAAAGAAAGGAGGCAGAGAAAGAGGATGCAGAGGGGACAGAGAGAGAGACAAGGCATCCACATGACAATGGTGAAAACTGCTGTGTAAAAATGTAAAAGGTTTTGCTCCTTTTTTGGCCTTTAGTTTACAAAACAACTGCTTTATCAGAGGTTGAAAATGCAAACTTTTGAAAACAGGTTCTTTTGAAAATGTAACCCTTACGTAGTCATGAAAAACAGGGGGGGGAAAAATCACGGTGGAAAAAAAGTTATGAGAAGATGAACGTTCCAAGAAATGAGGCCTAAAGTTCTCCCCCTCTCTCTCTCTCTCTGTGTTAAATTGTGTGTTTGTCTTGACACCAAGCAAGTCGCAGGACTATGCACACACCACGTGGTGTTGCTTTCCTGGCTCAAAATGCCTCTGCCGTTAGTGAGGTGTGACACCAGGCTGAGACATACACCATGACCGAACACCCGTTGGGGCAGTTTGGGAGGGGGGGGGTTGGTAGCTGGAGAGGGGGGGGCAAAGGAAGCGCCGAGAGGTGTGCTGAGCGAAAACAGAGCAAGTGGCAGAGGAACGCAGGGGACGGAACGAGCCAGAGAAACCTATAAATGCACTTAACAGAGGCTCGAGCCCAGAAACACAGGGAGGGGGAGAGAAACACTTCCAGCAAAATGGAGGCAAGGAGCCAAAAGTGATCAAAGTCGCTAGGAACTCGCGTCCCTCCAAAACATTTGCTCCAGCGCCAAGCAGCACATGGACGAACTTTAAACAAAACCTTGAGTGGACAGAGAGAGAGAGGGGGAGAGAGAAAGACTGTTGACTTCATGGTTCAATCCAGATCAATTTCCTTACTACACACTTTTTTAACAGACTTTAAAGCATTTAAGCTACAACTAAGCTATCAGCTAAAGCTGATAAACAGCACCTATAAGGAACCAACCCCTTTCCCAGAAAAAAAAAGGGAAAAATCTTTGTTTGGGGTTTGTGTCTCTGGTCTGTGAGTACCTTCAGTGGATGACGCAAGTCTAATCACGCAAACAGATCTTCAACACATTACCACCAGACCACATATGGGCTCCATCTAGCCATGCTCACTGAGGGGGGGGGGGAATCAGCAACACTTATCCCATGTACCATGCTTTATTACTGCATGCCAAGTCTTCAGGCCCAGAAATAAGAATGTGGTAACAAACATAAGCTGATACTCGGAAAGAGTTGAAGGGCTAATCTAGTTCTGAACTATGGAATCTAATAGAATTTGGGCCATTAACCAAAGCCCCTGTCGAAACTTGGTTATCCGACCTCTGCGTACTGGGAGGTATGTCAACGTTATAGTTAAGGCCACTAATACATTGCTTCATTAATCAAGCTTTGCTCTGCAGGCAGGAGGTTCGGACAGTAAATAAATTTTCCTCAGCCTGCGAGTCTCCATGGCCATTTAGCCCACTTAGTCATGTCCTTGCCTTGCGCAATCCAAGCACATGGTGAACTTTGGGATGAAATGCCATCAAAAATCAATTACACTGACAGGACACAGTTGAAATGTTATCAGCTAAATTCCTAGAATTCTGCCTCCAGTAAGTTAAGTGAATTTGCTCAACACTCAAAAAGATCAACACATAAATACTGTAGTCACTCCAAGCCTTACAGAACAAAAACATTAGATTGTCCAAATGCATGCTCAGAGCAATCTACTCTGGTTTGAACTTTTGCTCTTCCCTCAACTATGTAAAACACAAATGAATCTGCCAAAATCACAGATCTGTGGGGGCTTCAGAAAACAAGGGCAAAGTGCTGTTCTGTAGCTAGACCATCGAGAAAGCTTTGGGCAAAACAAAAAAGTAGAGAGCGGCCAGGAGTCAGATTTCCTTGTATTCTCTCCTCCCTTCGTTTTTTCCTCTCTTTCTTTTCGCGGAGAGCCAGTGTGTCTAGCTTCGATCTCCCTCCCCTAAGCTCTCCCCCTCTCTCTTTCTCCCCCTCCTCCACTTTTCCGAGCTTGAGCTTTCGGAGAGATTTTTGAGGCCTCAAAAAGGATCGGCACCATCTTCTTTTACTTTACCTAGACATAGTGAACTAAACAGTCTTAATCTCTAGCAACTCTTATGTTTCAAATTCCAAAAGTAGTCATTTCTTTCCATGAGCTACCATTATAAAACACACACAAACACACACAAACACATCCACACAAACACAAACACATAGACATACACACACACACATGCAAACTAGTCTTTAGCCAGCTGCTCCTATACTGTCCCTGAGTGCTTACCTTCAAAGTAGTAACTGGAGGCAGACGAGAGGCCTTTCTTAGATTTACACCCCACCAATTTCAGGCAAATCTCCAACATTTTCATTTGCCTTATTTCGCTTCCCCTCTTCAAAGAAATCCACCTCCTTGGCACTACTTATCCAAAGTTGATAGAAGAATTCTAAAATTTGGACTAAAGACAAACTGACAACAACCAGAAAAACCCACAAAAGTGAGCTTAAAAAGTGAGGTTGTTGTCCTTTTAACGCGACAGATCCAGACAAGTCCACTTTCTCCGGCTTTAACAGATAGCTTCAAAAAACCGAACAGTGCTGCTCACTTTTCAGTCCGAGGCACTCCATTTTTTCCCCCAGCCCAGTAAAGAGTTCGGTTTCTCTCCCAAGACGTGGGGGGAAGAAAAGACACGGAGGAACAAAAAGGAAAAAAAAAAAACGCTGCTCCAAACAGCCGCTTTTCCGCGCTTTGAAAGCCGTGCGTGGCTGGCAGATGTGCGAGTTAGTTGCGGGCGCTGGAGGGCCGTCCCCGCTGTGCCATTGCGCTGGTCTCCTGTCCTGTCCCGTCGGCGTCAGCGGCGCTGGTAAGCGGGAGAAGCACAGGGCCACACTCGTGCTGCACTCTGCCAACAAAGGGGCTCTTTCAGCCACTGCTGCTCGCTGGACTGAATGACATCAGCTGCCTGGATCCTCCCACCTCGCTCCACACACTCACACACACACACATACACACATACACACACACACTGAGGCTCAGAAGGGGAAAAAAGCAGCCCTCATCTTCACAGAGAGGGGGGGGGGGGAGACACACAGACGGAACCCCTCATCAAAACACAGGCGAGCTTTACCAAATGATACGCCACGGAACAGAGGAGCATTCCTAGGAATGGGCTCTGTCTTGATCGCTCTGTTTGAGGAGAAGTCAGGAGGCTAAGTTAGAGGAGAGGAGAGCAGAGGGAGACGAGAGAAGGAGGCCCCTCCCCTCAAAAACCACCAGCCCTCTCTCCTCTCCTCAACTCCTCCTCCTCTACCCCCCTCCCCCCTCTGCCCAGCAGTTCTCTCCCTCCTCCACTACCACCTCATCCCTCTCTTTTCTCTCCCCCTCTAAGCTTCGATCTGACATGTTTACACGTTTGACAGAATGGGCATTAAAACTAGGACAAACTTGTGCACTGCACGGCGCTGCTTGGCTCAAACGGTCCCCAGATAATAACTCTCTCTAACAAACACATGTGCACACTGGCAGTCTTCCTTATTTTTCCAACTTTTCTCTCGCCAGAGGCTACATCTACCTTAATTAACAGTGCTTGCATAGTTCCAATAAGAAAAGCCAAACATTGATGGAAAGAGGGCTAAGCGTATTTGTCAAAGGCTAATAAGTGCAGAGCTCAGATGCCGTTGCAACAGTTATTCCCTCAGCTGTCCTTGAGGCTGGCCTGACTGATACTTAAACATGGTTTGTGGTTTCAGCAGTCACACCATGAATCCCGTGTGCAGAAACCTAACACAGATGAGCAATTCAAATAAAAATGTGAAGAGGGGGAACTTCAGTTTCCTGCCAGTGTCTTTTACTTTGGAGAGGGAAGGGAAGGAAATAGAAGAACACACAGCAGATTTTGCTTCCCCTTAACACTAGTGCTTGTGACATTGTTGACATTGTTAATCATCACCGAGGAGGAAGGAATCAAATGATGCCATCTGGGTAACAGGCCCGCTCAGTACATTCTATTATAAAGCCATTGTAATAACTCATAGCATTTGCTGATTTTTACACTCACTGCATAAAGCAGACAAAAAGAAAAATCATCAATAAAATGAGTGTCAATATAGTACCAATGTACTGCTGATCTAATATGACATCTAACAACGAAGCTATACATAGGAACATTCTTACTCTTGTGTGCAAGAGAGGGGAAAGTATTGGGGGTTGCGCTGAGATGACATCACATCAGCTCAGGTGCAGGGAACCAACAGAAGCAGAGAGGCAAAAGATTGTAGGTTCACACTGAAGAAAAAGGAAGACTATGTTTTATCAAAATCAAAGACTTGTGCTATAGAGTGCAGATGAAAGAGCACAATGTTTTCCTCAATGCTAGGCTACTTGAAAATGGAGTAATCCACACCATGATGAGGTAAAAAAAAACTTGTGGTGATTGTGACCTATCTATAGCATTCTAGATGGAATCCACCAAAGTTTCCAAAATGGAAACAACATGACATTCTAATGTTCAGATTCCAGAGCCACAAATGAAAATGTAAGTTATTTAGAATCCTCCCATTCCGTTGCTGTATGCTTTTCTTAGCTGCACGAAAATGGAGATGAGACTGAAAATGGAGATGAGACTGAGCCAGGGAGTTCAAACCGCATTCTCAACCCAGTTCTCAACTAGACAAAAGAGTCCCAAATAAAACATATCTGGTTAAATAAAAACACATGGAAGCAACTCTTCCATGTGAAAAAAAAAACAGATTGTGCACTTGATGAGGCAAGAACTGTGCTACATTTCAAACCAACCAGGTATCTCAGGATAAATGGTAGTGATTGTGGAAAACAGTCATTGATAATGCTCACAGCTGTACTGGACTAATGGAATTTTTGTATGACATCTCTAACCAAAAATATACTCATTATGACATTTGCAACAGTTTTACAAGCCTTTTCAGCCCACCTAATGGTTAAATTACATTAAAATACAGGGTATAACATTTGCAAACTCCATCAAGGGCATCTCCCGTTTACCAGGGCTTAAAATAGACGTTCCAATATGCCAAATAGTTTACTTCCAAAAATCCATCCCAAAATGATGCCGCCGCTGGCTGCCTAAAAAAAACCCCAAGCCTGATAAACTTGTTGACCCGGCGCTTTCTGTGGGAGAAATGGGTTTTCAGGACGGCGGCGAGGGCTCAACGCTAAGTATTAGTTCTTCTGGGTCGCATCCACTGAGGGTGAAATCACAGATATTAGTGCACTTGAGCTGGTGACTCCAGACAGGCGGGAAGCCAGGGCCACTCTGGAGCCTAGAAGCATTCTGGCTGGCAGGCAGGCAAGGCAGGCGGACTGGCGGGCTGACTGGCTCTCCCAATGGCTGACAGGATGGCTGAAAGTCTGGCTGGCTGGCTAACGACACACACACACACTCATTCGCTCAAATTTCCAGCTACCAGATGAGAGAGACAGTCTTTTTTTGGGGAGGATGACCATGAGACTTGCCCACACCACAGGACAGCAATTTCATGTAGCATATACTGTAGCCATGGCAGTAGTGGACAAGGGCTCAGGTGTCTTGTTTGTGCCAAACCCAGGAGCAGAACTTAGTTCCTGAATATATATATATATATATATATATTCTATATATTCAACTGATATAAATGTATATTTTTAATTTGTAACAAAAGGCCAAAGTTTTGTAGCCGTGTCGGCAGAATGTTCGGGTCCAGTGTATGCGTTGGACAATGCAAATTCTGTCATCCGGACTGTGCACAAATATCTAATGTGTCATGGACCTGTGCATGTTGATTGTGCATATGCATGTCATTTTAATAAAACACTGTTTGTTAGCGAGCACAAACTTTTTTCTTTTTTTTAAGGTATCCAAGAGCCTGTACACGTACACTGGGAGGCCTTGTGAGTGGTCATTGTTTTTGTTAGCATTACCGGAGCAGGACAGGCACAGGCATACAGGAACACAGCATTTTGGTTGAGTTTTATGGCCCCTCAATGTGCGGCGTGCAGGTCCAACACTGGTGCTTACTGATAATGTTTTTCCTCAGCCAGTCCTGGATTGCGTCAGGCGTAGGCAGGAACAGGGTTACTGCACATACTCACTGACACACACACACACACACACACACACACTCACTGACACACACACACACACAAAATGGAGCCCCCCTGATAACATTTCCTTAGCCTGCCGCGCACCCCTCGGAATGAGTCAGATTCTTTTGCAACATAGCAGGCCAGCTGAGTGCCTTAGTGAGCTCACTGCATGCCTACGTGCACGTCAAGACGCCTGGACCGCAAACCCGTGAGCAACAGCAGCTGCCAATCAAGGAGACACGATCGTGTGGCTTCTTCCACATTTCAGAGAGAAAGAGTAGAGAGAGAAAGAGAGGGAGGGAAAGAGAGAGAGAGAAAGAGAGGGAGGAATGGAGAGGAGAGGCAAGGAGAGAGAGAAAAAAAATTGAAGGAGGGAAAAAAAGGTTGCAGATGGAGAAACATGAAGCAGATTGTTTAATGATGAGCTCATAGGAGAATCACTCCATAGCGATTTATATAATCCCCCATCTCAGTATGTTAACAGTTAGCTGACGTACACAGTATGGTCTTGGGCCTTTTTTTTATAATAACCCCCCACTCCTCCCCTGTTCTTCGCTCCTCTCATTTTCTTCCAGCTTTTTCCAAAGCCCACGGCATAGATGGATGGAGAACAGCGAAGAAGAAAAGAACACCTACGGAAGGAGGAGGCCATTTCATTTTAGAACAAGAGCCTCATAAAGCAAACACACACACACACACACACACACAATATTACACCTTACGGTTATGGCACCATCTGCACTCCAAGTCTACCTCCTACAAAACTCCTCTGCCTTTCATTACATAGTCGCCAAAGTCACTTTACTGCATGATGCATTGTTTCTGTCGAGTGCAACATCCTGTTCAGAGAACTTTCACCGCCCGTAGAACCAGAGCAAGAATCGCCTGTGAAGTCTCATAACTATGAAGGTGAATTATACTCAGGAGGCTCCTGTACATTGTCTACGATGACACTTAGAATCCCTTTTAATGGTGCACATGTCTGCCTAATGGCCTTTTAATGTGCAAAGGCTATATTGTAAGCATAACAGAAAACAGCTTCAAAGGCTGTCCTTAATCTATATGAATTGCTGCTGTGGCAACGTATCCCTTGAGTGGCGCAGACCAAGTAGCGATCGTCAAAACAAAAGGGAAATACTGGGCCTGCTGTGGCCGTGTAAAAGGGAGCAAATAAAAACGATCTGTTGCCCCAGTGCTATTTAACAGTGCTGTCCTAAAGCTCACCATTAACCGACAAACTTTTGTGACAGAACCACACTCGCACACAAACTAACACACACATCACGCGAAGAAAAAGTGAAACCCGATACCGTCTAACAATGTCAGAAATGTCAGCCAGCCAGAGCCCTGGCACTGAGCCCGCCCATTTTGGTCAGGGTAGCACAAGGCATTGGCCTAATTCCACCAGAGAATTTTAATTAGAGGGAAGAAGGAGAGGAGAGGAGAGAGAGAAAAGAGAGGAGAGGAGAGAGAGGCACCCCAGCTGTAGCTAATATCAGAGTCAAGCCCCGACGGCAATGAGCTTCTCTTGCCCTCTTGCTCAGTCAGCTGACCCCCAACCCAGCAGAGACTGGCACAGCTCAGAGGGCCCCCTCAAAAACACCCCAGCGTCACCTCCTCCCCTCACCTCTCCTTTAGCATCATCTCTGCCTCACTCACTCACTCTCTCTTTCAAGCCTTCTTCCCTATACTCGCCTCCTCTCATCCCATGGCATGTCAGACGCCCAGCAGAGCACAGGCA
Organism: Alosa alosa; assembly: GCF_017589495.1. Taxonomy (NCBI): domain Eukaryota; kingdom Metazoa; phylum Chordata; class Actinopteri; order Clupeiformes; family Clupeidae; genus Alosa; species Alosa alosa. The sequence goes on along the minus strand of NC_063200.1, from coordinate 20,951,236 downwards.
CCCCTCCAAACAGCAGAGCAGAGTGGCACGTCTTCTTCTAGCCTTCCCTTTGGCTTTTTCTCTCTCTCTCTCTCTCTCTCTCTCTCTCTCTCTCACACACTCTCCCTCTTGAACCTGCCCAGATACATGCCAGTGTTTATTCAGGCGGCTGTGGAGAATGCCGTCTTGGCGTCTGGGAAGGATGGTGGGCATGGCGAGGGGCTTACGGAGCGAGGTTTTGAGTTCCATGTTGTCGTCGGCAACGCCGCTGCTGCTGTTTGGTAACGGCATAGCATAGATGCAACAGGAGGAGAGGAGGGAATGGGGGATAATTGGAAACGGGTTTGGGGGGCAACGTGGGCATGAACTGAGTTTTATGACTAGGGCGTGTGTGTGTGTGTGTGTGTGTGGGGGGGGGGCTGGGGAAGGAGGGATATGCCAGGGGTCAAAAGGGTGTAATAAATCAGTTATCGGAGGAACAACTAATGCATGGCATGCTGACGTTAAGAGTTCACATAATCTGAGAGTCATAGGGATTGACATGGGGTGGTTTATGGTGGAGAAGGAAGGGGAGAGAAGGGTGAGTGGGGGAATGGAAGAGGTTGGGCTGGTGCAATCTGAGCAAGGCTGAACAAGGCTGCTTGGAAAGACTGGCACCAGTGAAGCCATACAAGTGTCCAGTAATACTAGTAGAAACTGGCTGATGACTGCAAAGAGTAACAGCATAGCATCACGTCCTTCTAAACACCAAAATGAGCTTATAAATGCTCATACTTTTTATAGACACACAAGACTTAAGGCACTGTCTGACCATCGCCTCAGTCAATGTCAGTCAGCCGGGACGGGTGTCTTCAGGGTGTCTGATGGCAACGTCTAGGCAATGTGTGGACATTGAGATTGGGCCACTCAGTCGTGGACTTTGACGCACTGAGTCCATAAGGGCTGAGGACTGTCCCATGGTCACATTTCCAAGTGCACGAAGGCTCAGTCTCTAGCAAACATCTTCAGCCCTTAATGCCCTCTGCAAACGAGGCAGCCGTGGGCTACTGGTTAGGGCTTCGGATTTGTAACCGGATGGTTGCCGTTGGTTCGAACCCCGACCAGTAGGAACGGCTGAAGTGCCCTTGAGCAAGTCAACTAACCCCTCACTGCTCCCTGAGCGCCACTGTAGCATGCAGCTCACTGCGTCGGGATTAGTGTGTGCTTCACCTCACTGTGTGTTCACTGTGTTTCACTAATTCACGGATTGGGATAAATGCAGAAACCAAATTTCCCTCACGGAATCAAAAGAGTATATACTTATACACTATAAACATTACTCTCTGTGTTATGACATTAAACTGATCGTCTACCTATAGTGGAAAGCCAAAAGTTATAGAAAACGTTAAACAACTACGATAAAAGGGTAACGTAAATGGTACGAAGCATAATTTTGGAATGGTCAAATTAACATGTCACAATGTGTTGTCCCATTCCTATTTATAGGATTTTGAGCGTTTGCCGTCTCTTTCGGGCAATTACTAGGGATTCAGCTAGTGAACCTGGGAATTTCACAGGAAGCAACACCTGTGTTTATCAGGAGCCTACAGCTGGAGTCTGCTGTCTATTATAAACAGGCATCACAATGGCCGTGGCTGTAAACACCTATGCGACCAACACATACACGCACACACACACACACATTCTATCTGTAACACAGTGTGTCTGGAGTCTCGCACACAAACAAGGGGTCACTGGAGTACCTCTGAAGACAAAGTTCTACATCCACTCATTCACTTCATTTCAATTCAATGGAAAAGAAAACAACAAAAAGAAAAAATGTGGAAAACATTGTGGAACACACACTGTGAATGGAGCAGCTCTGGCCACGTCCTACCGAGCTGTAAACAGCCAGGGAGTATAATTATTCTGCGACTGAGGATAATTTGGGCTCATCACCTAATCAGTTAATTGCCGTTAAAAAGGTACCTCAAAATTCCAGCTTCGGATTTTTTCTTGTGTGTGTGTGCGCGTTCTCACACACACACACAAGTCACAGAGCTGGTTTGCCAGAATGATTTCCAGGAAAAAGCAACTATGCTGAGAGACATGGGGAGGGGGAATGGGTTTAAACGTGAAAAAGATAGGTCTAAGTACGCAGGGGTCATCCATCAGTTATCTGTCAAACTGTTGTTTAATCCCAGACAAACAACACACTTAAAATGTTTAGTATCTCTCACTTTTACTTTTTATTTTAACATCACACATGTGTTGAACAAACAGTCTAAGAAACAAAGGGGCTTTTTCCATCTTACGAACATGAAGCCACGCCAATGTGATTCCTGGGCCTTGTGATTGCTTGCCCTGTAGCCAGCGTTTTCATGCAGACCTATATTGGCTATAGGTGACTGTGAGAACACATAGTGAGAATGTGTGTGTGTGTGTGGATAAGGTTGACAGAGGACAACCTGCTTAGTTGCTATGGAGGTACAGGCAAGCGAAACTGGAGAACTGCTTACTCTCTGCCTCAGTTGTGTTTCCCCAGCCCCATCCCCCCTCCCTCTCTCTCTCTCTTTCCTTCTATCCCTCACTCATTTGCATGCTCTTCTCTCTCCTCAACTCAGACGTGCTCTCCCTCTTTCCCTCAGTCTCTCTTCTTCCTTTTCTCTCTCCATCTCCCTTGCACTGTTTCTCTCTCTATCACTTTTGTGAGTTCACTTGCTTGCTCTTTCCCTCTGCCTCTTTTCACACTCTCAATCACTCTTTCTCCCTCTCTCTCTTTTTCTCTTTCCCACTTTCTCTCTCTGTTGCTTACTTCTTTGAGCAAGTGATCTCTCCATTTCTTTCTCTCTCCCCAACTCTTACTTACAGGCGTAAGTCTATGCCTGTTGCTCTCTCTCTTTCCTAACTTTTTCAATTATCTTTCTTTCAGGCTTTCGAAGCTTATGCATATTGTTCTCTCCCACCTCTCTCTCTCCTATAACTTCTTCGATTGCTCTTTCTTTCAGGCTTCCTAAGTCTATGCCTGTTGCTCGCTCCCTCTCTCTCTCTCTCTCTCTCTCTCTCTCTCTCTCTCGGCCCTTTCCTTTGTGTCTAAGTGAAACCAGATGCGGAGCAGCTCAGCCCTCCTCCATCCTGCAGAAGAGTGGGTGAGCACTGGTGCCTGCACCGGCCGCACAGAGAAGGCCTGGTGCTATACACACATACACACACACACACACACACACACACACACACACACAAAAGCAGCAGGGATGGTCCTCAACCACTAACTGTACTTGGACCATTCAGACCGAGACACTAGAAAAGCAAAGAGGTCTTAACCACTCACAGGGGCTTGATAGAAGAGCAGACAAAGAGTTCCATCCCAGCACCTAGCCTACTTAAAGCTTTGACTGTTTGTGACATATCCTAGTTGGCTGAAAAGGCCTCTGTACTTTACATTCTTACATTTTTTTTTTTTTTTTTTTTTTTTTAACTGTTGCAAGTGTTTATAAAAAGTGGTACCTCCGTCTAAGCAACTTGGGAGCAGTAAGTAAACAGAGAAATAGACAAAAGAGTCATGGAAGTGTTGTTTCTTTTAATTTAAGAAAACAGAATTTGGAATCTTTTACCACAGCATTCCATAGGGTCAGAGCTTAGAATTAACAAGCTGTGACTAGACGGAATTTTTATCAGAGCCTGGGATTCCCATCATAGGTGCAGGTTGAGGATGGCGCAACTTGAGGGTAGGTTGGGGGGTAGGGGCACAGCTGTGGAAGAAGGCTTTGCGTTTGAGAGCAGCCGAGTGCCACAGAGGGCCCGACACTGCATTTCTCTCTCTCCAAGCAAGTGTCTGATTTAAGATGTGGAACACACACACACACAGAGCTAGTGTTTGGATTTTAAGAGTGGTGCCCGGTTGAGCGGTTCCTACCACTGCTTTACAGGGAAAGAAAACACACACAAACACAGAGTTGAGATTCATCTGGGGACTTTTCTTGTGGAATGCTATTGTTTCTGGATCCCTCCAGAGGACCGGCTGGCCTTCTCACGCTTGCTGGCTGTGATGATGAAACCCTGCTCTGCTGCACATGCTTTCAGCGCCCCAACACAGGGGGAGAGAGAGATAGAGGGAGGGAGGGAGAGAGAGAGAGGGGGGAGGAAGGGATGAAGGGAGAACAAGGTGGAGAGAGTCATAGGGACACAGAAAAGAGAAAGTCTGAGAATCAAAAGAGACAGAGGGGATGACCGAATGAGAGGAAGAAAAAAAGATAAGAGTAAGTGAGAGAAAGACAAAGAGAGGAGAAGTACAGGGGGAGAGAGACAGAGGAGCGAGAGAACAAAAAAGAAAGAGCAAGATGTGGAGAGAAAGCAAGAGAAAGAGCCTGCGACAGAGCAGGATGGACCCACTGGTGGGGAAGCCTCCTCCTCTCCGCTCACCACAGTTTCCTCCCGCCCACCACCTCTCCACAGCGACCCACACTGAGCATTCTGCTCTAAAAACAGAACCACAACAGGCCACTTCCAACGCTTATTCAAGGAAAAACAAAACAGAGGACCACCATGGTGCAACCTCGACCGGCTGACCACTTCACCTCTACACACCAACGTGTGGCTGACAGTAACAATTCAAACGGCACAATCAACACTACTCCTATGGGCTTACAACCAGTGGAAGGCCTTGAATTCTTCAATCCTATCGGAATGGTCTTGTAAAACTGAGATACTGATCTGTAACAGATATTTGTGTGGTGCCCACTTCCTTGCTGATTCTTCAAGTCTACTTTTTGATGGAATTTGGTAGCCAAAGAGGCAAAGCGCTGGCAGAACTCTTTAGAAAAATAAAGATTTTTCTTTCAGAGAAGGTTCTTTCATAAGAGTATTCATATTTCATTTGAGCACAGCTCTGAGGTTGTGCCTGACATCAATATGATTAACAGTACTGAAAATAAACTCTTTCAGACTGGATATTAAGTGTAAGAGTAAAAGGAAAAACATAAAATGGCAAATAACAGCACGTTACCTCGACTATGGAAACACTGGTATAGGTGTCTTTTACAAGAAGTGGCAGTGATTTCTTGATTGTTTGTAATGCGTCATGTCTGGTCTATATGTTTTCTGAATAGACCGAGTCTGGCAATTCGGTTATTAAGTAATGATGCAGTAATGGGATAATAAATCTCTTTCCGGGTCCAACGGCTTTCAGGGCTGCTTGTTTTTCTCCGTAGACAGTAAAATAAACAAATTTTCCCGCTATTCAGAGTAGCCTTTAATAAATTGTCATCCTACTACTCACTTGTTGCCTCAACATAATAAAATTCTATTTTTCGCGGAAGCCTGGACATTACCCTTGCTTATATCATCTGGCTGCACAGCAACATTATTACTGTGTTAAAGTTAAGCGATTTTGCTTTACTCTTACTAAAACGGAGGTGATCGTCCATTCCGAAAACCGGCTTGCAGCACTTGTAAACGTTTTTTGACAAAAAAACCCGTCACGTCGGACTTAACAACCGGATAAAGATGATGATCAGCATGATGCATCAAATATCAAGCTGACATTAGCCTTTTAACAATATTAACTGACCACGCCAAATACAACTTGCATTGCACTTTTTCAAAAATGAGTGACCATTTTCTTGTGATCTATCACAGTAGCTGGAAAGGCCAAAACTCTGAAATCTTTCAGATGGTATTTTCAAAAACTGCCACAGCCGGAGTCATATTTCCACAATTGAAAACAGATCGGCCGACAGATCAGGCTTCTTCATGCAAATGTGCTCATCTTTTGGCAAGAAAGAATCGCAAAGTACCACATCAAGAGGCAGAGCCTGGATTCCCGCCACAGCTATAAACATTATAGGCAGAATCTGGAGGCTTTTAATTTTTTTAACACATTTCAAGTGTTGTTCATACAACTCAAAGTGCTGGAATTTGGGCTTTAAAACCATCAAATGGAAAATGATGGATGGCATAGGCTGCTGTGGAATACAGACTCTACAGCATGGACAGACTCAAACTCACCACAAGCACAATGTGCAAAACATTTATACACATTTCTGATTAGCCTCATCATTGCAGATCCCCAAAATGGGGGAAGTGAACTGAAAAGTAAACAACAAGAGTTCAACAGGGGCAGCCGTGGCCTACTGGTTAGCACTTCGAAACCTGTAACCGGAGGGTTGCCGGTTCGAACCCCGACCAGTAGGCACGGACATGGCTAAAGTGCCCTTGAGCAAGACACCTAACCCCTCACTGCTCCCCGAGCGCCACTGTTGATGCAGGCAGCTCACTGTGCCGGGATTAGTGTGTGCTTCACCTCACTGTGTGTACACTGTGTGCTGTGTGTTCACTAATTCACGGATTGGGATAAATGCAGAGACCAAATTTCCCTCACGGGATCAAAAGAGTATATATACACTATACTATACTATACTATACTATACTAACAATGTTTCTCGTCTGCACTCGACCATTAAGACTGTCTGGGGCACGGCCATTGCCACTGTAGTGGCCACACGACTGCTTTGGCATTTCTAGGCATGAGCATATTTTTGTTTTCAAGTTCAAAATCACAGATACTGAAACAAATTGTTTAATCGAGAAAATTATTTTGTTTACAGATTAATCAACTATGAAAATAATCATTAGTTGCAGCCCCAGTACCAAACAGGGTCATGAAACCTTCAGGTTGTTCTCTTCCCCTATGTAAAAAAGCACATCGCCACAGAGAGAGGGGGACTAGATAGATAGATAGATAGATAGATAGATAGATAGAAAGAGAGCAAGCAAGAGGAGAGGAAAAGTGGAAGGGTAGTAAGATAAAGAAACAGAAAGAAAGAACGAAAGAGAAAGAAAGAAAAAATTAAAGAGAAAGAAAGAAAAAAAGAAAGAAAGAAAGAAAGAAAGAAAGAAAGAAAGAGAGTAGGAACAGCTCCAGTTTACAGAGAGAGGAATGCAGCAGAGATCACGTTCCTGACTTCATTGCTGTGGCTTTCCCTGTCCTCTGCAAAACACACTGTTTAAGTCAGAGACTGTCTCCTGCTCTGAGGATGCTAGGGGAAAAGCTGTGATTGGCTGGCTGGACATAGGTTTCTCAGATCCTCTCCGATTGGCTGTATGGGATTCTAAAAAGACCCACAATTGGTTAACTGGTGCTCATGGATTTCTCAGAGGATCTCTTGATTAGCTGGCAGCTCCTAGTGACTTCTCAAAAGGTGTAAAATAATGTATTATAATTTAGGGATTAGTATAAGCTGTTTACACTCAGATATTCAGCCTAACTAGGCCTAGCACACATAATTAAACTAGGCCTACATTTATTCAGAGCTATTTATATTATAGCACTTTCTCCAAAGCATAGTTCAAAACAATACATTTGAACAAGATGTGTAGTTGATTGGCATCAAATCCATTAACTTAGTGATGCTACTGTCTTTCTCCATAAGCCCATACAATACCACTTTTAATCAGTGCGAGTTACAGCAACATAGGGTCAATGTTGACGGTTTACGCCTAGGTAGGGCTGGCCACAGTCTGGGAATTTGATGGGCCAAAGGAATTAGTTTGGCGGCACAGCTGCTTCTCAAGACCCCGATAATTGGTCCAGAGTAACAGCATAGCATTCTCCTATGTGTCTGACACACCACAAAAGAGAACATGAGAGAGGTCTCAGAGACTACTTCAAAAGGGGCAACTGGGTGAAATGTGAGAGAAATGTGCTGAGTCAAGAGAGTCGTTTTGATCTTCTGCAGCAAAGCACAGATGGTTAAGTGCAGGGCTGTTCTGACCAGCTGACCCTGTGGACCTAGGGCGTCTGCTGCTAGCCTCAAGCACAATTCAGACAGGAAAAGACTAGCAGTGATGGAGATGAGCAATGGGACACCACCACAGAATGTTGATGAAATGTCAGCGACTTGTTGCAATTAAAGAAGAAATAACCATTGGTGACGCAATTGGTGTTAACGCATTGGTGATTGCGTTAAAAAAAATTTAAAAAATTTAAAAATGTAAAAAATTAAACTCTTTTCAATTTATGAGGTGACAAGTGGTTGGTGACGTGCGAATCATGTCATGAATCTCTAACCCCTCCGGAGGAGTGAGGAACAGGGGCTGGATTTGCGGGAAGTCTCCCTCAACCCATCCACCCCTACACCACCCCCACCATCTCGGCCTCCCTTCCCTTCCACACCTGCTTTTGTCAGTCTTCGGCTGGGCTCAGAAAAAAAGTGACTGCGCTCACAGACCCTCCTCCAGGTGGTCAGAAGAACCTGATCGGCCAAAACATTGAGTCATCGTCTCCA